>NW_023601543.1:32728384-32774512 GCF_014898055.3 Talpa occidentalis
AATGATAAGTTGTGAACAATTCTAAAATGGCAAGTAAGATGAAATTTGGTAAGTTGAATATTTAAAAATAAATCAATCTACAGATTTTCATTTAAAAAATTTATTGAAGTAATGTTGATTTGTAACATTGTATATTTTAACATTATAGATTCATATCCCTATAAATGTATGATCACACACTGCACCCACCAAAGCATCCACAATCTTCCACCATAGTCCATTGAATCACCTCTCCACTTTTCCCACCCCTCCAATCCCCTTCTGGTAGTCACAGTTCTGCAGTCAGATTTCAAGGGTTTTATTTTGTTTTGTTTTTGTCTCTTCCTTTGCTTTGCTATATATATTATAATATATATATAAATATTATAATTATATATATATATATATATATTTCCACATATGAGTGAAAACCATCCAGTATTTATATTTCTCCTTCTGACTTATTTTGCTTCACATAGTCCCCTTTAGTTGCATGCATGTTGACACAAATGGCAAGACTTTATCTTTTTCATAGCTGAGTAGTATTCCATTGTGTATATATACCACTATATATACCACATGTTCTTAATCCTTTCATCTATAATTTAACTCAGGTTGTTTACATAACTGGGCTATTGTAAATAGTGCTGCAATGAAGATATGAGTGTATATTGTATGCCTTTTAGGACAAGGCCTTAAAAAAATAGTTAACACAGTCTCAAAAACCCTCTGAAGTTCAGTAAATAAAAATTTAAAAACCCATTTGAAAAACTTGACAATGGAGCAAGTACATATATCAGAACACACAATTTATATATCTAGTTATATATTAGCATTTCTCTTATATTTGTAATTTAAAATTTATTGGCAGAAACCAAATATACACACACACTGACACAACTGAGACTGAGGTAATGATTTTTGAGGCCTGGCCCTAAAGGTACCTAAACTATTTACATGAACAGAATGTGGTGATACTGTAACATTTTTATCAGAATGGAAACAGAATTGTGTAAAAGTTTAATACCTGAAAATAGTTTGTTTCTTGCTCGCTCTGGGAATGATGATTTTCTTTTGTTTTCTTCAAAATATTTTTTTATTTGCCATTCATTTGCAAAAAGTATATAAATTTGGGAGTACAACTTCACACCTCAGCATATACACGTTTTACTTGCTGCTCACCAAAATTCCAGTGCCAACACACCATCACCTTATGCCCTCTATATCCTCATTATACTGCCACCCCCTTGCTGGTATCACCATAGTTATCAGAGTTTACAGGTTATGTTTGCTGTGTTTTGCCAGTTTATTTTTGTCTGGTTGTTTACAGTGGGAATGCTGATTTTCTATAAACATGTAATTATTTTTTGAGTCTATATTGTCCATGGAGTTGAATATATATTATGTATTCTGTTGTATTTAGTAGAATGAAATGTTTACAGGTTCTTTTTTTTTTAATATTTATTTATTATTTATACAAGCACTGGGTACAGTCAGAAGCGCGGGAGGGTGAGAGAATTCACCAGAGCCAGAGCGGGGAGCAGAGCAGGCAGAAGGACCGAAGTACACTGCTGAGGGGAGCAGTGGGCGGCAGGAGAGGTCTGCGCGCCATATGGGACCCTCCTCCGGTGGCCGGGGAGCAGCCGGGGATTGAACCTGTGCTGCAGAAGCTGCGGGCAGCTTCGCAACCCAGCGCTCAACCGCTGCGCCACCGGGGAGGCCCTGTTTACAGGTTCTTGAGATAATATAAGAGGTGGTTTTTTTTTTTAAAGATTTATTTATTTATTTGTTTGTTTGTTTGTTTGTTTATTTGTTTATTTATACAAGCACTGGATACAGTTAGAAGTGCAGGAGGGGGAGAGAATTCGCCAGAGCCAGAGCCGGGAACAGAACAGGCAGACTGACGAAACACACTGCTGAGGGGAGCAGCGGGCGGCAGGAGAGGTCTGCGCACCATGTGGGACCCTCGCCAGCGGCCAGGGATTGAACCAGCGCTGCAGAGGCTGCGGGCAGCTTCGCAACCCATCGCTCAACAGCTGAGCCACTAGAAGAGGCCCAATGTAAGAGGTGTTTTTTAAAGAGCATTTTAAACCTTTAAATCCTTTCTTTACAGATTACCTAGACCATGTAGAAAGCTAGTAACTGCCACAAGCAAAAGTCAGTTGGTGGCACCTGTCAATTTTGCAGAGATTCCTGCTTTGCAGGGTGTCTGAATGTACTGCTTAAGGTCTCTGCTCACATTTGCTGGAATCAGTCATGGCAGGTTTTATTTACTAGTCGCTTTTCCCCATATTTCTTTGTAAAATCTTCAGTGTTTTTACATCATGTTTTATAATCCCTAGGGTATTCTCCAGCTAGACCAGCCCGAAGAGGGTGCCCAAGATGGGGGCCATCACCAGTACTGGATTACTTGGTCACCTTTGGTTGCTAGCTTCCAGTTTTAAGTACTAATTACTGGCAGAAAAGGCCTCATTGAAGAGGTTTGAATGGGTACTCTGCTGGAAAGTTGATTTAGATTCTGAAGACATCCTTGTCATATGCAAGGTTGTCAGGAACAATAAGCCCTTGCGAAGTCAATAAATTAGCTTCGTGGACCTGGATGTTATGGAAGTTTTTCACTCCACATTTGCAGATTTCTTTAAGCTCTTTAAGCAGCCTCCTGCTTGCTGCCATCTTGGAGCTGGCATTGCTGCATTCCCCTAAAGAGTATTTAAAAAAAAAACAACCTTCTGAAGATGTATATTGAAATTTTCCCAGAGGATTTTATAATCAGTTTAATGTAAGGTTTATCAGATTGCAAAACTGTACAGTTATTAAACCAATTTTATGTTAAACACTATTTTATAATGTAGTGAATTATAATAAGTGACTTATTTTTATACCTAATCTTTATATAATCTAATGTTGAGGTATCTTTTTTTTGAAGTTGCCTCAGGTAACCTCTTTGTTTATAAAGGTTGATAATAACAGGAGCTTTGACACTAGAGTGTCTGGGTTCAAATCCTTTTTTCCCCTCATGTCTAACCACTTTGTTTTTTTAAAAAAATGATGTACTATTGTTTCATATCCTTGTTAATTTTTTGACAGTATTGGATTTCTCCCCTCACGTGTGATCACCATAGCTCTCCCACCACCAAAGCACCCAGAGTCTTCCACCATAGTCCAAAGTGTTTCCCCCCTTCCTTCTCTTCACCCTTCCCCATCCCCCTAATACCTTAGATCTATGATCAGCTTTCAAGAGTTGGCTTTAATGTTTCTTTGTCTGACCCTTTGTATGATTTCTCTATATTCTATATAAATGACACCATTCAGTATTTATCTTTCTCCTTCTGGTTTATTTTGCTTAGCATAATCCCTTCCAGCTCCATCTATTTTGCCACAAATTACATGAATTTTTTTGATTGTTGAGTAGTATTCCATCATATATGTAAGCCACATTTTCTTGATCCACTCATCTGTTGTGGGGCGTTTAAGTTGCTTCCATATCTTGTTTATTGTAAATGTGCTGCAATAAACATAGGAGTGCAAGTGTCCTTTCAAATTCGTGTTTTTGTGTCCTCTGGGTAAATTCGTAGGAGTGAAATTGTTGGGTTATATGGCAGATCCATTTTTAGTAATTTGAGGAATCGCCACACAGCTTTCCATATGGACTGAACCAACTCTGCATTCCCATCAACCGTGTAAGAAGTTTCCTTTTTCTCCACACACCTAGATGTCTTCTTTGGAGAATTGCCTATGTAGCTCTTCTGTCCATTGTTTGGGTTGTTTTGTTTTTGTTGAGTTGTATGAACTCTTTGTATATCTTCAATGTCAGATCCTTGTCTGATATATGGTGTGCAAATATTCGCCCATTCTGTAGGGTGTCTTTCATTTTGGTTACAGGCTCTTTTGCTGTGCAGAAGCTTTTTTAGCTTAATGTAAACTTAATTGCTTATATTCTCTTGTTTTCCTTGCTGGTGGGAATGAATCTGCAAAGATATCTCTGAAGCTTATGTCATGGAGTGTTTGCCTATGTTTTGTTCTCTGTATTTTATGGTTTCAAGTCTTACATCCAGGTCTTTTATCCATTTTGAGCTGACTTTTGTGTCTGGTATGAGATATTGTCTAGTTTCATTCTTTTACATGTGGCAGTCCAATTTTCCCAACACCTCTTTGAAGAGGTTTTCCTTGTTCCAGTGTATAAATTACTTGTCACAAATTAGCTGCCCATATATATGTAGTTTTATTCTGGATTCCCAATTCTAATCCATTGGCCTGTGTGTGTTTTAATTTTTATGGTTTTATAGTATAGTTTGAAGTATGGAAGTCTAATACTATCATTTCCCCCCTTTTTTCATGACAGCTTTAGCTATTTGGGATCTTTTGTGGTTCCGTATGAATTTCAGTAGTATTTCTTCCATTACTTTGAAGAATGCCATTGAAATTTTGGTTGGGATTGCATTAAACCTGTAAATTGCTTTGGGTAGGATGGCCATTTTGACAATGTTGATACTTCTGGAATGTGAGCCAGGAGATAACTTTCTATTTCTTTTTGTCTTCTATTTCTTTTTAACAATGCTTTATTGTTTCCATTGTACAGGACATTCACCTCCTTTTTTAGGTTTATTCTTAGGTACTTAATTTTTTATTGTGATTGTAAATGGATGAATTTCTTTTTCTTCCAGCTCACTGTTTGCATATAGCAAGGCAACTGATATTTGTGTGCTGATTTTTAGCCTGAATTTACTGAACTGGTTTGTTTTCATTAGTTTTTCTGTTGAATCTTTAGGGTTCTTTTCTATGTATATTATCATATCATCTGCAAATAATGATAGTTTTACTTCTTTCCCAATTGTATTCCTTTTACATCTTTCCCTTGCCTAATTGCTCTAGCTGAGATTTCTAGTGCTATGTTGAATGGTAGTAGTGGAAAGGATTTTAATTTTTCACAATAGAGAATGATGTTAGCTGTGGATTTGTCATATATTGCTTCTATTATGTTAAGATATGCTCCACTTATTTGCAGTTCTTCAAAGGTTTTCATCATAAATGAGCTGAATCTTGTTAAATGTTTTCCCAACATCTATTGATATGATCATGTGGTTTTTATCTTCCTTTTTGCTGATGTGGTGAATTACACTGATGGATTTTCAGATGTTAAGCCATCCTTCTGTCCCTGCTATTAATCCCACTGGGTCATGATGTATAATCCTTTTCATGCATTTTTGAATTCAATTTGCTAAGATTTTGCTGAGGATTTTGGCATCGTGTTCATCAGGGAAATTGGTCTGTGTTTTTTTCTTTTTGTGTTGTCTTTGTTTGGTTTTGGTATTAGCACAATGTTGACCGCATTAAAAATGGTGGGAGTATTCCTTCTTTCTCAATTTTTTGAAAGAGTTTGAGCAGGACAGGTATTAATTCATCTTTGAAGATTTGGTAGAACTCACTTGTGAAGCCTTTTGGTCCCAGACTTTTTTGGTGGGAGGGAGAGTTTTGGTTATTGTTTCAATTCTCTTGCTTGACTGGTTTGTTCAGGTTTTCCATTTCTTCCGTATTTAATCTTGGATAATTGTATAATTCTAAGACTCTGTCCATCTTACCTAGGTTGTTTAAGTTATTTGCATATAAATGTTCATAATAATCTCTTATTATCCTCTGAATTTCTGCAGTGTGTTGCAACTTCTCTTTCATTTTTTTAATCCTATTTATTTCAGTCCCCCACCCCCACCCCACATTTTTGTGATTCTAACTAGAGGTTTTTCTATTTTGTTTATGTTTTCAAAGAAACAGCTTAGGTTTCATTGATCTTTTGGACTGCCCTTTTGATTTCTATTTCATTTATTGTTGCTCTAATTTTTATCATTTTCTTTCTTCCTCTGGCTTCTGGTTTTGTTTATTAATCTCTTTCTGGTTCCTTGAGTTGGGAGATAAGCTTATTTATTTTAGATCTTTCTTCTTTCTTAATGTGGGCCCATATTGCTATGTACTTCCCTCTTAGTACTGCTTTTGCTGTGTCAAAATGTTCTGGAAGGTTGTGTCCTCATTTATCTCGAGGTATTTTTTTATTTCTTCTTTGATTTCCTCATTGACCCAGTGATCTTTCAGTAGTGTGTTGTTCAGTCTCTATATAATAGAGGTTTTCCTTGCTTTTTTTTCCTGTAGTTTAATTCTAGTTTGATAACTTTTTGGTCCAAGAAGATATTGTGTATGATCTCAATCTTCATGAATTTGTTGATATTTGTCTTGTGGCCCAATATGTGTCAGTTCTATAGAATGTCATATGTGCACTTGAGAAAAATGTATATTCTGTTTATGTGGGGTGCAGGGTCCTATAGTTTTCTATTAGGTCCATATGATCTTATTCTTTCTTTACAGCTTTTATGTCCCTATTCATTTTTTGTCTCATTAATTTGTTCATTACTGAGAGTGGGGTATTGAAGTCTCCTACCACAAATGTGTTTTTTTCTAATGTTTGTTTTCTGAGTTCATGGTAATTGCCTGATATATTTTGATGTTCCTTTGTTTGGCAAGTATATGTTAATAAATGTTATGTTCTGCTGAGGTATTTTTCCCTTAATCATTATGTAGTGTCCATCCCTGTCTCTTTTTACCTTTTTTAATCAGAAATCTACTTTGTCTAATATAAATCTGACTGTCTTTGCCTCCTTTGGGTCCCATTCATTTGTTGGATTGTTTTCTAACACTTTACCTTGATCCTATTTTTATCCTTGGAGCTCAGGTGTGTCTCCTGGAGACAGCAGCTGGTTGGATTCTGTTCCCTAATCCATCTAGATACTCTGTGTCTTTTAAATGGTGAGTTTAGTACATTAATATTTAAAGTGATGATTGATATATGAAAGTCTGTTACTGCCATTTTACCTTTACTTTTATGGCTGTATCTATTTCCTTTTTCAGTTCTCTTTGTGTATTTCTCTATTTGACCTTAGATACTAAAGTTCTTTTCAATATTTCTTGGACAGAGTATCTAGTTTTTGCAAACTCTTCCAGTTTTTCTTTGTCTGAGAAGGCCTTTATTTCTCCCTATATCTAAAGGAGAGCCTTAACCTTTAAAAAAATAAAAAAAAAATAAAGGCGAGCCTTGCAGTATAGTATTACTGGTTGGCAGTTTTATGTTTAAGTTTTTCGATAACATCATTCCATTCTCTCCTGCCCACATTGTTTCTTCTGAAAACTATGGAATGCTTCACAAAGTTGCATGTTATCTTCTCTGTTTATTCAAATTTTAGTATATGAGTTGTGTAAGCAAGCACTAATGTTGAGTTTTTAATGATTACTTTAGCTGTTTATATAGTTTGTTTAGTAAAAATTAAAAATGCATCTCAAAGTATCCTGTTTTATTATGGTAAGAAAGTTTTTCTGATTGACCATTCTTGGAATTTTAAGTTATGTATGCAGTTTAAAGTTCAAAAATACTGTTGGTTCTCCAGTGTTTAACCTCTATTCCAATCTGTATACATTTTTAAATTGTACTGCAAAACTACTGTGTGTTTCTTAATACAACATACAATATAATATGCATCATGTTGTTGTCTATGAAATTAAAAGGCATTTGATAATATATATATATATATATATATATAGGAAAAGAAAAATAATCTTACTATGTGATTCCACTGTTAAGAACATTACAAAGTTAAAAATATTACCAATCTACCAACAATAAGGATATAACAATTGGGAGGGCAGGGTATAAAAACTGTGGAGATGTGCAATGAGAATGAGCAGAGGGGGTGTATAAAACAAATTCTCCCATCTGTCAAAGTGGGGGGGGGGGTCAGTAAAACTCAAAAATTAAGAAATAACAATATAAGCATGTTATTTAGAAACAGGTAAATGATACCAACAGATTCAATTAAAAAACATGAAAGTAACTGCTTTGGGAGAGTGGGAAATATAGTTGAGATATAGGGTTATTGCTGTTTTTCATAGAGAGCTGCTATGGGCTGAATTGTGTGACCACAAAATCCATGTGGAAGTCCTATTTCACAAAGTGGCTATATTTGGAACTTCCTTTAGAAAGGCAATTAAGGTTAAAATAGGCATTACAAGTGGGGCCCTAATGTGATAAGGCTGGAGTCCTTATAAAAAGAGGAAGATTTATAGTTTGTTTCCTTTGGTTATTTATATTCTACATAATAAATCACACCAAAATAATTCTTAGACTCTGTGAAAATTATAGTGGCTGCCAGAGGGAGAAGGGAAGGGTAGGGGAGGAAAGAATAAGGTCAACTGAACAGTGGGAATAGCACTAGAACTTTGGTGGTGAGTGAGGTGAAGCTTATACACATATAGAGGTGTGAAGCTGTACTCCTGAAAGTTAGGTAGCATTGTAAATCAATAAAATTTTATTTAAAAAAAAGAAGACACCAGACCTTCCCTTCACTCTTTCCATGTATGTACAGAGAAGAGACTATGTGTGGACACAAGAAGGTGGCCATCTACAATGCAGGAAGAAAGACCTCACCAGAAACCAGCCCTGATGGTACCTTGACCTGGGACTTCTAGCTTCCAGAATGAAAAAATAAATTTCTATTCTTCAGACCACCCAGTCTAAGGTATTTTGTTATGACAGCCTGAGCAAAGTAATATACAAGTCTTATATAAATATTTTTATAAACTACATACAAACATTTTTCATTTTCATAAGTCTTATAATTTTCATTTAAAAAGGAAATTTTTAAAGTTTTGAAGGAAGCTATTTCAACCAAGACCTCATGAGTGAGGGTAGAATAGAGGCATTTTCATACATGCAATCCCTCAAAGTACTTACATCCTATACATCTTTTCTCAGAAACCCCGAGGAACTCCATGAAAATGCAGTAGTGAACCAAGCCAGAGGAAAGCATGGGATTCAGTGAAAGCAAGATCCAACATGAAAGAGAGATGAAAATTCCAGTAAGATACAAGGAAATCCCCAAGATAATACCCAGATATTAGACCTGAAGAAGAATCTTCCAGATTGGAGCAGGAAAATAGAGGGATCCAGGAACTAATGGATTATATTATTATGGTGTTTGACGATATCAAGAGGAGTTTTATAGTCCATAAATAAGTTTATGGATGAATTCATTATAGATACATATAAAACTAAGGAAACTAAAAATGAGGCAATGGTGAACTTCAGGAAAAACAAAAATGTACATAAGAAATATCAATAATTTGTAATATATGCCAGTTAGTATGCCCCAAGTACCACCCTGTGTGCTTAATCTTTTAATCATCACAGCAATGCTATGAAATAGATATTATTATCTTTCCCATTCTAAATATGGGGAAAATGAGTTAGAGATGAAGAGATTTGCCCAAGATCACATAGCTATTAAGTAACAAAACCAAGACTTAAAGCCAATGGCAGAGTCTATGCTCTTAACTACTTTTTTTCAAGGCTCAGCTATGAATAACATTTACATAGATATAACATAAACACTGAATATTGATTTAAAAATACAGTGATTTAATAAATACAGCAACGCCAAACTGGGAGAAGTGTACTTGCATATGGGGTGGGAGGTACATAACAGCCAAATCCTTCCATTATAGAAAATATGCCTGATGTAAAAAAAAAATCAAGAAATAAAAGTATAAACAAGTCACTTAGAAATACAGAGATGATATCAGAAGAAATTGTTAAAAGACTTGAAAATGATAGTTTCTGGAGAGCAGAAGTTTCAGGTGGGGAAATAAAAAGAAAAGTTCTGCTAGATTTTTGATGTCGCTGATTAAAGCTTTATAGTCTTTAACTATGAAAATTGCATTTTAAAAAACCAGGTTCTGAAAAGGTCAGAAAACTTGAGGACTGTTATGAACTGAATGTTTGTATCTCACCCTAACTGGTATGTTGAAGCCCTAACCACCCCAGTATGGCTCTATTTGGAGATGGGGCCTCTAAGGAAGTAATTAAGGCTAAACAAGGTCATAGGGTGGGGTCCCTGATCCATAGGATTATTATATCACCAGAGAGTTCACTTACTGTCTCTCTGGGCATTTGTACCAAGGAAAGGCCAAGTGAGGACACAGTGAGAAAGCAGCTATCTACAAGTTGGGAGGAGAACTCACCCAGAAACCAAATTTGCTGGCACCTAATCTTGGACCTCCTGGCTTCCAGAATTGAGAAAATAAATTCCTATTGCTTAAGCCACCCGGTCTGTGGTATTTTGTTCTAGCAGCCCAAATGAACTTAATACAAGGACATTATAGTAAGTGAAACGAGTCAGAGACAAAAGAACAAATACTGTAGGATTCCACTTATGTGAGGCACCTCAAGTAGCTGGTGGTTGCCAGAGACCGAGGGGAGAGGAGAATGTGGAGCTATTGTCTAATGAAGACAGAATTTCAGTTTGGGAAAATGAAAAGATTTCTGGGGATGGATAGTGTTAACAGCTACACAACAATGTGACTGTACTTAATATCAATCAACTGGGCACTTAAAGATGGTGAAGACGGTAAATAATTTCTGCACTTTATCACAATTTTTTAAAAGGGAAACAAAAGAATGTCCACACACTTGTGTTGCAATACTATTGGGAGGCTGAACTCTGCTTCAATTCTGCACTCCTTTTTGGCTTCCTCAGAGTTCTGTCCTGAGATTTTCAATTGTACCACTCACTGGGATTCTCTGCCTTATTCCCTGGTTCCAGCTGTCATCCACAATATGTAACTTTAGCCAGATACTTTCTCTAGATCCAGTTCCACACCTTTCAACTGAACACCGAACATCTCCACTTGGAAGTCCCAGAGGCACCACAAACTGAGAGTTCAAACTAGAATCCATTCCCTTCCCTACCTGACCTACTTCTTCATGTTTAAAAGTAGAAGGGGAAGAGAAATGTGAATACCCTTGCCCCTTCTTCTCTTAGTCTAAATTGCATTCTTGCCTCTACACTGCCTTGTCTTAAGGGTCAGTCACTTACGTCATTCCCAGAAATAAGTCTTTTTGCCAGGGAAAGACTGCATTTTCATTTTCTGAAAATGATGTTGAATGATTCCTCATATGTGCATGACCCAGAGAGGCCACTGTACCCAAAACTTTAAACCAACCCATGTCCCTTGAACCTGCGACAAAAGCACTAATGTAAGAATCTGGGGACTTGGGGCCATAGTTAGACCCAAAACTGGCTATAAGATCACTTAACCCTCCAAAACATCTAGGAATGTTATACACTGCTGTTGTAGCATCAGCGTTGCCCTTAGAAACGAGTACAATGGTCCCCCTAACCCCATGCATTGAAGGGCACACATTCTAGCCCCCCATACACACACACACACACACACACACACACACTTAAAAAATACATGGATGCCTGTGTCACATGGAATCTGGTGCTTATTGTCAGCACAGCACAACTAGTGACCCTGAACATCTGTACTTTGTCACTGTTCAGAATCCAGGAAAATGCTTCTCCACTTCTGTTTCCCTGTGTCCTCTAAAAAAAAAGCAACTGTATCCAAGTGCCACGAAGATTTGTAGATCGTGCCACTGCTTACATAAGAGACAGTATTCTTTCAGACTGTAGGGAAGAGTTGAACAGTGGAAGCACTTATGGAAGAGAAAAAACAAGCTAACTTATCAAAGCCTTCTCAGATAAGAGAATGCAGTAGACTATTGTTTAATCAACTATCATTTCCTAGTAGTGTCCATTTTCTTGCTTATCTTTATTTTCCAGTTTGTGGTCCCAGAGATAATAAAAAAAGTTAGGGCAGTATTTTCAACAGTTGCACATGGAGATTGAGAATATTAAACAACTTATATTTCTCCTGATTTTAGGATGGGTGAATGGAGAGAGAGAGAGAAGATAGATGTAACCTGTGAAGACATTATCATACGTTGGAAGCAGATTCTGGGATAAAGATTAGAGTATATAGGAGATTAGAGAGTGCTCCTGAGATCGATACTTGCAGAAGGAAAATGAGGAAAGAGGCAGGAATGAAATGGAGAAATCAAATTTCAGTGCACTACCAATGTAATGCTGCAACATATCCCATAGGGAATTCCGAAGAGAGGATGAAATTTCTGAGCTATCTTGAGTTGGGTCAAGAAGTCCAGATCTTTATACACAGTGTCAATAAGTAATTGGATGTGGGCCACCTTGAGAATGGGGTACGATCTTGACTAACACAACTCCCTTGGGCTGATGCAATCGCTGTAGGGGGCTGACAGCCAAGGGCTCTCTGATGGAACATGCCCAACCTGCTATATTTACAAAGAAAGTGAAGAAATTGCTAAAAGGAGCTCTGGAGAGGGCATTTCAGTGTCCACTACAGTCCACCTCTTGTGCCTCCCAGATCCACTTCATGTAAGTTCTGAGATCAGCTCTTTCCAGGGATCTGGTGGGCCTCTCTTCCTGGGAAAACTTAAGACAAGCTACGTACCCCAACTTTGCAGGTGGTCTTAAAGCCGCTAATGATCATCTCCCTCTTTCACTGTTAATTACAGATCCCCATCATTCTTAGGGTCTTGGTGGATTACCTAGCAGTGTGACCCCAAACTCTCAACCCTTTCCTAGACTGGAATTTGATTTGGCTTTCTTAGACTGGAATTGCTATACTTGCTGATACCCACATACCAAGCCCACCAATCTATAGCTCTGACTCCACAGGCCAATGAATCAACATCAAAATGTACCAACTATCGAAATGTGTATTCCAATTATACATCCAGAAACGAGGGAAATAATCACCAGATGTGTCAATGGACCCAGGAACCACTGTGAACCCGACCTCAGTCAGGAACCCATAAAATACTGGGCTCCCATCATCATGTTTAGTCTTTGGCTCTCAGTATCAACTCTGAACAAGTGTTTACTAATCCTCAAAAATGCCTGAGTATTCCTCTCTCCCCAGTGTACAGATAGCTGAGCAGATGGAAGGACCAAAGGAATCCTTACTGTTCATGTATTGTAGGGTCTTTTGGGGCACCCAGTCTCTCCTTTAAGCAGTGCATTCTGGATCAAACACTGATTTAGGGCCAGAAACTAGGCAAGTGATTGTGATGGTCAGACTCTTGCCATCTTTAATTGCTTTTGATTATATAGCTTGAATAAACTGTTGGCTGCCGATTTTCCCCAAAGCACTGTGTTATTCTGACCACTCATTCTATTAACTACCTCTGCCCCATCTATTCACCAGTGGTTCTGTGCTCTTTTAGCCATTTCTACAGCTCCCTAAAGGTCACTTCTCCTGCCACCCTGGCCCCGCAGTGCATTATAGCATTTGCATCCACCTGACTTCTGACATTTAACTGCAGTCATCTTGCCTCAATGGTTTCCAAGCCATCCCCATTTCTACCAGCAGTCCTCTGAGCCCTGGCCTGCAGTGGTGAGCCACCACCGAACCTCTTAGTGATGTCAGTGTCCCTGTCACCTGCATGTCCCTTATAGCTTTGGCAAATGCCATGTTCCTTGGGTACTCCAGCAGAACATGGCCCTCTGGAGGGTTTTCTGGCCTTATGTAATATATTTATAGTATATCATTCACTTCCTTAAGCCTTTAATACTTTCTCCCACATCTGCTCTGGCAACCCTGGCATTCATACCTCACTTAATGTAGGCCATTATTTTTTTCCATACTTTGAGAATTCATTTTGGTAGTGAGTTCTCATGCTCTCCTGAGGTCTGTGTCATGGTTTTAAATCCTGTATCTTGGAAGAGACCTCTCCAATCAATTAACTCTCCAATAATTTTATATTCCAGGTCCATTGATCAAGCTCCTCAGAATTCAGTCCCAAGTTACTACCTCAGCACCTTCTAGTACACATTGGCTAGGTCTGAAGCTCCTTGTTGGGCTAGTCCCTTTCCTTCCTTACTAGGTCCAGCACAAGGTTCTGCTGTTAACTTAATCCCATATATAGACCCAGTATCCAGGAGGGGAGGTAGGGGAAAATTCTGAGAGAAACATGTTATAAGAGAAAGGACTCTGAATATTCAAGTAAATGGAGCATTCACCTTTAAAAGGGAAAGTGGACATTTATGAATGAAGGAGGGCTTGGGGAAATCTCAGGACACAGGATTTTAAGGGACATCAATCCAGATGTCTCCATCCTATGTGTCAGCATCTCATTCCTTGGGACTTTACTTTCTTTGAAGCTTGCTTTCAATAAGTCCTGGGCTGGGCCCCAGATTTTCTACTCTCTACCTGAAAGAGACTAGAACCACTTTGTATTGTATGAATGAAGCTTTCTGGCTTTCACACATTGCTTTTATTTAATTTTATTTTGCATAGAAGAACTGGGGTGTAGGCCAGAGGTGCAGGGGTAAGGGGACTCACCAGAGGCAGAGTGGGGAGCAGAACAGGTGGATCTACTGAAATGCTGAGGGGAGCAGTGAGTGAGACAGGACAGGTCAGCTGTGCCATGAGTGTTAGCTCCCTGGCAGGGGATGGTATCAGGCCATAGCAGTGATAGCACTGAGACTTAACTCCTAGGCCACCAGGAGTTAACTCCTAAGCCACCACATGGCTTTTAATTGTTGATTAATTTAATTTAGCTTTTCATTATTTGTTTGTAGAGGTCAATCAAGCTTAGTAATAGACACACAGTATACTGACCTTTCTTATATTTAATATTTCCCACACATACCTCACATGTCTGTGATATGCCACCAATTAATGCATTCCCTTTCACCAGTATGCCAACCCAGTGAGGTCTTATAATTCTTTTGCTACCTGTCTATCTACTGCACCTACCACCAATGGTGGGGTCCTCATTGCCAGCCAGGAAACAGGTGATCCATCTCCAAAATTTCATCACAGTGTGTGCCTTCCTGAACCACTTCTTGTACCAACTCTTGTAGGCTGACTTCCTGGAGAGCAGACTCAGACAGAGGTCAACAGGAAGGGCTTTTTTTAGGGAATGCTCTTGGGATCAACACCTGTGGAAGGGAAAAGAATGAAGCAGGATTGGACAGAGGAGAAGTTAAGCTGTTCCACTCAGGGTATAGAAGGCCTTGTCAATCAGTGATTGGATGTGAAGTACCCCAGGAAGTGGGTATGACCTTGGGAGGGGGAAAGTGCTTTTCTCCATCTGAGGCAATTCCTGAAGAGGGCTGACAGCAGAGAGCTGTCTGCTGGCAGCTGGCAGCTCTCCCAGCAACTGAAATAGTAAGCCCTTTATTCCTGAAAGGGGATTAGGGCAGCAGATTGCTGAATTTACCACAAACGTGACATCACTTTTTCCATTAGCAAGCTGGTAGCCATAGAATATTAGAATTGAGAAGAGTTTTTCTTTAAAAATGGTTAATAAACCAAACAATTCCTAGAAACATGACTGCAGAATTGAAGCTATCAGAGTGGGAGGGAAGAGAGGGTGGAAACAAATAGGGCAGAAGGCCAAGTGGCCTGGGGTAAAGGACTGTGGGTGCTTTGATGATGAGTGTGGTGTGGTGACATACACTGAGGAGGTGTGAACCTGTTCCCCTAAATCATATACAGTGTTGTAGACCAATGTTAGCTCAGTAAAGAAAAATTAAATAAATGAATGAAACTGACTTTAACTTTTTAACACTGACTTTGCAGTGTTAAAAAAAATAAAAATGGTTAATAAAGACTTAAAATTTCAAACAACCACACTTATATTTATAGATTTAGGTAAATAATATTTATTTAAATTTTTAATGAATATTTTCCAAGTATTAAGACATAAATAGGAAATCCTCCACTTAAACGTTTGCGGTAGGCCCTGAAAGGCTATTAAGAGGCCAGCCTAGCCTGAATCCAACTGTTTCCTTTCGGCAAATTATACAAAAATCCTGGTTCACAATATAAAAGACATAAAATACAGGTGAGTAAAAAACAAAACTATAAACCATCTATTAATCTATCTAGCAATTACACCCATAGAGAACGGTTAACATTTTGAGTATATGCTCAAGTTTTATATACAGATCATTTAAGTATATGCCTTTTCTTTATAAAAAGCATTGCATTTTTTGCAACCTATTTTACCCCACTTAAGATTATATGCTGCATTTTTTTCCATGTAAGTAAAAGTAGATGCTCACCAATGTTTTCAAAGGCTGCACAATGCCTCAGTGTGCAGATATACCTTAGTTTGCCTTTTTTTGAGACACTTGGGTCATTCACATTTTCACTCTTCAAAATGGTGCAGACATGCACAGCTTTATGCAAGCCAACTATTTCCTAAGGATAAATTTCGACAAGTGGAATTACCTGATCAAAGTGCGTGCACCTCTTGACAGTTTCTGGAATGTGTCCAAAGGGACCTCGTACCAATGTGCGCTCCCACCAGGACCCCAGACAATGCTCCTCTCCCCGCACCCTCATCCGCACTCTGGGTAGGAGAGGGGTGTATCTTCTCCAAGATGTACACCAACAGCTCTCTCTATGACTCCCTCAAGGCCCTACCCTAACCACCCTTGCAAAAGAAATCTCATAGCAGCACTAAAAAGTATTCTTCTTCTGTTCTATCTTCTTCTGACGTCAAAGTAGTAACTAACATATTCACTTACATGGCCACCACCACTTCCATTGGCCAAGAAAGGATGTTTTCCTATCAGCTGCCCCCAGGATCCTAACATAAAAATGTCCCTCTCTGTATGTGCCCAGAATAGGTTCCAGCACTTCTTGATTCAAGGTTCTGGCACTTTCCACTTCCCCTCACCATTCCCAGGCCACCCAGCAGTGACATCTCACTCCTTTGTCATCTCCTGCCTGAACTGTGCTGTATCTTCCTGACTGGTTTTCCAGGCTCCAGGGGGCACTCCTCTCTCCACCCCAACTCAACCCATCCTGCTCACACATCAGCCACAACTTTCCTAGCATCCTATCATTCCTCTGGTCAAGACAGACAGACTCTGGTGTCTCCCAGGGGTGGGCGGAGTAACATTAGGACACCTCGGTTTAGCAGTGGTGGGGAGCAGTTCTCCAGGACTCAGTCTGGTCCCAACTGCTGGACTATCTTCCCATCACTCCCCTCCCCACACTGTGTACTCCAGGCAGGCCAGCCTCCTGTCTGGAGCAGGAGCCCCCCCTCCATGCCTTTCTTTTCATCACTCCTCCCTCCTCTAATGTCCTTCTGCCCTGTTTTTACCCCACCCTTCGTGCCCAGCTTCTTGAAGCTTCTGCCTCCTCCATAAAACTTGCCCTGAGCACCGTGCCAGTGGCGGTCTCTGCACTGATGAGAAAAGGTGGCCATGATCAGGGGCTCCGGTGTTGTTAGTATCTTTCTGTTTCCAAACACCTTGCCTTTCTAAATGCATCATAAACTCAAGGAGAAAGATAGGTCTTTTTTTTTTCTGCTTAAAACACACAACTTTATTGATGACAAAAAATAAAGTATCATATGTATAAGCATAAGTCCACACAAAGGACCAAAGATTACCTTTACTTATGAAGAATCGGTTCAGTTTCTGCTCATGAAGCATACTAAAAATATCTCAATCCAGACAAGGTAAAAGTCAACACACATATTTTCAGTACAAACTTGAATTCATTTGGTGTTTATAAAATGGTCTAGTTATAGACCATTGTAGGTAACATTAGTTTTGAAGTTATAATGCAATTTACAATGTGCATTACTTTCAGACTGCAAAACCAGGTTGTTTGGAAACGTACGGCTACTCAGAGCTTACTTAATAATAGCTCAACTTTTTCTTTCACCTCAGGGTCATTGTATTCTGCTGCTAAGACTCGAAGTTTCTTGGCACATGCTTTAGGCCGGTGAAATACGAAATAAAGGGAATTTTTACTGAACTTGTCCTGGGTGAATACTTTTGCTCTTCTTTTAAAATGGTAATTTATATTTTCAAATAGTGAGAGAGCATTAAGAATATTCTCTTTTGTCTCTTTCTTGTTAAAGATATTGATCAGTGTGGTTGGTGCACTGGCAATGAGCAAGTCTTTGGTCATAGATGGATTTTTAGAGAAATTTAAAAGCATTCCTAATACATGGTCTTTAATTTCTACACTTCCCACAGTTAACAAACGGAGAAATTCTGAAATATAGTTCGTAACCATATGCTGGTATTCACTAATAATTGTCAGGTGTTTTATCAGTCTTAGCCCAGCCAGCTGCACATTTGAATTCAAGGGGTAGGTGACAGTATCTTCACATACTTGGTTTAAGTATGTTTTAACCTGCCTATGATTTTCAGCAGCCACCGAGATATTGTTCAGCGCATTTAAAGCTTTCTGCCTAACACTGGGATAGGGATTACTGAGCAAACTTTCAATAATTGAGAGCCTACCTGCATTGCGAATGACTTCATGGGAAAGCGGACAATCAGGACTATTATATAAAGCATTATTGGCTATTTCATGAACAGAAGGATCTTCAGTCATTTCAATCATGCAAATGAGTTTTTCAAGTTCTCTTGGATCCATATTAGCTTCACGTTTGCAGCGGCAGGGCAAGGACTGAGTTTTCTCCTCGGGCCTGATCTGCTTTCTGAACTCATCTTCAGGTGGATAGCAGGACTGATTTTGGTATGGTAATTTCATTTCTGTCCAGAACATGGCTCCTGCCCATGACCCCATCCCTGCCCCAGGAACCATGGAAGGGTATGTCCCTGGTGGCTTAGTTTTAGGTGCAGAATTGTCCTCACTTTTGTTTTCACCATCCCAGAACCAAGATTTTATATCAACTCCACCAGCAGCCTCAAGCTTATCCTTGTTGCTGGCTTTATCTCTGGCCCCATATTCAAAGTTGACATCTTTCTCACTCTTGGATCTGAACTCATTACTGTTCTCAGTGTCAGCCCAAAACAAAGACCTTAAACTGATCTCCTCAATATCAGGGCTGGACACTCTACTTAGCTCATCATCATCTTCTTCTTCTGCCAAAGTCCACAGCCCCATGTCAGCTTCTTTCTCAGGTCCAAGTCGAGACCCTGTAGTGGCTGCATCTCCATCCCAGAGCCAAGACTCCTTCCTGACCTCAGCCCCAGCCCCAGCCTCTGCTCCCACACAGGAATCCACATAGGCTGCCTCTTCAGATCTGATCCAGGATCCAATATTGGCCTTGTCTTCAGCCCCAAATCTGGAACAAATGACAGTCCCTTCCCCAACCCCTGAACGGGATTCAATACTGGCCTCATTTTGACCTCCAGACCTGGACACAATACAGGTCTCTTCCCTTTTCCAGGACCAGGACTCTGCACTAGGCTCACACCCAGCCCCAAACCAGGATCCATCTTTGGCCTCCATCTCAGTACCAGCATGGGACCTTCCATTGGCCTGGTCCCCAGTCCTAGCCCAGGACCCTCCACTTGCAGGGTCCTCAGATTCCAATCCAGACCCGCTACTGGCCTCATTCCCAGGCATAGGCTCAGCCCAGGACTTTCCACCAGCTTGATCCTCAATGCCAGCCTGAGAGCCTCCTCCACTGGCCTGCTCCTCAAATTCAGGTTTGGAACAGCTAATGGCCTGATTTCCAGCCCCACTCCAGGAAGTTCCACAGGCTTGACTCCCAGGGTCAGCCCAGGACCCACCACTGGACTGGTCTGCAGATCCTGGACTAGGCCCACTAACAGCCTGGCCACCAGTCTCATCCCAGGAATTTCCTCCACTGGACTGGTCCTCTGGCCCCAGCCTGGACTCTCCACCAGCTTGGTCCTCAGTACCAGGCCAGAACCCTCCTCCACTGGCCTGAACTTCAAACCCAGATGTGTGACAGCTACCAGCTGGATCCCCAGCCCCAGCCCAGGACACTCCACTGGATTGGTTCACAACCCCTAACACAGATCCTTCAATAACCTGGCTACTAGCACCAGCCCAAGACACGCTACCACTTGTCTGACTCCCACTGCAAGCACTGAACCATTCACTGGACTGGTCCTCGGGCCCTGACCTAGATCCTCCACTGGCCTGGTCCCCAGTGCCAGACCACAAATTTCCCATGGGCTGGTCTCCAGGTCCCAGCCTAGATCCTCCACCAGCTTGGTCCCCACTGGCAGCCCAGGACTCTCGTCCGCTGGTCTGATCCTCAAATTTATGCTCTGCTCCACCACCGACATGATCTCCAGGTCCAGCCCAGGACGCTCCACTGGCCTGGTTCACAGCTACAACCAAGAACCCTCCACTAGCCTGGTCCCCAGAATCAGCCCAGGACCTCCCACTGGATTGGTCCTCAGGCCCTGACTGGGACACTCCACCAGCTTGGCCACCAATGCTAGGCAAAGACCCTTCTCCACTGACCTGGTCCTCCGCTCTAGGCATGGACCCACCACCAGGTTGATCACTAGTCCCAGTCCAGGAACCCTCACTGACCTGGCTGATAGCCTCAACAACAAATCCTCCGCTGACCTGACTCACAGTGCCAGGCCAGGATCCAACACTGGCCTGGTCCACAAAGCCTGACCTGGCTCCTGCAACAGCCTGTTCCCCAGTCCTAACCCATGTCCCACCACTGGTCTGGACCACAGTCCCCAGCATGGATGCTCCACTAGCTTGGTCCACACTGTTAGGCCAGGAGCTAACACTGATCTGGTCCTGGGGCCCCAGCGTGGACCCTCCACTAGCCTGGCCACCAGTTGTAGTCCAAGAAACATTTTCACTGGCCTGCCCCTCAAAGCTAGGCTTGGCAACACCACCAGATGGATTAGCAGTCCCAACCCAGGATCCCCCACTAGTTTGGTCCACAGTCCCAACCCAGTACCCAATAGTAGCCACACTCCCAGCCTTAGCCTCAGTCCAGGAACCTGTGTTAGCTTGAATCCCGGCCCCATCCTGGGTGCTTCCACTGGCCTGCTGCTCAGCCATGGTCCAGGACCCTCCAATGGCTCCTGTCCCAACCCAAGACACCCCACTGGCCTGGGCCCCAGCCCAGGATGCCTCATTGGCCTGACTTCCAGCCCAGAGCCCTCCACTGGCCTGGCTGCCAGCCCAAGATTCCCCAATAGCCTGGTTTTCCGTGCCAACCCAAGAGCCCCCAATGGACTGGTTCTCAGCCCCAATCCAAGACCCTCCAATGGCCTTGCCCTCAGTCACTGCCCAGGAACCCCCACTGGCCTGACTGCCAGCCCAGAATGCTTCAGTAGCCTGACTCCCAGCCCAAAGCCCTCCACTGGCTTGTTCACCAACTCCAGTCCAAGAGCCAATACCAACCTCACTCTCAGCCCTTGTCCCAGGCCAGGCCTTCATGGCAGCATCATCAAAAGCCCCACCCCAAGATCCAATATTGACTTCATTCTCATCATCAGCCCAAGACATGCTATTCTCCCAATAACCATCCCTGGCCTGAAATCTAAATTTGATCCATCGCTCAGAAGCAATCCAGTCCTCAACACCAATCTCACTCCAGTAATAATCATGGATCTTGGGCTGCATCTTTCTGCAGGCCTCAGCGCCTGTCCCACTCTCATTCTCAGAAGTGGGCATGGCCGTGGTCTCTGAATTTGCATAGAGCTCACTTTCTCCTGTGGCTTCTGCCTCAGACTTGGGTACAGCCTTGTCTTTTGCTTCAGGCAAGGTCTTACTCTGGGAATCGGCAGTGGACTGAAGCTGGCCAGAAACCATGGTCCCTGCCTTGGGCTCAGCATTGGGCTTGTTCCTGACCTTACTCCTGGCACCAAGCAAGGCCTCACAGTGAGAACCGGCCATGGCCTGAGGCTGGGCAGAGTCTGTTGGATCTGACCCAGTCCCTGCCTTAGACACAACATTGGGATTGCCCCTGACCTTGCTCCTGGCACCAGACGAGGATTCGCCTTGTGAATTAGACACAGGTTGGGGCTGGGCAGAGCCTGCAATATCTGCCCCAGCCTTTACCTTAGACACAGAATTGGGATTGCTCCTGACCTTATTCTTGGCACCAAGCGAGGCCTCACCCTGGGAATTGGCCACCGCCTGGGGTAGGGCAGAGCCTATTGTATCTGTCCCAGTCTCTGTTTTAGACACAATATTGGGATTGCCTCTGACCTTGTTCTTACTAGGCAAAGCCTCACCCTGGGGATTGGCCACAGCCTGGGGCTGGGCAGAGTTTGTTGAATCTGGCCCAGTCCCTGCCTTAGAGACAACATTGGGATTGCCCCTGACCTTACTCCTGGCACCAGACGAGGATTCGCTGTGTGAGTTAGACACAGTTTGGGGCTGGGCAGAGCCTGCTGTATCTGCTCCAGCCTTTACCTTAGACACAGCATTTGAATTTTCCTTGACCTTATTCTTGCCAGCAGGCAAGGTCTCACCTTGAGAGCTGTCCACAGTGTGGGGCTGAGCAGGGCTTGTCGTAGCTGTTTGGGGCTGGGCAGAAAACAATGGACATGACCCAGTCCCTGGCCTAGACACAGCATTGGGATTGCCCCTGCCTTTCTTCTTGGCACCAGACAAGCCTTCAACTTGTGGGTTAGACACAGCTTGGGACTGTGCAGAGCCTACTGTATCTGCCCCAACTGCTGCCTTAGACACAGCATTGGCATTGCCCCTGACCTTATTCTTGGCACCAGACAAGCCTTCACCTTCACTTGGAATATTAGATGCAGCCTGGGGCTGGGCAGAGCCTATTGCGTCTGCCCCAGCCCCTACCTTCGACACAGAATTGGAATTGCCCCTGCCCTTATTCCTGGTGCCAGGCAAGACCTCCTCCTGAGAGTTGGCCACAGCCTGGGGCTGAACAGAAACTGTCGTATCTCTTTGGGGCTGGACAGAATGCAATGTATCTGACCCAGTCGCTGCTTTAGACACAGCATTGGAATTGCCCTTCGCCTTATTTTTGGACCCAGGTAAGGCCTTACTCTGTGAGTTGGCCACAGCCTGAGATTGGGCAGAACCTGTTGTGTCAGCCCCAGCCTCTGCCTTCGATAAAGCATTGGGATTGCCCCTGCCCTTACTCTTGGCACCAGGTAAGGCCTCACCCTGGAAATTGGCCACAGCCTGGGGCTGGGCAGAGTCCACTGTATCTGGCCCAGTCCCTGTTTTGGATACAGCATTGGGATTGCCCCTCACCTTCTTCTTGTTACCAGGCAAGGCCTTACTCTGTGAGTTGGCCACAGCCTGAGACGGGGCGGAGCCTGTTGTATCTGCTCCGGTGCCTGCCTTAGACACAGCACTGGCACTGCCCCTGACCTTTTTCTTGCCACCAGGCAAGGCTTCGCTGTGGGAAGTGGTCACAGCCTGTGGCTGGGCAGAGCCCATCGGATCTGCCCCAACCCCTGCCTTAGACGCAGCATTGGCATTGCCCCTGACCTTATTCTTGCCACCAGGCAACACTTCACCTTGTAAATAAGACACAGTCTGGGGCTGGGCAGACCCCGTTGTATCTGCCCCAGCCTCTTCCTTAGACACAGCATTGGAATTATTCCTGACCTTATTCTTGCTGCCAGGCAAGGCTTCACCTTGTGAAATGACTATAGCCTGGGGCTGGGCAGAGTCTGCTGCATCTGCCCCTGGCCCTGCCTGAGACACAACATTGGGATTACCCTTGGCCTTATTCTTGCCACCAGGCAAGGCTTCACCTTGTGAATTAGACACAGCTTGGGGCTGGGCAGAGTCTGTTGTGTCTGCCCCAGCCTCTAAATTAGACACAGCATTGGAATTGTTCCTGACCTTTTTCTTGCCACCAGACAAGGTCTCACCCTTGGCAACAGCCTGATGCTGACCACAAGTCTTCAGTTCTGCCTTAGTCCCTGCCCTGGAAATGGCATTAGTATCACCTTTGTCATCCACCCTGGAATCAGGCAAGGCATCAACTTGGGGCTTGATCCCAGCCTGAGCTTGTATACAGGTCTTCACGTCTGTCCCAAGCTCTGCTTTACTCTTGGCTTTGGCTTTACCCCTAGCCTTACCTCTTTTACTCGGCAAGGCCTCAGCGGGGCTCTTGACAGAAGCCTGAGACTGTACCTTCATGTCTATCCCAGCCCCTTCCTGAGACATGGTACTGGCATTATCCTTGGCCTTAACCCTGCCATCAGGCAAGGCATCAGCCTGGACAGTGGCCATAGGCTGAGACTGTACATAGGACAACCTGTCTGTCTCAGTCCCTGCCTTAGACATGGCAATGGAATCACCTTTGGTCTTAACCTTAGCTTCAGGCAAAGCCTCAGGCTGGGAATCAGTCCTCAAGTTTGCCTTGGCCCCTGCTTTAGAGATGGCATTGGAATTGCCTCTACCTTTAACCTTGGCATCAGGAATAGCCTCAGCCTGAGGACTGGCAACAGTTTGAGGTTGAACAGTGGCCCTTATGTCAACTCCAGTCATTGCTCTAGATATCACACTGGTATTTTCCCTGTCATCAGCCTTGGCACCGGGCGTTGCCTCAGCCTGTTTCTTGACCACAGTCTGAGATTGTGTAGCAGCTCTCATCTCGGGCCCTGCCCTTGTCTTACACATGGCATTGGTATTACCCCCAGCATCAACTTTTGCCCCAGTCGTGGTCTCAGCCTGGGCCTTGGCTACAACCTGAGGCTGGGTAGATGCATTCACATCTACCCCAGACCCTGCCTTAGACATAGTTTTGCGACCCCGCCTGCCCTCAACTCCAGTACCAGGCATGTCGTCAACCTGGGCCTTGGTCACAGCCTGAGACTGTGCACAGGATTTCATGTCCACTCCAGTTTCTGCTCTGGATGTGGTATTATCACTTCCCTTAACATCAACTGAGGTACCAGGCCTGGACTCAGATGGAATCTTGGCCACACTCACAGTCTCTTCCAGGGCTCTTGCCTTGGTCTCTGCAACAATTCCAGTCTTGTTTATGGCACCCATCTTGGCCACTTCCTTGGTCACTGCCAAGGCCTCACTCTGCGTCACCATTACTCTGTTAATTTCTGTCTCTTTTTCAGCCAACATACGAGCTTCTGCTTTGGTCTGGGTCATTGCTTCTTTCTTGGTGTCTGCCTGGGCAACCGGTGCCCAAGTTTTAGCCTTGGTCTGGGTCACTGCTTCTTTCTTGACTACTCTCCCAGCCTCAGAGTCAGTTTGGGTCACTGCCTCTTTCACAGGCATTTCCCTGGTTTCGTCCTCGGTGTCACTCAGAGCCACTCCCTCTGTCACGACCACTGTCCCAGCCACTGTTTGGACTGCAGATTGGGTCCCTGCCTCTGTCCCAGCCATCGTCTTATCCTGAGAGTTGGCTTTGGGTCTGGCTCTAGCCGCGGCCTTAGTCTCTACTTCAGCCCCAGTCCCATTTCCTGCTCCAGTTTCTGCTCCAGTCTCAGCCTTGGGCTTAGTTTCAATCGCTGTTCCAGCCATGACTTCACTCATGGCCAAGGTCTGGTTCTGTACCCCAACCACACTCTCCATCTTGCCTCTGGACCCATGTCTGCCAAGCCTCCTCACACTCTGGACTCTTTCCTTGGTTAGTTTGTAAATATAGTAGCAGGTACCAGCCCAGATCACCAGTCCTGCAGTTGCCCAGCCCACTTCCTGAACGCGACCCATGTAATCACCCCTGCTGAAGGCACGAACAAGGTATGGGTGTGGGGGAGGGGAGCCCAATCAGGCTGGGGAAAGAGGGTGGTAGGTCTGGGTGTAGGCCTGTGAGGGCGCGGGTCTTCAGTCACTCAAAGGCCACTACAGCCGCCACTGGAGGTGGACCTAGAAGTGGAGGAAGGAAATGGACTAAAACTTCTCTTCTAATTCTGTGCATCATATAGATAGATACACAGAAGGACAGGAAAGTGTAAAATGATGTGCTCGGTGGGAGAAGACGATGACTAGCAAACTCTCTCTCCATCCTCTTTATTTTATCCCCTCCCCCATCTTCCCCAATGCCCAACGATTTCTCCCAAGCTACTTCCATCCATACACATTTCCTTACTCCAAATGAAGTGTAGAAAGGAAGATGGGAGGGCTGAAGATGAATGAGAGAGAATGAGCAGCTCTCAGACTTGGATTTTTACTGGACCTATTCTGGTCACCATTCCCACAGGTCCCCACCCTCATACCAACCTGGAATGGTCCAAGGCAGTTCCCTCCTTTCCTTCTCTTGATTGGTGACACACCCTAAAGTGGATCTATGAACTCATGAGATCTGTGGACCTAGAGACAGATAGACAGATGGAGGGACAGATGGGAGTGGAGATTCTGTTCTTGATGGGCAGGCATATTATTAGCAAACTGCCTCTCTAGCCCCCTCAGTTCACCCCACTCCCTGCACCAAACTGACAGGGATGATAAGAAAGGTGGCGGGGAAAGGAGAGGCTGAGAATCGTCTGGTCTAGGCACGGATCTTACATGCATGCTGGTCTCCACCAACCCACCCTAGAGGTCTGCCCAGGCAGCCCCCATCCTCTTACCAGGCTATACTGATCAGGGGCAATTTCCTCCTTATTTCTTTGCTTCCAGTGATCTCAAACCCTGCAGAAGGCCTGCGGGCAGATCTATGAACAAGTAAACAAACAGGAGGTAATAGAGACCGAGATCTTTGTAGAACAGACAAATACCCTGATCCCTGGCCCCAGTGACTGCCTTGTCAGAGCCTGGGCTCAGTTTGCTAACAGGACCCACATCGTGGCCTCCTCTCTCATCTTCTCTTAGTCACACTCCAGCCCACCATTAAGCCCAAATTCCCACTGTTTCTTAAACTGAAATCAGTTGGGGGTGTGGCCACACCAGAAATCTGGCAGAAAGTAGGAGAAGCAGAAGCGCCTGCCACCGAGGTGCTCTCAAATCTCAGGTAACTTCTAGGCCCAACCTCTCTTGTATCTCCAGGCATGCCCCCCTTCACACCAACCTCCATGGCTCCAGGTCAGCATCCCCCTTTCCTTTGCTTCCAGTGGCAAACAGCCCTACTGTGGGCCTAGGAGAAGACCTAGGAACAAACAGAAAAGGGGGAGATGTAAATGTTGAGTGCTTGTGTCATCTCAGCATTTAAGACATGGGTACCTTACTTACTGGATTTAGAGACTCATTCCCTGACAAGCAGAGCCTGGGGCTTGCCCAACACTGAACTGGGCAGTGTGGAAAAGACAGGCAGGGAAAATAAAAGGGGATAGACAGAGACAAATTATTTTCAAACCACCTGTAGGATTCTAGGGCTTCTCCCCCAAACTCCATCATTTCCTTCACCAAGATGGACAGACAAGTGTGGTATCTGGAAAACTGGAGGATGGCAAGAAAGATGGCAACCCCCCCCTCCAGATGCCATACTAGATTCATAACTTACTACCATCTATTTCCCTTTCAATCCATCTCTAGGAGTCTCCAGCAATAGAAGAGACAAGGCTTGTTTCTGCAAAACCACTATTTCTCCCAGCAAAGGCTATCTCAAAAACGAAGCAATTTTCTTTGATACAATTTGTATTTTCTCAATATTATCTAAAGAACAATTTAAAGAAGCCATTAAGAAGTTTGCTCTCTTTATTGGTTTTCAACAGACAACGAACTTAAAAATGCTAAGCCTGGTCAATAAACTGCCCCTTTGGGGTGGAAATCCCCTAGTTAGTCCTGTCTGGTATCCCAACAGACCACGGCACCTTCGTTCCTGTCATGGAGGATAATTCCTACCCACTTCAACGGTTCACAGACCGTGCCTGTGTTCACACTAACCTCCACAAATCCCAGGCAGTTTTCTCCTCTCCTTTTCCCCTCGCCTGGCCACAAACAGTGCCACACCGAGCTACTGTCCATCTGACAGGACAGTCAGGGCGCTGAGGCTTAGACTGGCACCCAGGAGACAGATCCCAGTACTCGCCTTTCTGGATTCAGGAACCTCGGGGTCAAACACTCCTCCCCACATTCCCAGGTGCCACCCTCACCAAGCCCTCAGTCCAGTCACTTAAGGCCCACCATTTTCTCTGCTAACGCCACCACCGCATGTCCCTGCCACGGAAACGAGCAGGAAGCCGAGTGGGCATGTGCGGCCAGGGATTAGAGCCAGAAAGGATGGGGCATCTCAATCTCTGTCTTTCCCCTGGAGACACTCCCCTCATCTTCCGCCCTGTCAAAGCCCACGATTCCCCTTCACAGATGTGGGGAGGGGGAGGGGGGCTAGGAAGAATCACAGGCGAAGGCTCCCCGAGCTTGAATCGCTTTGCCTCCCACCTCCCCACCGGGACCCGCTACTGGGACCTTCAGGCCGCCGCCGCCCCGGCCTGGGCGCGCGGGCCCCGGGGCCCTTACCTGCTCCGCTCCCCCGGGCCCGATGCCAGCCCGCCGCGCGCAGGGCAGCGGGGACCTGGTACCCAGACGCGAGTGACGACTGCGCCGAGGGCTGCGTCGCTTTGCAGCTCCCGGTCACGTGAGGGCCCCGCGTCACCGCCGAGCTCGCCCTCCTCCCCACCCCACTGGACCCCACCCCACCCCCACTGGCCCGCGGGCGGCAGGACCGGACCCTCCCCCCCCCGCCGCACGCACGGGCTCCCCCTGCTCCGCCCCGCGCGGGCACCTGGGGCGCACCACCGTGTCGCGGGGCTCGTCCTCGCCAATCCGATTGCCCACGGCTGTCGCGCGACGCCCCGAGGCCCGGGTTTGCCCTTCTCTGGTCTTCAGGGGAGGTCTGAAGCCCTCCCCCCCCCCTCCCCGCCTCAGGCCCTGGCTGGACCTGCTGTTTCTCTGAAGGGATCCTCCTTCTCTGTTAAGCTGTAAAACCAATGCTCCCCATAGGGTTTCCTCCACAAACTCCTCTCCCTTGTAATAGCTGCCCCAAATGGATTAGGAAAAGGGTGTCAAGAAGAGAAGAGAGAGCAAAGAGATGCTTAATTTTCTTAATTGCTTAATTTAAAAAAAATCTTTTATATCACGTTCATTGTTTTTGTCATCAGAAAATGCAGTCATTTTCATTTGACATTAAAAAATAGATCATGAAGATCATGCTCAGCTAAATAAGCCAAAAAGAAAAAGAAAAATACCGGATGGTCCCACTCATAGCAGGAATCTAGAAAACTTAAATAAGGGACCAGGAAAATGAATAACTCTAAGAAAGTGAAAATCAAAATCAACAAAAAACTATGAACCAGAGACACTTTTTGGGGGGTGGGGGCGGGAGGGGAGGGATTGGGGTCAGAATGGGGGGGTTGCAATTGTATGCGGAATATAAAAATAAAATTTATTATTTAAAAAAAATAGATCATGAAGATAACAGAAGATTCATTCATTCGTTGATATTATTTTGTGCATCATAAAAAATGTTTTCTAGTTGTTATGAACTTTTCACAGCTTTCAAAACAGACTAGTGATTGCTGACATTTTTAATACAAAAAATACTAAACAAAACCAGTATATTTTTCAATGTGTTCGATAAATTGATCTTTAAGTTGATCCAGTTTTCTAATCTTGACAATTTTACCCAAATGATTTATGACCTTTTGAAGTTCTAGCAGAATTTAGCATCACATGTCAGATGTCTGAGAATTTCTTCATGGATGATTCCTGGATGATTGGATGGAGATCCAACTCCTGATGAACTCAGTGCCTGAAAATTAGTGTTTGTTTACCATTCCAGGGACTTATTGGGTTTTACAAAATAAGTGTGTGATCCAATCAGTCTCATCACACCAATGCACAGACCAAATGACATTCCACTGATGGAAATAAGACTCAACAGATGGGATTTTCACGCCACCGTGACACCACCGTGACCCTGTCTCCTGTATCTTTCATCAGGTAGAACATGCCACCCTGGCAGTGGCTAGTGTTCAGCATCCTCCAGTGGGGGCCAGGGCTGGTGGGTGACAGAATTTCTTCAACAACCCTGACATTCTTATCCTTTTCCCCTCACAAAGGATAGTTTACAGGATCCCAAGTAGTTACCAAGAGAAAGAGGTTTTTCATTCCCTCCTTCTGTTACCATTTCACTGTACCTTCCCTACACCCCCTAAGGATAATCCCAAAACTCAGGGACAAAAAAATATGCCAAAGTCCCCAGACATCCAGCTGTCCATGCTGGGGAGTCATACTCTAAATATAGACCCTCAGGCAGCCTCTTTCTTAGAACGTTGAAATATGACACCCCAGCAGGAAGTAGCCCCATGAAGGGGCCTCTGTGTGTGTGTTTGTGTGTGTGTATGTGTGTGTGTGTAAGCCCAGAATGCCATGGAACTTACTAATGGCTTTTCAGAAGTCAATTGCCCATGACCAATTTATGTTCTTGGCCAAAGGGAAAGATTCATAAATTTATTACATAAAACAAACTTTAATCATGTGGAAAACAAAAACAAAATGCATAAGGTGTGAAACTGTACTCTGGAAATTATACAGTTATGTAAACTAGTGGCAAATCAATAAAACTTGAAAAAAATCCCATAAGCTTAGCTTGCCAAATGGCTACTTTTTAATAATCTGAGAACTCTTACAAATCATTAATAAAGTGATAAACACACAGTAGAAAAATGTACCAAAGTCACAAATGGATTTGTTTGCACAGAAGGAATACAAATGACAAAAAATATGAAATCTGTTAAACTTCAAAGAAATGCAAATCATAACAATTATATCTTAACTGTGTTTCAGCTAGGAGTTTATCAAAATTTAGAAGTTTGCTAATATTGTTAACTGGTTTGTGGGGAAATGGACAGTCCTGTACTCTGTTGGAGGCACATACTCTGGTGCAAATTTTTTATAGAGGGCAATTTAGAAAGATCTATTAAATAATAAGTATAGTATTCTATAAATTATTTGACGCAGAAATTCTATTCCTTAGAATCTAGCCAGCCTATATAGTTACACAGTTTCACAAAGATATATCTGTATCTATATCTATTAGGATATCTATTGCAGTGCTTGCAAAGATTTAAAAAAACTGGAGCAAAATAAAATGTCCATCAATAGGGGAATGGCTAAATAAATTGTGTTAAATTGAAACAATACGGTTGATTATAAAACAATCTAGTTCTGTGTATATTAATGGAAAAATGAATGCTGTATTTTATTATTTGCTATTTATTTTTTGTAACTGCACGTAAATTCAGCAAGAATACATTCTAGTATAAAATTCAAAGGCAGAAAAAGCACCACTACTGCTTTAACTCCAGTATCCTCATTCAAAGCAGTTACCTCCCCATTATTTTAAACTTGGTGTGTTAAATGTTTTTCTATATATTAAGTACTCATATATATCTTATTAAAATATATAAATAGGACCATATTTAGCATACTGTTTTTGCAACTCTTTTTTCACTTAAAATTATATCTCAGAGATGTCATTTTACCAGTTTAATTAAAACTACTTTATTCTTTTTAATGACTGCATACTATTCCAGAGTTTGACTACGCTATTGTTTATTTAATCTGTCCCCTCCCCCAGTGATGAACATAAAATTATTCTGGGTCTAGGGCTAATAAAAACAAGGCTACAATGAACAACCCAGTATGTACAGGTTTACCAACAGGTGAAAGAATTTCTTCAGGATATTTTACCATAAATAAAATTACTCCATTAAGGATATGAGCTTTTATACATTTGATAATGCCAAAAGGAAGATGTGAGACTTTATCTATTTAATGGATATTCACCAAAATGGCCTCCAAAAAGGATGGACCAGGACCACTTCCCCTCTTACGCTCAATGTAAATTAGTAGTTCATGCCACAAGAAAAGTATAAGATTGTCTTATAACTCAAGTTTTTCTAAGTACCTATAAGCTTTAGTATATTTCATATGCTTATTGGTCATTTGGATTTCTTCTTGTAGGATTAGTTATTACCATCCTTTGATTTATACATTTATAGAAATAGCATAAAAATATCATTTTCTGGGGTCTCTCTGGTGGTACAAGGGGTTAAGGCTCAGCACCATGAAGCTATCAGCAGCCACTGAAGCACGAGTTCGATCCCCGGCCAGGGAGCTAACCCACATGGCACAGCAGACCTCTCCTGTCTTGCTCGCTGTCCCCCTCAGCAGTGTATTTCAGTCAATCTGCCTGTTCTGTTCCCTACTCTGTGGTGAGTCCTCTCACCCCCCACACACACCTCTGGCCTACACCCCAGCTCTTGTATGCATAAATAAATAAATCTTTTTTTTAATCATTTGCTATTTTTCTGTTATAGGGAATGTATGTATATATCCTCCCAATGTGTTACTGACATTTTAATTTCATGGTATTTAAAAATTTTTTATTGAGATAACATTAGTTTATAACACTATGTGACTTAGGGGAACAGGTTCACACCTCCCAGATGTATGCAACCACATCACACCCACCACCAAAGCACCCATAGCCCTTTACCCTAGATCACTGGGTCCTCTCACCCCTTTATTCCCACCTTCAACCCCCTCTTCTAGTAGCCTCAATTCTGGAGTCACATTCTAGGGCTTGTTTCGATTTAATCAGTTTATTTGTTTTGTTTCTCTATATTCCACATGAGTAAAATCAACCAATATTTGTCTTTTTCCTTCTGATCTTATTTCACTTACCATAATTCCCACCAGTTCCATCCATGTTGCCACAAGTGGCAAGTTCATCTTTTTTATAGCTGAATAGTATCCGCTGTATATATACAGCACATCTTCTTAAGCCATGCCTCTGTTCTTGGGCACTCAGGTTGTTTCCATAGCATGGCTATTATAAATAGTGCTGCAGTGAACATAACAATGCAGATATTCTTTCAAATTAGTATTTTTGCATTCTTTGGGTAGATACCTAGGAGTAGAATTGCTGGGTCCTAGGGTGTGTCTATTTTTAAAATTTTGAGGACCCTCCATACTGTTTTCCAAAGGGAAATATTCCCACCAACAGTGTACAAAGGTTCAATTTTCTCCTCATCCTCACCAGCATTTATTGTTTCTGTTTTTTGGTTTTCTTTTTTGTTTTGTTTTGTTTTTTGATGTGGGCCATTCTCCCTGGAGAGGTGGTACATGGTAGTTTTTGATATTCAGAATTTTTCATTTTGATATAGTAAAATACATTTTTCCAGATAGCTTCTGGGTTTCCTGTATGATTGTATGGTTTCTGAATTAATATACATACATACATATGATAAGTATGTATGATACCAGAACTGAACCACCTCAGTGGCAAGAGCCGGCAGCAGCAGTAGTGTTCTCTCAGCCTGTTGCTCCACCACAAACCAGTTCTGGCTATGATTCCTCAGAGCCCAGCAACTGCCCTTTTATGTGTACCTCCTGGATCATGGAAAGGACTAATCAGGTGTGAGCTATGAGCTGATTAGTGTTAAATGGTCCAATCAGCCACAGGATTGAAAAATGGTGGAATCAGACTTGTGGGTGGGGCACCCTGAAAGAGGATATAGGTCAAGGCCAGAGGGAGCTGAGTCAATGTTCCAACCTCCAAAGAAAGAAGAAGGACCAGAAGCTCACCTTCAGAGAAAAAAGAAAACAAAAAGTATCCATCAGCCAACATCCAAGGGAGGGAAGAGAAGCAAAAGACCTCTTTCAGAGACTGGGCCTCTGGTCCTGTCTCTGACATCACCTAAACGGAGCACCAAAGTCTCCAGATCTGGTGTCTCAAAGAGCTGTTTGTTGTTGGTATAGTCCAACAACTCATAAAGAGCTGTTAACACTTGGTGTCTCTGACACTGCCTCTGGGAGGCCAGTCATGACCATCTCTCCTGGCCAGTGTGGTCCAGCTCTGTTGATCAATGACCAGCGCTCTGCTTGTACTTCTGGTGGACACTATCTGGGTGAGATAGGCAGCCACTTGTGGATACAGTAAGCTCTTTGTTTCCCATTTGTAAAATAAACCCTGTGGTTATTGTTCCTGGAGCCTGAGGTTTCTTGTAATTGTGTGCACGGGTGAGAACCCACAGACAGTGACCTGTCTTCTATAGGACACTGTCCTTTGTTCGGCTATAGCCCATAGGCCCCTACTGTGTGGGTGTTGTATTGCTATAGGTCCTGGTTTTGGTTTTTGGCTTTTGGGGGCTTTTTGGCAGCTTTCTTGTCTAGAGCCCATGCAGGTGGGTAGCCATTATGGGCCTACCATCCTCCCACCCCGTCTGTTCCCATTTCAACCCCTGTATCATGTATATATGAATGTGTGTGTGTGTGTGTGTGTGTGTGTGTGTATGTATACACATTCAAGTATATGGCCAAATGCCAGTACCATTCATATAACCATCCACTCTTTCACAATTAATTTTAAAAGCTGACTTACCATATGTTAAATTCTTATTTATACTCGGATGTTTCATGGATTGACTTTTCTGTTCCATTTATATATGTATATATTACTGCCTCAATATAATACTTTTAATTGGTATAACTCTGTAGCAGGCTTTTATCTGGGAGGAAAAATCCTTCATTGCTCTGTTTTTTCAAATTATTTTTGAATTTGCTTAGGCATTCCGGTAAAGTTCCAAGCTTCATTTAAAAAATTTTTGTTGGGGGCCTCCCTGGTGGTGCAAGGGGTTAAGACACAACCTATGAGGCTGACCGCAGCCACTGCAGCATGAGTTCGATCTCCCGCCAGGGAGCAACCCACATGGCACAGCAGACCTCTCCTGTCTTGCCTACCGCTCCCCTCAGCAGTGTATTTCAGTCTGCCTGTTCTCCCCACTCTGTCTCTGGTGAATCCACTCACCCCCCTGCACCTCTGGCCTGTAACTCCTTTCTTGTATGCATAAATAAATAACTCTAAAAAGAAAAGTAAAAAATTTTTGTTGGACTTTCTATTAGGATTGCATTGAATTTATAGATTTGTTTGGTGAATAATTTATACTTAGTACTAAATCATAATTTTCATCCATGATCATGTTATGCTTTCAATTTTTGTTTAGAAATTTGTGCTTCAGTAAAATTGCTTATTTCATATCTCTTCATATTTCTTCATATCTATAGATTTTGCATATTTCTTATTCGCTGTTTTCCAATATTTTTTGTTGTTGTTAACACTGTGAATGGTAGTTTTTAGCACACGATATTCTTTCTTCAATTTTTAAGAAAATAACTTCAGCTTTTCTAAAAAGCATGCATGCTCATCATAAAGAAGAAACACAATGCAGTAAAGCACAAAGAAGAAAGGAACAAAGATAAAATAACAGATTCTAGCACCATGAAATAACCACCCAACTTTCAAACAATAATCAAATTCCTGGTCAGATGTATTCTTTACATCTGAACATTTCATTCTTTATTAAGAATACACATGTTTACATACATACATATACATATATTCTTTTTTGGTTTGGGGTGTGTGTGTAAAAGAACTGAGGTGTAGGCAGAGGTTCAGGGGGTGAGAGGATTCACCAGAGACAGAGCAGGGAACAGAACAGGCAGACTGACTGAAATACATTGCTGAGGGGAGCAGTGGGCGAGATGGGAGAGGTCTGCTGTGCCAAGTGGGTATATCCCTGGCCGGGGATCGAACTCAGACCTTAGTGGGGATAGTGCTGAGACAACCCCTAGGCCACCAGGAGGCCCACCATTCTTAACATGTGTGTACAAATATATAATATAGCCATGTTTCCTTTAATCTTTTTTTTCTTTTTGGCTCCAGCCAATATAATGGCAAGTATATCCTCTGTCTACACTTCAACCTGTAGCCTCATTTTTCTATTTCAGCTGAATTTATAATTTATTATTTCTGTAATCATGTTGTTTTGGCCTGATAGCTTCCTTAGTTTGCAATCTTTTTTATGCAATTCTGCTGTATATCATGTCATCCTTGAGCTCTTGTTCTAGTAAGTCTTTATTCGTAGTAAGCTGTTCTATAGCTCAAACTACTTGTTGGAAATTCCTTTATGTGCTTTGGAGTATGTTTTCTTTTTGTTTTGTTTCTTTGTCTTTCAAATGCTGTACTTTGTATGGTTTTCAGGGGGGTGAGACAAGGTCAAGAGCCTGCAGCACCCACACCAGGGGGCTTGGTTCTGCAATCTCCTATTTCATGCGTGACTGACATTTTTTGAAATTTACGTAATTTGGATGTACCACTTTCCTTGTTTGTTTCTGCTGATGACAACTACTCCACCTCCCAGTGGGGGTGTATTTTGCCAAATATTAGGAGAGATTTTGTAATATAGCATCTTTACTCTATTTTAACACAGACGCTTTTTCTCTTTGTCCCCCTTCTCTTTCTCCCCCTTCTTCTCCTTCTTCTTTGAGGGAGCATTGCTTTACAATGTTGTTTGTGTTTTAGAAATCTAGGATCTCCCTCTTCAGGTGTTCTTACCCCACAGCACCTACCGCCAAAGAATCCTAATCCACCACCATAGTCCATGTGCTTCGTCGTCACTTTGTGCTCACCCCTTCCCTCCTCCTCCTCTCTGTTCATTGACTATTTCTCAGTACATTCGTTTGTTTTTCCCAGATTTCTCATATATCTTTAATCAACTTTTTTGGTTTTTCCCCCCGTTTCTTTTAAATTCTTTGCCATGGCAACTTTGAATTCTGAGTCTCGTAGGTAGAAAAGATCTTCCATGTTTTTGTGAATGGGTTCTAGAGATTTGCAGAAGCCTCTTCTAATCCATTTTCTGTGGCTCATTGAGGCTGCAAGGCAGTGCTAGAATGTTTGTGTTACTTTGGTGTCATGCCACCTTAATAAATCTTTATGATTAATTCTAAAAGTTTGTCATTTGCTTCTCTCTGATTTTCTAGAGATATAATTATCTTTGTCTGTGAATCACAGTTTAGTGTGTTTCTTTTCTGATATTTTATTTTTTAAAGATTTATTTATTTATGCATACAAGAACTGGGGTACAGGTCAGAGGTTTGGGGAGTGAGAGGATTCACCAGAGACAGAGTGGGGAGCAGAACAGGCATATTGACCGAAGTACACTGCTGAGGGGAGCAGCAGGCAAGACAGGAGAGGTCTGCTGCACCATGTGGGTTGCTCCCTGGCTGGCAGGGGATCGAACTCATGCTGCAGAAGCTGCTGATAGCTTCACAATGCTGTGCCTAACCCCTTGTGCCACCAGGGAGGCCCCTCTGATATTTTAGGCTGTTCATTTCTTCTTTTTATCTTATGCATAGAATAAATTTCAGAATAATGTTATATAGCAAAGGTGATCATAGACATCCTATTATCAAAGTCTGGCTCCTGACTATAACGGGAATGTTTTGTGTTTCAACATTAACTACAATGTTTCTGTACACCTCTGCTAAAAACTCTTTGTTAAGGAAACTTTCTCTGTTCCTAAAATACTGACTTGTTATCAGGAATGAATGTTTAATTTCAACAATTGATTTTAAAGCACCTATGTAATGATCATATTTTAATATGATTTTAATATAGTAGGTTATAATAAAACATCAACTATTAAACTACACTGATGTAAACACACTGCTAGATATAAAACTCACACCATAATGACTATTTTTAATACATTAATGGGTCTCAATTTGTTAATGTTTAATTTCCCATTTTTTGTACCTCCTTATTGATAAGATAAATTTATAGCATTCTTTTTTAAAAAAAGATTTATTTATTTATTTATAAAAGCACTCTGTATAGTCAGAAGCACGGGAGGGTGAGAGAATTCACGAGAGCCAGAGCAAAGAGAAGACCAGGCAGACTGACGAAGTACACTGCTGAGGGGAGCAGCTGGCGGCAGGAGAGGTCTGTGCGCCATGTGGGACACTCGCCTGGTGGCCTGGGATCCAACCAGCACTGCAGAGGCTGCGGGCAGCTTCACAACCCAGCGCTCAACTGCTGCGCAGCCGGGAAGGCCCAAATTTATAGTATTCTTTTGAGTGTCATCCTTTTTTACTTTTAGTTATTACTAGCCTTGTAAAATGAATTGTGATGTTTTCTATGTTCTAGAAATAGTTTATATAACAAAAGAATTTTCTTCTCCTTGAAGGCTGTAAGAACTTTGCTCAAAAAAAGTCTGGAGACTATCCCAGCAGATCGTGGGCACAGGGAAGTGCCCTCCTGACTCACCATTTTAGACCAGGTATCTTTGTGTCCGGAATCCACCTAGACTGCATGGAACTGGGAAAGGGCTGCTCTCACAGCCAGAGGTGAGCTGAAAAGCCCCCACAAACCAGGCCCTGTCTGGCCACCAGTCGGAGCCCAGAGGGGGATCCAGCAATTTGGAGCCCAGTGGCCAATCCAGCCATGGACAGGGCAGTCTGTGGGACCGCAAGACCCACCTCTGGAATTAAACAAATACATAAGGAGGAGATTTTCTGTGACAGCAACCACTAACATATTCATAGTATCACTGCCCTATTGGACTTCTGGCATAACAGCTTTTGACTTGATTGGACCACCAGTTTCTGACATCCCAGAAAGAGCACACCAAAAAGATGCCAGCCAGTACCAGTGACACAGTGTCCCAATGCATGGGACAAATTAGAAAACAGGCAGCAGGGAGAAGAAAAACTACAAGCAACCAAGCAAGTTCTCAGGGAAAAGACATACCACAAAAAGAAAATCACCCACCAGATTGCAACAACAGTGACTTGGAAGAACTTCTGAGCCTTCAGAAAGAGAATTTAAAATTGCCATGATTAAAAACTAAAAGAAGTCATAAAGGAAAACAATGATAAGGGAAAAATAATCAACGATCAGAAGAATGAAATTGAGTCCTTAAATAGGGAAGTAAAAGAAATGCAGGAGGTCAGAGGATTAGTGGAGGAGCTAAAGAATTCTGGGAAAAGCAGTGAAAGCAGAATAGCTGAAATGAAAGAATGAATAAGCACTCTTGAAGACACAGAAATAAAAAGAACCAAAACAGAAAAGGAAAGAGAAGTACAAAGGGAAAAGACCGAAGAAAAACTTCGGGAACTATCTGACTCCATGAAGAAAGGAAATATAAGAGTTATAGGAATCCCAGAAGGAAAGGAGAGAGACATAGGAACAAGAAAATATTCCAGGAAATAATTGAAGAGAACTTCCCAAACATGAAGAAGGAGCTGAAAATAGACATGAAAGAAGCAAGAAGAACACCAAACTTCCATTATGAGAGGAAAAATACAGCAAGACACCCAAGAATCCAAGACAAGGAAAAAACAATGAAGCTGACAAGAGGGAAGAAACAGATAACATACAAAGGAAAACCAACTAGGCTTACATCATACTTCTCTGAAGAAACACTACGGGCAAGGAGAGAGTGGAGGGGCATAGTCAACAAACTCCAAGACAACAAATGCCAACCAAGAATACTCTATCCTGCAAAGCTTTCCTTCCTCTATGAAGAAAGAATAAGGACCTTCCCAGACAAACAGAAGCTCCAGAATTTCATTACGACTAAACCCCCACTCCAAAAAATACTACAAGGAGTCCTAAAGCCAGAACCAACAGAGGGATGAATAAGAATGAAACAAGACAAAAAAATAATTAAAAAATAAATAAAACCAGAGAAAAGACAAACAAAATGCCAAATACAGATGCTAACATATCAATATTAACTCTAAATGTAAATGGACTAAACTCTTCAATGAAAGGACACAGAGTTGCAGGCTGGATTAAACAGCAAAACCCAACCTTTTGCTGTCAAAAGGAAACACATTTAGCTACAACACATTTAGCTACAAAAGATAAAAATAGACTGAAAGTAAAAGTATAGAAAACAATCCTACAAGTAAACGGGCCAAAAAAGAAGGCAGGAACAGCTATACTTATATCAGACAAAACAGATTTCAAACTCAAAAAGGTAAAAAGAGACCCAGGCGGTCACTACATCATGATCAAGGGGACAATACTTCAAGAAGAAATAACACTCATTAACGTATACTCACCAAATGAAGGAACACCAAAATATATCAGACAACTGTTATCATCTCTGAAAACAGACATCAGAGAAAACACATATGTAGTAGGAGACTTCAACACACCACTATCAACAATGGATAGATCAACGAGACAAAAAATAAGAAAGGACACTAAAGCTCTAAATAAGGATCCAGAGAGCTTGGGCATAACAGACATCTATAGAACACTAAACTCCCAAAACTCTGAGTACACAGTTTTCTCAAGCGCACATGGATCATCCTCCAGGATCGATCACATACTGGGATACAAGACAAACATCAACAGATACACCAACATTGAAATCATACCAACCATCTTCTCTGACCATGAAGGCATCAAACTAAAATCTACCATAAAAAGAAGGCAAGGAACCATCCCACCTCATGGAGATTGAAACCCACACTACTGGAAGACCACTGGACTAAGAGGAGATCAAAGAAGAAATTAAAAAAATACTTGGAGTTGAATGACAAGGACACCAATTTCCTAAATGTATTGGGATGCAGCAAAAGCAGTAATAAGAGAAAAATGTACAGCAATACAGGCTTACATCAATAAACAAGAAAAAACTCAAAGAAACAACCTAATCACACATCTCAAAGAACTAGAAAAAGAACAACAAAAAAACCCTAAAATCAGTAGAAGAAAGGAAATAATAAAAATCAAAGCAGAAATACATGAAATAGAATGTAAAAAACAATCCAAAAGATCAATGAAACTAAAAGTAGGTTCTTTGAAAAAAAATGAATAAAATAGACAAACCCCTAGCCAGGTTCACAAAGAAAAAACAGGGGAAAGCACAAATAAATAGGATCACAAATGAAAAAAGTGAAATCACAACAGACACAGAAGAAATAAAAAAAAATAATCAAAAACTACTATGAACAGTTATATGCAAACAAACTCAACAATCTAGAAGATATGGACAAATTCTTGCAACTCTACAATCAACCAAATCTAGATAAAGAAAAAAATAGAACACCTAAACAGACCAATTACAAGCAGTGAAATTGAAATGGTAATTAAAACCCTCCCCAAAAATAAAAGCCCAGGACCTGATGGATTTACAAATGAATTCTACCAAATATTCAGAAACAAATTAGGGCTGATCCTTCATAAACTCTTTCAAAAAATTGAGAAGGAAGGGACAATACCAAACACGTTCTATGAAGCCAAAATTACACTAATACCAAAACTGAACAAGGACAACACAAAAAAACAAAACTCCAGGCCAGTCTCTCTAATGAAACTGATGCAAAAATTCTCAATAAAGTCTTAGCTATCAGAATCCAACAATGTATCCATAAGATAATTCACCACGACCAAATAGGATTTATTCCAGGGACACAAGGATGGTTCAACATCCAAAAATCAATCAATGTAATCCAACACATCAACAAAAAGAAATATAAAAACCATATGATAATATCAACAGTTGCTGAGAAAGCTTTTAACAAAGTACAACACCCATTTAGGATAAAAGCCCTTGAAATTCTCAGGATACAAAGAACATAGCTCAACATCATAAAGGCCATATATGACAAGCCCATAGCCAATATTATCTCAATGGTGAAAAGCTGAAAGCATTTCCATTAAGATCTGGAAAAAGACAAGGATGTTCACTCTCACCACTGCTTTTCAATATAATACTGGAAGTCCTAGCCAGAGCAATAAGACAAGAGAAAGACATACAAGGAATCCAAATAGGAAAAGAAATTGTCAAACTATCACTATTTGCAGATGATATGATAATATACATAGAGAACCCCAAAAACTCCACAGAAAAACTAATTAAACTAATCAATCATTTTAGTAAAGTAGCAGGATACAAACTCAACACACCAAAATAGGAGCCTTTCTATACACAAACAATAAATCTGAAGAAGAAGAAATCAAGAAAACCATCCCTTTAATTATTGAAACAAAAAAAAATCAAATACTTGGGAATAAACCTAACAAAAGAGGTAAAGGACCTATACAAAGAAAACTATTAAACACTGTCAAAAGAACCAGAAGACACAAAGAAATGGAAAAACGTCCCCTGCATATGGATTGGAAGAATTAACATTATAAAAATGGCCATCCTACCAAAAGCAATTTACAGAGTCAATGGTATTCCAATGAAAATTTCAATGACATTTTTCAAGGAAATAGAGCAAATATTGATGAAATTCATATGAAGCCACCAAAAACCATGAATAGCCAAAGCTCTCATGAAAAAAAAGAAGGGAATGGAGGCATCACACGCCCAGATTTCAAACTATACTACAAAGCCATAATAATCAAAGGTGCACGGTACTGGAACAAGAACAGATACATGGACCAATGGAACAGAATAGAAAATCCAGAAATAAACCCACAGATTTACAGTAAACTAATCTTTGACAGAGGAGCAAAGAATATACAATGGAGCAAAAAAGTGTGTTCAATAAATGGTGCTGGGAAAACTTGGTTGCTACCTGCAAAAGAATGAAGATTGACTACTACCTCACATCATGCACAAAACCAACTCAAAATGGATGAAAGAACTAGACATAAGACCTGAAACCATAAAATATATAGAAGGAAATATAGGCGAAACACTACATGACATACAACTTAGCAACATTTTTAAAGACTCATCACCCAAAGCAGTGATAGCGAAGGCAAAGATAAACAGGTGGGACTACATCAAATTAAAGACGTTCTGCACAGCAAAAGAGACAGTAACCAAAACAAAGAGACACCCCACTGACTGGGAGAAAATTTTTGCACACAACACTAATGATAAAGGACTGATCACAAAAATCTGCAAAGAGCTGATGCGACTCAACAACAACAAAGAAAATAATCCAGTCAAAAAATGGGCAGAAGAGCTAAAAAGAAACTTCTCTGAAGAGGAAATGCAAATGGCCAACAGGCATATGAAAAAATGTTAAGCATCACTTGTAATCAGGGAAATGCAAATCAAAACTACAATGAGATACCATCTTACACCAGTGAGAATGGAACATATTAAAAAAAAATAGCAACAACAAATGTTGGCGAGGATGTGGAGAAAAAGGAACTCTTCTGCACTGCTGGTGGGAGTGCAAACTGGTCCACCCACTATGGAAAACTATGTGGAGATTCCTCAACCTACTAAAGATATAGCTTCCATATGATCCATTAATTTCACTCCTAGGTATTTACCCAGAGGACACAGAATCATTAATTCCAAAGGACACCTGCACCCCTATGTTTATAGCTGCACTATTTATAATAGCTAAGTTATGGAAACAACCCAAATGCCCAAAAATTGATGACTGGATCAAGAAGATGTGGTACATATACACAATGGAATATTACTCAGCAATCAAAAAAGATACTCATGCAATTTGCAGCAACTTGGATGGAGCTGGAAGGGATCATGCTCAGAGAATTAATCCAGAAAGACAAAGAAAAATAGCAGATAGTCTCACTCATAGCAGGAATTTAGAAAACCTAAATAAGGACCAGGAAAAAGACTAATTATAATAAAGTAAAAATCAAAATCAACAAGCATCCATAAACCAGAGATACACTACTGGGGGGAGGGGAAGAGGAATTAGGGTCAAAATAAGGGGGGTGGGAATTGTATGGGGAATATAACCAAGATGAAATTGCATACATTGTGCAAAAATGAAAATGTGTAAAAATATATAAATAAAAAAAATTAAAAAACTGGAGATGGTAATTGCACTTTTCCCTTTTATTTTTTAAGCAGTAGATCTTTAACTATCTTTTGACATTCTTCATTGATTACTGCTCTATTCAAATCTTATATTTCTTCTTCTTTTTTTTCTAAATAAGTTTTATTTTTGTATTCCCATACAATTGCAACCCCTTATTTTGACCCCAATCCCTCCCCTCCTCACCCCCCCCCATAGAGAATCTCTGGTTAATAGTTTTTTGTTGATTTTGATTTTCACTTTCTTATAGTTATTCATTTTCCTGGTCCCTCATTTAAGTTTTTTAGATTCCTGCTATGAGTGAGACATCTGGTATTTTTCTTTTTTTTTCTGGCTTATTTTGCTGAGCATGATCCCTTCCAGCGCCATCCATGTTGCTGCAAATGGCATGTGTTTATCTTTTTTGAATGCTGAGTAATATTCCATGGTATATATGTACACATCTTCTTGATCCAGTCATCTATTTTTGGGCATTAGGGTTGTTTCCAAAGCTTAGCTATTGTAAACAGTGCGCTATAAAACATAGGGGCGCAGGTGTTCTTTGAAATTGATGTTTCTGTGTCCTTTGGAGTAAATACCTAGGAGTGGAATTAATGGATCATATGGAAGCTCTATGTTTCGTAGGTCCAGAAATCTCCACACAGCTCTCCATAGTGGTTGGACCAGTTTGCACTCCCACCAACAGTGCAGAAGAGTTCCTTTTTCTCCACACCCTCGCCAACATTTGTTGTTGCTAGTTTTTTTAATATGTGCCATTCTCACTGGTTAAGATGGTATCTCATGGTAGTTTTGATTTGCATTTCCCTGATTACAAGTGATGTTGACATTTTTTCATATGCCTGTTGGCCATTTGCTTTCCTCTTCAGGGAAGTTTCTTTTTAGCTCTTCTGCCCATTTTTTGACTGGATTATTTTCTTGTTTTGTTGAGTCGCATCAGCTCTTTGCAGATTTTGTGATCAGTCCTTTATCATTAGTGTTGGGTGTAAAATGTTCTCCCAGTTTGGTGGGGTTTCTTTTTGTTTTTGTTGTTGTCTCTTTTGCTGTACAGAAGCTCTTTAATTTGAGGTAGTCCCAGCTGTTTATCTTTGCCTTCACTATCACTGCTTTGGGTGATGTGTCTGTAAAGATGTCTTTGATGTGCAAATCACGTAGTGTTTCACCTATATTTCCTTCTATGTATTTTATGGTTTCAGGTCTTATGTCTAGTTCTTTAAATCCATTTTTGAGTTGGTTTTTGTGTATGGTGTGAGGTAGTGGTCAAGCTTCATTCTTTTGCAAGTAGCAACCCAGTTTTCCCAGCACCATTTATTGAACAAACTTTCTTTGCTTCAATGCATATTCTTTGCTCCTTTGTCAAAGATTAGTTGACCATAATTGTGGGTTTATTTCTGGATTTTCTATTTGATTCCATTGGTCTGTGTGTCTGTTCTTGTTCCAATACCATGCAGTTTTGATGATTATGGCTTTGTTATAGTTTGAGGTCTGGGAGTGTGATGCCTCCATTCCCTTCTTTTTCTTTCAGGAGAGCTTTGGCTGTTCGGGGTTTTTTTGTGATTCCATATGAATTTCATCAATAATTGTTCTATTCTTTGAAGAATGACATTGAAATTTTGTTGGAATAGCATTGAATCTGTATATTGCTTTTGGTAGTATGGCCATTTTAATAATGTTTATTCTTCCAATCCATGAGCAGGGGATGTCTTCCATTTCTTTGTGTCTTCTTCTGTTTCTTTTAAGTGTTTTATAGTTTTCTTTGTATATGTCCTTTACCTCTTTAGTTAGATTTATTCTCAAGTATTTGATTTTTTTTGTTTCGATAATAAAAGGGATGGCTTTTTTTGATTTCTTCTTCAGATTTATTGTTTGTGTATAGGAAGGCTACTGACTTTTGCGTGTTGTTTTGTATCCTGCCACTTTACTGAACTGATTGATGAGTTGAATTAGTTTTTCTATGGAGTTTTTGGGGTTCTCTATCTATATTATCATATCATCTGCAAATAGTGATAGTTTGACTTCTTCTTTTCCTATTTGGATTCCTTGATATGTCTTTCTCTTGTTTATTGCTCTGGCTAGGACTTCCAGTATTATATTGAAAAGCAGTGGTGAGAGTGACATCCTTGTCTTGTTCCAGATCTTAATGGAAATGCTTTCAGCTTTTCACCATTGAGAATGATAACTGTGTTGGCTTGTCATAGATGGCCTTTATGATGTTGAGGTATGTTCCTTGAACCCAAGAATTTCAAGGGCTTTTATCATGAATGGATGTTTGCACTTTGTCGAAGCTTTCTCAGCATCTATTGATATCATCATGGTTTTTTATATATCTTTTTGTTGATGTGTTGGATAACGTTGATTGATTTTCGGATGTTGAACCATCCTTGTGTCCTGGAATGAATCCTACTTGGTCGTGGTGAATTATCTTATGGATATATTGTTGGATTCTGATAGCTAAAATTTTATTGAGGATTTTTGCATCAGTGTTCATTAGGGAGATTGGCCTGTGGTTTTCCTTTTTTGTGTTGTCCTTGTTCGGTTTTGGTATTAGTGTTATGTTGGCTTCATAGAACGTGTTTGGTATTGTCCCTTCCTTCTCAATTTTTGGAAGAGTTTGTGAAGGATAGGCACTAATTCGTTCTGAATGTTTGGTAGAAATTCATTTGTAAATCCATCAGGTCCTGGGCTTTTGTTTTTGGGAGTTTTTTGATTACCATTTGAACTTCACTGCTTGCAGTTGGTCGTTTAGGTGTTCTATTTCTTCTTTATCTAGCTTGGGTGATTGTAGAGTTGTAGGAATTTGTCCATGTCCTCTAGATTGTTGAACTTGTTTCCATATAACTGTTCATAGTAGTTACTGATTATTCTTTGATTTCTGCTGCGTCCGTTGTGATTTCTCCTCTTTTCATTTATGATCCTGTTTATTTGTGCTTTCTCCCTTTTTCCCTTGTGAGCCTGGCTAGGGGTTTGTCCTATTTTATTGATTTTTCAAGAACC
>NW_023601543.1:32774612-32877779 GCF_014898055.3 Talpa occidentalis
CAGGACAGAAGACTGAGGACACCACCACATGATGATTCACTCAGGGGTTACTGGACGGAATATGGACACGGAACCCAGAACCAAGGACAGAGGAAAGGAGACAAATGGTAGCACAGAGCAAAGGCTCAGATGAAGATAGGAGGGTGTACGGACCAAATATAAGGAATCAAGAGCCAAGTACAGAGGAAAGGAGACAAATGATAGTTCATAGAGACAGTTCAGATGCAGAATAGCGGTGCCCAGGGCTCCACTTTATCTAAAGAAGCCCATTAGAATACCCCCTCGGAGCCCCGGGTACACTCACTGTGGGGGACCATCTAATTGATTTCTTAGTGGACACTGGAAAGACATACTCGGTTTTAAATTCCAAATTAACTAAAATAAGCAAAGACACTGTACCAGTCACTGGGATCACAGGAAGGCCACAACAGAAAGCCTTACAACCTTTGGCGTGCTGGCTGGGCACCACACAGCTCCAGCACAGCTTCCTGTACATGGAGGAGTGTCCAATCCCTCTGCTTAGCCGTGACCTTTTAAGTAAGCTTAACGCACGGATTCTGTTCTCACCCAAAAATCAGAGGCTTCACCTACAGGTACCTCCAGAGCATGCTCTGTGGATCCAGATGTTACTTACTCAAGATGTTCCACCGAAGGGTGAAGTTTTACCTTCAGAAAATGTTGAAAGAGTAAGTAAATGGGTATGGGCTGATGGGACCCCAGGACGTGCAAAAAATGCAGAGCCTGTAAAGAGAGAAGTGATAGAGGGGAGCAAAACCCTGAGGAGGAAGCAATACTCCTTTAGGGAGGAGCCTTGAGGGGAGAATGAGCCAGTATTGGAAAGTTTCCTTCAATCTGGACTCATTCGGCCCTGCCACTCACTGTACAACACTCCGATTTTGCCAGTGAAGAAACCCCATACAGGCAAGTACTGTTTTGTCCAAGATTAAAGGGCCATTAATGACATTGCTCAGGATTTACATCCCACTATGCCTAATCCCTACACCTTATTAACTGCCATACCTGGTGACTTCAGGTGGTTTTCGGTGTTAGACCTTAAGGATGCCTTTTTCTATATCCCAATAGATGTCCAGGATCAACTGCTTTTTGCCTTTGAATGGCAAGACCCTAAGTCCAAGAGCACTCTCCAGTATTGCTGGACTGTGCTTCCTCAGGGGTTTAAGAACTCCCCAACTATTTTTGGGGAAATACTAGCCAGGCATCTCAGGAAGGTTCCATTAAACCAGGGCATCCTACTACAATATGTAGATGATTTATTGATTGCAAGTCCAGACTATGAATCTTGTCTGGAAATACCATAGTGGTACTGAACACCTGGCAGAATGTGGCTACAAGGTGTCACCTAACAAGGCACAGATATGTAAAGCAACAGCGACATATTGGGGTTTGAAATGAAGAAAGGCAGACGGAGCCTGATGATGGAAAGAAAACAGGTCATTTCAGCCCTTAAAGTCCCCAGCAACTGACGACAGTTGCGCGCATTTTTGGGTATGGTTGGGTTTTGCAGGATTTGGATTCCCAACTTTGAATTAATAGCAAAACCCTTATATGATGGTCTCAAAGGGCTGGACTCTGAACCTTGGTCTTGGACTCCAGAATGTCAAAAAGCCTTTGATGAAATAAAAGTAAAGTTGATTTCAGCACCAGCATTAGGGCTTCCAGATCTTAGGAAGCCATTCAGACTTTATGTACATGAGAGACGGGGGGTGGCCTAGGAGGTGCTAATCCAATTTGGGGGACGAAATGCAGCCTGTTGCATATTTGTCCAAACAATGGACCACACCACTAAGGGATGGCCTCAATGTTTGCGTGTTGTAGCTGCCACTTGTGACCTCCTACATGAGGCAGAAAAGTTTACCTTGGGTCAGCCCATCACTGTGTGTATGCCACATCAGGTCTTGACATTGCTGGAGCAGAAGGGTGGACTTTGGTTGACCACTGGGTGAATGGGAAAATATCAAGCAGCTCTTTTGGACAATCCTAATGTGAAACTGCAGGTTTCCAATCCCCTGAATCCTGCCACAGTTCTTCCAAGCAATGCAGATGTTCCTGAGGATGCCTCTTTAATCCATAACTGTTTAAAAACTATTGACAGTGTACGCCAGCCGACCGGATCTGACTGATCAGCCTCTGCGGGATCCAGACTGGGAACTATTTATGGATGGCAGCAGCTTCATGGAGCAAGGCTGTCAATGCGTGGGATACGCAGTGGTGACACTCCAGAACACCATAGAAGCCAAGGCTCTTCTGGCAGGTACATCAGCACAGAAAGCCAAATAAATAGCCCCGACCCGTGCCTTGGAACTCTCAAAAGGTAAAAGATATATTTACTGACTCCAAGTAAGCTTTCATGCACGGGGCCATTTGGAAGGAGCGAGGACTCCTTACCACCAGTAACAAGGACGTCAAACACCCATTAGAAATCCTGGCCTTGCTAAAGGCAGTCGCTTTACCATCAGCTGTTGCCGTGATGCATTGCCCTGGCCACCAAAAGGGTGGGTCTGACATGGCAAAGGGCAACAGGGTAGCTGAGCGGGTGGCTAAGGCCGCTGCCCGTTCTGCTCTCCAGGGTGCACTCATCCCTCTTGTAGACCTGACTCAGTATGCTCCTGAATACACTGAGTGGGATGAGGAGAGAGCTTGTGCATGGGGATTTACTGAGTCTGACCCCAACTCTACTTGCAGAGTAAACTCCCACGGGATGATACTCCTCCCGGAGGCCCTGGTATATCCAGTGTTAAAACATCTGCACGAAGGATCGCACTATAGGAGAGATGCCTTATTAGAAACAGTGCAACCATAATTGAAGGGCCCATATTTACATAACATAGCACAACGGATTGCCCGAGGTTGTCAACTCTGAGCCAGAAATAACCCCAAGACTGACTCACACCCTAAAGCCATTGGGGTTCAATATTGGGGCAAGTGCCCTTTTGAGGACTGGCAAATTGACTTTACACAAATGCCTAGAACAACAGGCAATTTCAAACACCTACTGGTTTTTGTGGACACATTCTCGGGATGGGTGGAAGCATTTCCCACCAAGACAGAAAAAGCTTCCGAGGTTGCAAAACAACTGCTGAAGGAGATAATCCCTCCCTTTGGGTTGCCCGACTCCATCCAGAGTGATAATGGGCCGGCATCCATCTCTGACGTTACTCATGCAGTAAGTAGTGCATTACAGATCAACTGGAAATTGCATGCTGCATGGAGACCACAGTCTTCTGGGCAAACTGAAAAAATGAATCACACCTTAAAGAAAATCTTGGCAAAACTGTGCCAAGAAACAACTTCACTGGGACCAGGTACTATCCCTTGCCCTCCTCCGCATAAGAGTGGCACCTAGAAGTGGGCTACAATTAAGCCCCTTTGAAATTGTGTTCAGAGGACCCTTCCAGGCTTCAGTTCTGAAAGCCAGTCCAGAAATAGCACAAGATTGCCAGATCACACAATATGTGAAACATATCCAGGAGGTTCTGGCAGCAAGCCACAACTTTGCAACCTTGAGGAACTCTATGCCTCCTGATCAACCATTACATCCCTTCAGACCTGGAGGTCAGGAATTACTGAAGACTCGGCAGAGGGGGGATGCCCAAAACCAGCTGTCAGAAAAATGGACTGGTCCATATGACGTTTTGCTGAGTACACATACTTCTTTAAAACTTGCAGGCATAAGACCCGGGGTACATCATTCCAGAGTTAAGAAAGCCCCAGGAGGAACTGACCCAGAGATGAAATCCCATTGGTCTTGTGAACCCATCAAGGACTTCAGATATTTATTTAAGAAAAAGACAAAAACTTGAATGCTACTGACTTCTTTTCCAGTTATTGTTGCAGGATATCCAAGGATTCACTTTTCTGAAGAAACCCTGAGAAAACTAACATGCTCTAAACCAATCTTCTTCCTTTCCAAGTTTAGGAGATGTGCAATAACATCTAGAATCATGCATATGCTGGCAGTATTGTTTTTATACAGAAAGGCTTTCAATCTTGTTTTCGGTATTTCCTTTTAACTTCATTTTGGCCTGTGAATGAAACTGCAATTGTATAAGATATCCCGCGCGTGATAAATGGTAACTAAAGAGCTCTTTGTGTCTATATGTTGTATGTCTGTATGTCCTTTCCTTGTGTCCTTCCCTTTGCTTCTAGTGGTTGACAAAATGGTATACATGGTGCCTACAGACATTGAGAAAAAATTAAAGGTTATGATTTGATTGTCAATATTGTACTACTGAACTAAGCCGGTGCCTTCATAGAGATTGAATATTGTTATTTCTGCTGTTTTCTGATATTTATGGCAAAGCTTCCCAGAAATCTAAATTGAAATAAAAATTTGGTAGTCTGTCATTTGGTTCATTGAAGGAAATTTTGTAGAACCTCAGTAGAGCTCCTGAGACACTCCACAAAATTTCTCCCTTTCCTCCTGGGAAAGGCATTAGATGAATTTGTCCTATTTGGCTTACCTAGAAAAGTAAAACTAGAAGGGAAACATTGTCACTTGGGAAAAAGGGTAACACTTTGACATGTACAAAAGTATTCACACTGATTTTCTAAAACATGTATACAACCTCTCAATACCTGATAGGTATGTAAATTGTCAATGGTGATTGTCGCCTTGCAATATCATATGCTTCAATGGTATGATATCTACAGAAATTGTTTCTGGAGAAAATAGGGAGAAAAGACCTCAACAGATACCTATTGATGGAATTGTTGAGAGTAAAAATTTCCTACAAAGAACTGAATAGACCTGGAAATACACTGATTTTTACTAAGTTTTGTTTGACATAATCCTGGTAAATTTTTTTTTTTTTTTGCATTTTGTTCTGAATCCACAAAGTTTTCTTGTTTTGAGTGACCAGGATCTGTAGCAAGGTTGCATTTTTTTTTTCAGCAGAGCTAACTTGTGTTTGCATTTTCTCTCCCCTTGATACCAACACAGCATGAAAATAGTGGTAATAATCTTTTACTACTTATGTCAGAGTCTGTTTTTGCAGAACTTCAATAGGGATTTTGTCTGCTGAAACTAAAAAAAAAATTGGATTGAGTTTCATTGTGTGGAATCTTCCAGGAAGTTGAAAAAGAGCTGAACCAAGAAGAGGAGAACTCGTTGCCTTCTCCGTAGGCTCCAGAGACCGCCAAGGGAGGTGAGGAAGCTGCCTCCATGGGTAGGACTGGACGACCCGGCAAACGAAAAAGTCCTGGTACCCTCGAGAAGAGGAAAGCCCAGGTGGAGTCTGAGGAGACCAACTTTGTTCTTGATGCCTGCATGGACCGGATGTCAAGAGTTCGCTCTGATCCTATATGCAGTATTCCAACAGCTAAAATTGCTGTTTAGTTATTCTGCCCTGTGATTTTATGCAAAAATAGGTAATATGGTTTAAAAGCAGGTTTAGTTTGCGAACTTTTGCTATGCTGTTGAAACAATTTGGGATCAGGGTTGAGAGAACTTGTTTTTACATAAGTTGAACCAATTTTAAGATTTTTTTTCCTGTGATTTGATATCTTTGCTGTTTTGTTTTGGCTAATGCCACCAGATGTTGTTTTTTTTGTTTTGTTTTGTTTTGTTTTGTTTTTGGCTTGGACTGATAAACTATTTTTCCAGGAAGGGAGGACTTTTGCTTTCCACAATGGACAATACCTGGAGAGACTGGTTTTCTTTTTTTTTAATATTTTATTTTATATAATTCTTACATCATTTTTCATTTTTGTACAATGTTTGTATTTTCATTTTGGTTGTATTCCCCATACAGTTGCACCCCCCCTTATTTTGACCCTAATCCTTCCTCTCCCCGGCCCCTCCCATAGGTAGTGTGTCTCTGGTTTATAGTTGCTTGTGGACTACATAAAATTAAAGAGCTTCTGCACAGCAAAAGAGACAATAACCAAAACAAAGAGAAACCCCACCGACTGGGAGGACATTTTTGCACACAACACTAATGATAAAGGACTGATCACAAAAATCTACAAAGAGCTGAAGAGACTCAACAAAAACAAAGAAAATAATCCAGTCAGAAAATGGGCAGAAGAGCTAAAAAGAAACTTCTCCAAAGAGGAAATACAAATGGCCAACAGGCATATGAAAAAATGTTCAGCATCTCTTGTAATCAGGGAAATGCAAATCAAAACTACAATGAGATACCATCTTACACCAGTGAGAATGGCACATATTAAAAAAATTAGCAACAACAAATGTTGGTGAGGATGTGGAGAAAAAGAAACTCTGCTGCACTGCTGGTGGGAGTGCAAACTGGTCTAACCACTATGGAGAGCTGTGTGGAGATCTCTTGACCTACAAAAGATCGAGCGCCATATGATCCAGCAATTCCACTCCTAGGTATTTACCCAGAGGACACAGAAACATTAATTCCAAAGAGCACCTCCACCCCTGTGTTTATAGCAGCACTATTTACAATAGCTAAGCTATGGAAACAACCCAAATGCCCCAAAAATAGATGACTGGGTCAAGAAAATGTGGTACATATACACCATGGAATATTACTCAGCATTCAAAAAAGATAAACACATGCAGTTTGCAGCAACATGGATGGAGCTAGAAGGGATCATGTTCAGTGAAATAAGTCAGAAAGAAAAAGAAAACACTGGATGGTCTCACTCATAGCAGGAATTTAGAAAACCTAAATAAGGGACCAAGAAAGAGACTAATTAATACAAAGTAAAAATCAAAATCAACAAGCAGCTATAAATGAGAGACTGGTTTTCTTTCAAACTGGAACCCTGACAAAAATTTTCATCTGAGGCTGCACCCCAGCATCCATAATTTTGATCTTCATCACCATGGAAATGGTGGCAAAAAGTGAAAGGGGGGAATTGTTAGGGGGAAAAGATGTCCTGAGCAAACTCCATACAGGCTTTGTGGACACCACCCCAACTCCATCAAGACACTGGGAACTACAAATCCCATGATCCCCAAAGAGAAGTTGTGAGGACATAAGGGCAGAGTTAAGCAGCCATTTTCTCTGTTTGTAAATAAAACCAGCCGTGTTAGGGGAGGTCTCGGGCATTTGGCTCGTGCTTTTGGCCAGGCAGGTTTTGTTTCAGTGGGTCATTTGGGATTCCAGGTGGGCGGAACGGGTAGTACACATTTAAGAATTTATTTCCCTCTTTTCTCCCTGAGTTGTACATTTCCTCATTCCCCTTCCCTTGTAGATAAACCTTTTGTTAACCTTTTGTGTGTGCCTACAGTGTAAGTCCCTTTTGAGAGCATGGGTGAGGACCTACAGTCAGGCAACCTGTTTTAGAGTGGGTTGCCCTGTACCAGAACCTTTATAGTCAATCCTCTCTTCCCATTCTCAGCCTCTGGAAACCACTAATTTGATTTCTGTCCCTTGGTTTTTTTTTTTTTTGTAGTAGAATTTTATATAAATGAAATCAATCTTTTGTGTCTGTTTCACTTAACATAGTGCCTTTGAGCTTCACCCATGTTGATAGTCATGTTACTAGTTCAGTCTTTTGTATTGCTGAGTAGTATTCCACTGTGTATATGTGATATGATTTGTTTATCCATTCACCAGTTGATGGCTATTTGATGGAAATCCAAATTAAGTCAGTTGCCAATGGAACTGGTATAAATATTTGCACACCAGTATTTGTGTGGCCTTAAAGATTTGATTTCTCTTTGGATAAGTACTTAGGGGTGGAATTGTTGAGCCATGTGGCAAATACATGTTTAACTCTATAAAAGACTTTTTCAAAACCACTGTACTAGTTTACATTCCATCAGAATTATATGAAAGTTCCAGTTGTACCAATCTTCACCTGCGCTTGGTTTTGTCATTACTCAAGTTACTGTAATTAGTTTGGTTATTCTAATGTTTTACCTATGTTTTTAAAATTCAATAACAAGTATTGAATTGTGAGTTATTTATATATCCTGAATACAAGTCCTGGATTATATTAGCTATGTTAATTGGCAGTTTTTGTATTCCCGTTTATGACTGGGCTTTTCATTTCCTTAACAACACTTTACAAACAGCAGTAGTTTTTAATTTTGATTAAAAAAACTTAACTATTTATTGATAAAGTCTGTCTAACACAAGATTACAAAGACTTTCTACTATGTTTCCTTCTAGACATTATAGTTGTAGCACTTACATTTTTTAATTAATTTTTTATTGTTTTACATCACTGTTCATTTTTAAACAATATTCGTTTCCCCCCACCCCCTCAGATGTAGTCCCCATAGAGTTTCCTTCCCAATGCACCAGTGCACCATCACCTCAGTCCCCTGTGCTCCTCCCTCCCTTCCTCTGATCCCTCTCCCACCTCCTCCCCTGCAGGATGTCTCTGATTTATAGTTGTCTGTTTTTGCATTGTTGTGTTTTGTACTGTTATTATTTTTTTACACTGATGTCTTATTTGGTTCCCCTATATTCCTGCTATAAGTGAAACCATCTGATATTTTTCTTTTTCCTTCTGGCTTATTTCACTGAGCATTATTCCTTCTGGTTCCATCCACATTGCTGCGAATGGCATGATTTTATCTTTTTGACTGCTAAATAATATTCCATTGTGTATATATAACACATCTTCTTGATCCAGTCATCTATTTTGGGACATTTGGGTTGTTTCCAGGTTTTACCTATTGTAAATAGTGCTGCAATAAACATAAAGGTACAGGTGGTCTTTTGGATCAATGTTTTTGTGTCCTTTGGGTACATCCTTAGGAGTGTAGTTGCTGGGTCATATGGTAGCTCCATTTTTAGTAGACTGAGGGAACTCCAGACAGCTTTCCATAGTGGTTGGACCAGTTTGCACTCCCACCAGCAGTGCAGCAGAGTTCCTTTTTCACCACATCCTCGCCAACATTTGTTGTTGCTAGTTTTTTTAATATGTGCCATTCTTACTGGTGTAAGCTGTTATCTCAATGTGGTTTTGATTTGCATTTCCCTGATTATAAGGGATGTTGAACATTTTTTCATATGCCTGTTGGCCATTTGCATTTCCTCTTTGGAGAAATATCTTTTAAGTTCTTGTGCCCATTTTTTCACTGGATTGTTTGTTTTTGTTGAGTCATGTGAGTTCTCTGTATGTCTTTGTGATCAGCCCCCTATCAGTTGTATGGCGTGCAAAGATTTTTTCCCAATCAATGGGGTGTCTTTCTGTTTTGGCTAATGTGTCGTTTGCTGTACAGAAGCTTTTCTGTTTGATGTAATCCCAGGTGTTTACCTTTTCCTTGGCTATCTTTGCTTTGGGTGATGAGTCTTTAAAGATGTTATTGCAATGTATGTCTTGTAGTGTTTTATCTATATTTTCTTCTATATATTTTATGGTATCAGGTCTTATGACCAGTTCTCTTCTCCATTTTGAGTTGATTTTTGTGCATGTTGAAAGGTAGTGGTCTAGTTTCATTTTTTTGCATGTGGTGGTCCAGTTTTCCCAGCACCATTTATTGAACAAACTGACCATGTTCCATTGCATGTTCTTTGCTCCTTTGTCAAAGATCAGTTGTCCATATAAGTGTGGTTTTATTTCTGGGCTCTCTATTCAGTTCCGTTGGTCTGTGTGTCTGTTTTTTTTCCAATATCAAACTGTTTTAATTATTATGGCTTTGCAATATAGCTTGAAGTTTGGAAGTGTAGCACTTACATTTAGATAGATGATACATTTTGTGTTAATTTTGATGAAAGGTGTGAGGTTCATTTTTTCCATATAGGTATCTAATTGTGTTCTAAGATCATTTGTTGAAAAGACTGTTGTTTTTTCATTGAGTTACCTTGGCATTTATGGTAAAAATTAATTGTCTGTACATGTGGATCTGTTTGTGAGCTCTCTGTAGTGTTTCATTGACCAACATGTCAACCCTTTCACCAATATCACACTCTTGATTACTGTATCTTACAGTAAGTCTCAAAATCAGGTAGTTTGAGTCCTTCAATTATGTTCTATTTCTGAAGTTGCTTTGGCTATTCTACATACTTTGTTTTTCAGTATAAGTTTTAGAATCTGCTTGTCAATTTCTACCCAAAGAAAAGACCTGCTGGGATTTTGTACCACATAAAACATTTTTTAATGTCCATTTTTATTTCTTCCTTAGCTCATAGGTTATTCAGACATATATTTCTCAATTTCAAAATATATCACAATCTCCAATTAATTTCTTATTAATTTCTGACTTAGGTTCACCATGGTCAAAGAATATGCTCTGTTTTATTGGTTTTTACAGTTTGTCAAGACTTGCTTTATGCCCTTCATGTCATCAAGTTTTGTAGATGTTCCATTGTACCTCCAAAGAAAGTGAATTCTGCAGTTTTAGAGTACAGGAGTCTACATTTGTTGATTATGTTACAATTACTAATATTTTAAGATATGTTAAGATTACTAATATTTTATTTAGAATAACATATTATTAATATGTTAAGATTAAAATATTTTCTATTCTTACTTATTTGTGCCTTGTTTTATTAATAGTGAGAGGTCGGTCAAAAACTCCCATTATATTTATATGATGGAATATTATACATCAATTATAATAAACAAAATGCAACCACATAGATGACTCTCACAGTGTTGAGTGAAAGAAGGCAGACACAGAAAAAAATGTAGTAGATGATTCCACTTAAATAAAATTCAAAAAACAAGGCAAAACTGATCTGTCTTTAGAAATCTGAATAGGGGGCCTGCCTGGTGGCGCAAGGAGTTAAGTCTCAGCACTGTGAAGCTATTGGCAGCCATTACAGCACGAGTTCAATCCAGCCAGGGAACTACCCACATGGGACAGCAGACCTCTCCTGTCCCACCTGCTGCTCCCCTCAGCAGTGTATTTAGTAGGCCCACCTGTTTTGCTCTCCATTCTGTCTCTGGTAAATCATCTTACCCCTGCACCTCTGACCTACATCCCAGTTCTTCTATGCATAAATAAATACTTTTTAAAAATCTGATTAGTGTTTGCTCTTTATGGAGGGAAAGGATTTAGTGAGCGGGGAAGGGGAACACCACGGCACATCTAAGGTACTGGTGATGTTCTCTTTCCTGGTTTGGGTTCTGGCCCACAGATATTTTCATTTTGTAAAAATGTCTCAGGGTGTATGTACATTTATGGTTTGTGCACTCTTCTGTCTGTTATACATATAAACTGATAAAATTTCTTTGAATGGCAGTATAAAATGCCTATTAGAAAATGGTAAAAATGTGTTTGCCTTTGAATCCAAGAATTTAATTTCTGAGAAAGAATCCCAAGGAAATAAGCACTAAGAAATAAGCACTAAGAAATATCTGCAAGGCTGTTTATTACATGTTTATAATTTGAGAATTGTAAACTATCTGAATATCCAAAACAAGATAGGTTAAAGAAATCATGATTTTCATATAACAGATTACAGAATATTCTTTAGAAACTATAATATAACCAAAATTTTACATGTAAAATATTTATGTATACATACTTTTCAAATAAAAATAAGCAATGAAATTATATGTATATTATGGCTTTTTTATTCAAATATCTGTGCATATACACACATATACAAGAATAGAGAAAAACTTTTTTTTTAAAGATTTATTTATTTATGCATACAAGAACTGGGGTGCAGGCCAGAGGTGTGGGGGTTGAGAGGATCCACCAGAGACAGAGTGGGGAACAGAATAGGCAGACTGACTGAAATACACTGCTGAGGGGAGCAGCAGGTGAGTCAGGAGAGGTCTGCTGCACGATGTGGGTAGCTTCCTGGCCAGGGATCAAATTTGTGCAGCAGTGACTGTGGAAAGCTTCGTAGGTTGCATCTTAACCAGTTGCACCACCAGGGAGGCCCTAGAGAAAAACTGTAGATGCATATATATAATAAATATTAACAATGGCTTTTCCTGAGTAGTATGGATTAAGATTTCTGTTTCCTTTTACTTTCTAAATTTTTATTCCATGTCTTTATATAATGAAAATCATTTAAAAAATTCTCCCACACATATACACACAATGGAATACTACTCAGTTGTTTAAAAAAAAAGATGAAATTCTGCCATTTGCAATGACATGGATGGGTTAGAGGGAATTATGCTTTGTGGAATAAGTCAGAGAAAAACATACACGATATGATTTCACTCATGTGGTATATAGACAAAAACATACAAATGAATTAAATAAAACAAAAGTAGATTTTTAGACTACAAGATCAAATTAATGGTTACCAGAAGGGACAGGGGAGGAAGAATGGGTAAATTAGGTAAAAGGTGGCAGTTGTATGGTAAAGGATGGAATTAGACCTTTAGTGGTGACCTTAATGTAGTATAGACAGACGTTGATTTATAGTGAGTACTATATATGTGCATGACAATATAAAACTATGTAAACACTATGTAAAAACTAAACAATGTTATAAACCAAAGTTAGTTCAGTAAAAAAATAAACTTCCATAATGATTGTGGACCACTTCTCAGCCTTCCGGCTAAGAGCAAGTAATTTTTTCTTTAGTGTTATTAGAATTTGCTTATTATATTTTGAAGCTATATTATCAGGTGCAAACACACTTAGAATCATTTTACCTTCCTGGTGAATTAACCCTTTTATTGTTATGAAATATCCCTTTTTGTTGTTACTAATGCTCCTTGATTTTAAATTTACTTTATTTGTTATTGCTATAGCTACAACAGAGTTCTTTTATTAATATTTGCATGGTTAAAATTTTTCATGGTGTATATCTTTTTCCATCATTTATTTTCAACCTTCGTGATATAAATGAAAGTTGACCTCTTAAGCAACATATAATTATATTTTAATCTGGTGTGACAACTTTTGTCTTTCAGTTGGAATGTTTAATTTATTTGTAATGTAATTGCTAGTATATTTGGGCTTAGATATACAACTTGCTTTCTATTTGTTCTGCCTGTTCTATATTGCTCTTCTTTTAGATTACTTGGGGACATTTTTTTAGAATTCCATTTTCCCGTTCTATTAACTTGTTAATTATGCATTCTATTACTATTTTTGTACTGGTTACCATAGAGATTACAAAGTGTATCTCAGACATTATAAAAGTAATACAAATAATTTTACCACACTGTCCAACATAGAGTGCTCTTAAATAAATATCAAATGTCTGTGTACCCTACTCTCACCGGTAATTCCAAAGTATATACTTTATATAACACTGACTTGGAAACCTACTGATTTCGGTCCCACATCTCAGCACTTTAGCACAAAGGGTTTTTATCTCCATCTGTGTCATCAAGAGAAGCTGATGAACTGATACCCATATGTTTTATTTTATGTGTCCCACAGCCAGATCCTGACCCCTGGTGGTACATCATCGAAAAGAAGAAGCAATGCGGGAAAATTGCGAAGTTATGCTTATCAAAGCAGGTTAAACCCAGGCTGGATGAAACCTGAAATTTTTTCTACACTGTCTTCCCCTCTCTTCATTGTAGGCATAATTTGATATTCTTAACGCTACCACTAGATGTCAGCAAATCCTTGGACAGGATGGACAGTTCAGGTTGCGGGATTGTGGCTGTTCCCATTCTTTCTGTTTCTTTTTACTTTTTTTTTTTCAAGTTTCAGATCGTTATTAATCAATGGGAACCCAAACACAATACACCAACACGATTTAGTGCATTTAGAGGGGAAGTACTTCCTGGTTAAATGGAAAATGATGCGCATGGCTTCTGTAAGACCTTTATATTAAGCAGCTTTATAGTGAATGTTTCATTTAGCAGTCTGGGCCTTCTTTCTTCAGTTTGCTGTCACCTACATTCACTGAGTAGACCTGTACTGATCATGGACCGTTTGTTCCAGAGCACTAAGTTATCCTTTCTGTTCCAAGTGACATCTGGATTGAATAAAACCAGACTCATGACATACAGGGCTGCCCCAGTGTCTACTTCTCTGATAAAGACAAAGAGGAACCAAGCTAGGGTGCCTGTGGGCCTGACGGAGGATCAGGCAGAGCATGACTGCGGGAGAGGCCTTGGGTCAGGAAGGAGAGAACAAATATTCAAGACTCAGTACTAAGTCACTGCCCCATTCTTTCTGGTTTGTTTTGTTTTGTTTGTTTGTTTTACACTTTAAAAGGACAGGTTTATTAGGAAAGGGGGAACAAAAAACCCATTCTTTCTGTTTTAATGTATTTTCCAAATGTTCTTTAAAAAGTGTAAATTCTAGAAAAAATGAAATGGGGCCTCCCCAGTGGCACAGCGGGTTGAGTGCAGCGCTGTGAAGCTGTCCGCAGCCTCTGCAGCGTGGGTTCAATTCCCAGCCGGCAAGGGATATTCCCCCATGGCACTGCAGAACTCTCTTGTCTCGCCCGCTGCTCCCCTCAGCAGTGTATTTCAGTCAGTCTGCCTGCTCTGCTCCCCGCTCTGTCTCTGGTGAATCCTCTCACCCTCCCGCACCTCTGGCCTACACCCCAGTTCTTATATAAATAAAAATAAATCTTAAAAAAAAAGAAAAAAGAAAAAGAATATTTCTCATAGCAGGTGTTTCATCATGGTGAACACCATAGCCATTCCTCTTTGTTATAGAGCAAAATAACTCAGTTCATTAATATACCAATCTCTCACTGGCTCTCTTACTTCTGTGACCATAGTGTATTTCCCAAGGACAAATTTGGTTCTCTCTCCCAGAGACTCATTTTCTGCATCTTTAAGATGAGGATAGTATGGGGCCTCCCCGGTGGCCCAGGTGGTTGAGCACAGCATTGTGAAGCTGTCAGCAGCCTCTGCAGTGCTGCTTCGATCCCCGCCAGCCTCCGAGCAACCCACGCCCGCTGCTCCCCTTAGCAGTATTTTGTCAGTCTGCCTGTTCTGTTTCCCGCTCTGTCTTCAGTGAATCTTCTCCCCCTCCCGCGCATCTGGCCTGTACCCTGGTTGTTGTATAAAAATAAATAAATCTTTAAAAAAAAAGATGAGGATAGTAATCCTCCCTCAAAAGGTTTCTCTAAATCTGTGGTTCCACTATGTATATGCAAGGCCAAGTTCTGTGCAAACTGATCCCCACCCAGTGAAAGACGCACACAGGGAACACAGTTTGTCCAGAGAACAGAGCATGTAGGAGATAAGCCTGGAATTGACATCTGGATTGACAGAATATTCTCTCGGTCCATAAAGTTGGAGGTGCAAGCTGGGGAAAGGAGTTTTCTGTTCTCTTGGTAAGTAGTGGATTGTCTTGAGGGTGTTTGTGTGATATCAGAGTCAGCTTTGGGGAAACCACTCTGGGAAGCTATCGATAAAGTGGCCTGGAGAGAGGCAAGTGGAAGTTTGGCCATAGCAAGGGATGTGCTTTAGGGCTTGAACTACCTACTCTCTCGAAAGGGGGGCCTCTCTGCAGTGTGGATAGGTGGTCAGCAGATCTCGATAAAGAGAGAGGGGGACAGAGGGAGAGAATGGAAGAGAGCGGGAGAGAGAGGGAGAGAGAGATCAATGAATAAAGTATATGTGAAACATATCTTTTTAATCTTTATATAAAAAGCATTTTCAAGCATATTTGTATCATACTAGATGTACTACTAAGCATTTTAAAAGATAACTAATTTTTTCTTTAAAAGTGCCTTTTCATTAAAAAAAGATTTAAAAAATAAAGACAGATATCATCTGGTGATTAGAATCAGAGCTGCATTTCTAAGTCTCAAGATAGGAGGCTTTGCAAGGGCAGGAGGGAATCAGGGAGGGACTTAGATTTGACCTCAGCTAGGTCTATTCTGGAATTTACCACCATTGGCAATAATCTCTTTGAAGTCTCTAAGCCCTCAGCCTCCTGCCTGAGCTGAAAAGAAAATTGCATGTGTGAGTGTGATTATTTGGAGTAATGAAGTTTGAGACATAAAAACACACATAACACATGCACAGATACACTCTCACCTCAATTGCTTTCATCCACTCTTTTCCCAACAAACCAGAATATTGTGGAAACATTTCTAAAACATAATAAATGTACATATATTTTTGTTCTTTGCAAAGCTTAATCTTAATAAATTTCCTAGTGACCAAATTTCAAACAAGTCACATTTATTTTTAGGGCAATTTTAGCACTTTTTTTGAAAAAAGGAAATGGCATAAAGATTTTTCTCTTCTTTTCTCAGCTCAAGGAGCAATACATCTTACAACACAAAAGTATCAACAGATGCCATTTGTACAAGATTCCCCATTTATTCCTCACACAACTGTGGTGACTTGGGGGAATTTGCCAACCCCACTGAGAAGACAAGAGCTTGGACAGTGTAGGGTAAGGAAAAATATCAGGCTTTCTGCCCTCCCACCATCAGGATAGATGATGGATACTTGCGGTCCTGAATGCATGCATGATGGCAGGCACCTGGAGTAGGGTGTGGGCAGAGGTAGATGGGATTCACCTGGGCTAAGACTGTGCTTTTAAGGGTGGCATCACAGGGACACGAACAGAAGCCCAAAGAGAAGCCAAGAAAGCAGCAGCAGAAGCCGAGAGAGAGGCAAGAGAAGCAGAAGCTGAGAGAAGGCCGGAGAGCCCAGAGTAAAGACCTGCTGGGGGCTGGGAGGCCTACCAGCCTCCCAGCTCCCCAGCGCCCCTACCTGCCTTGTACCTGGTAATCCCAATAAAAGACCTGCAAAAGCCAGTGAGGACTCTGACTCCTCCTTTACCCGGTCTGCTGGATCACAAAACCTGCAGTGTCCTGTTCCTGGCCTTTACAGACAGGTGACAGCATATAAATTTTATCAATCATTCCAGCAGAGCTTCTCATACTTTATCGTATGTCATCGGCAAGACATGTCAACATTGGCTGCTGGGCTGCATATGGGTGAGGCGTAAGGACATGCACTGCTAACACATTCCCAGGGTGATGCTGGTACTGCTGGTCCAGGGCCCACAGTTTGAGAACCACTGATATGGATTACAGAAACAAAAACAAAAGATGACATTTACCCATTACAGCATACCTGGAGAGTCACAGTGAGCTGGAAGGGCTGGTAGAGATACTTGATCTTTGGACTTCCGTTCATCTTTGCAAAGCTTAATTTTAGCAAAAATCCTGCTATGTCAATTTAGCACCAATCCTAGCCCTTGACATCTAATCACCTTGTCCTGCCTTTAGTAAGAATCCTGGGCAGGTCAATTTAACCAGAATTCCCCCTTAGTCCCTGGTATTTCTTCTTCTATTTTCCATCTGGTGATGACCCCCAAACTCTGCTCCTTGGTTAAAAATCCCCATTTGCTGCCTGTAGCAGCAGGACAGGACACAGGGCAGGTTTTCTGATTTAGCAGACCAGGTAAAGGAGGAGTCAGAGTCCTCAGTGGCTTTTTGCAGGCTTTTATTGGTATTTACCTGGTACACAGCAGGCAGGGGGCTGGGAGGCTGGCAGGATGGTAGGCCTCCCAGCCCCCAGCAAGTCTTCACTCTATCTGGGCTCCCCAGCGTCCTCTGCTTCTCTCTTGGCTTCTCTTTCGGCTTCTACTGGCGTCCCCGTGACGCCGCCCTTAAAAGCCCAGTCTCAGCCCAGGTGAATCCCATCTACCTATGCCCACACCCTACTCCAGGTGCCCGCCATCAGGCATGCATTCAGGACCACAGGGTTCCATCATCTATCCTGATGGCGGGAGGGCAGAAAAGCCCGATACCTTTTACCTACCCTACACTGCCAATCTTGTATTTAGGATTTGACTCAGTTCTATACCGAGGTCTCTTCCCCTCTGGGGAAAAAAAAATCTGTTTTTACCATTTTACTATACAGTTCAGTTCTCTTTAACAACAATAACCAGAAGATGGAAACAACACAAATGTCCATTGATGGATGAATGAATAAGCAAAATGTGGCACTATCCATATAATGGAATATTATTCAGCCTTAAAAAATAAATGAAGTTCTGATACATGTTACAATATCAGGAACCTTGAAAACATTATGCCTTGTGAAAGAAGTCAGACACAAAAGGACAAATACTGTATGTTTCCACTTATATGAGGTACCTGGAAAACTCAGACCCATTGAGAATCCAAGTAGAATGGTAGTTGCCAGGGGTGGGGAATGACTAAATAGGAAATTATTGTATAATGAATGTGGACCAAGATGAAGGGTGTTCTGGAGATGGATGATGGTGATGGTTGCATGATATAAATGTACTTAATTCCACTGAACTGTACATTTGAAAACTATTGAAATAATAACATTTATGTTATATGTATTTTAGCAATAAATACTTAATACAACTCATTGAAATAGAAATTGAGCAATACCTTGGGGAACATCAGGAGCTTGCCCCCAGGGAGAGTAGAGCAATCAGATTAGACATTCAACTTCCCAGGGACATTAGAGTGCTCAAAGCCATGGAAGCTTCTGGACACAAAGGGCAAAACTTCAGAGTAATATCAGGCTTCACTACTTCCTCTTTGCTAAGCCAGCCCACTCACAAGGATAGGAATTACACACAAGCATTAGTAGCATGCATTGGATCTGATTAGGGCCAGTTTAGAGGCTATCTAACAGAACATCATCTGCCCATCTCTCTGCATTGGTTACTGAGAATGATTTCATATATCATGAAAATTAGCTCCAGATAATTTGCAAACATTTACTTGGCCACATTTCAGACAAGCCTTGCTGACGTTTTTGGCCACACTATATTTTAAATTTTTCAGTAATATTATAATTTTAAAATAATACAACTCACTATTAAAAGAAAATTTAAAAAAGCAATACCCTGACCAGCATCAATTACCCAGGAGGATTAGAGCATTCAGAACCCTGCCAGCCTCAGGACACAATGAAAAAGCTTTAGATAAATTCCAGGTTTCACTACTGAGCAGGCATTTACAAGATGGTTTCCCTGCTTTACTTTCTACGGCTATAGCTTTCTCTGAATTAAGGATTTAATGATGAGTAATTTGACTAGCTGTCACAATCAAGGGAGATCTTGGGAACCTGGTACTTAATCCCCCACCCAGGGCTCCCCAGGGTGAGAAACAAGATGAAATCACAATGCCACATGACCTGCTGTCTGAGCCAGTGACTGGTCCCTCACACTTTAGGTATGTGACATAGTGTGACTCACTGCCTGGGTGACCCCCATCATTGGCCTGGGCATATGTAGGGTAAGTAAATGATATCAGGCTTTCCTGCCCTCCTGCCCTAGATTGATGATGGATCCTTGTGGTCCTAAATGCATGCCTGATTGCGGGCACCTGGAGTGGGGTGTGGGCATGCGTAAGTGGATACATCTGTGCTGAGGGACGGGGCTTATAAGGGCAGTGTCACCAGCAGAAATCAAAAGAATAATCAGTAACTACTATGAACAGTTATATGGAAACAAGTTTAACAATCTAGAGGAGATGGACAAATTCCTACAACTCTACAATCACCCAAAGCTAGATAAAGAAGAAATAGAACACCTAAACAGACCAATTACAATTAGCGAAATTGAAATGGTAATAAAAAACCTCCCCAAAAACAAAAGCCCAGGACCTGATGGATTTACAAATGAATTCTACCAAACATTCAGAGACGAATTAGTGCCTATCCTTCACAAACTCTTCCAAAAAATTGAGAAGGAAGGGACAATACCAAACACGTTTTATGAAGCCAACATTACACTAATACCAAAACCGAACAAGGACAACACAAAAAAGGAAAACTACAGGCCAATCTCCCTAATGAACACTGATGCAAAATCCTCAATAAAATTTTAGCTATCAGAATCCAACAATGTATCCATAAGATAATCACCACGACCAGTTGGATTCATTCCAGGGCACAAGGATGGTTAACATCCGAAAATCAATCAACGTTATCCAACCACATCAACAAAAAGAAATATAAAAACCATATGATAATATCAATAGATGCTGAGAAAGCTTTCGACAAAGTGCAACACCCATTCATGATAAAAGCCCTTGAAATTCTGGGGATACAAGGAACATACCTCAACATCATAAAGGCCATCTATGACAAGCCAACAGCCAGTATCATTCTCAATGGTGAAAAGCTGAAAGCAATTCCATTAAGATCTGGAACAAGACAAGGATGTCCACTCTCACCATTGCTTTTCAATATAATACTGGAAGTCCTAGCCAGGGCAATAAGAACAGAGAAAAGACATCCAAGGAATCCAAATAGAAAAGAAGAAGTCAAACTATCACTATTTGCAGACGATATGATATATACATAGAAAACCCAAAAACTCCACAGAAAAGCTAATTCAACTCATCAATCAGTTCAGTAAAGTGGCAGGATACAAAATCAACACGCAAAAGTCAGTAGCCTTCCTATACACAAACAATAAATCTGAAGAAGAAGAAATCAAAAAGACCATCCTTTTTTATTGAAACAAAAAAATCAAATATTTGGAATAAATCTAACAAAAGAGGTAAAGGACCTATACAAAGAAACTATAAAACACTGTTAAAAGAAATAGAAGAAGACACAAGAAATGGAGAGACATCCCCTGCTCATGGATTGAAGAATAAAACATTATTAAAATGGCCATCCTACCCAAAAGCAATATACAGATTCAATGCTATTCCAATCAAAATTTCAATGTCATTCTTCAAAGAAATAGAACAATTATTGATGAAATTCATATGGAATCACCAAAAACCCCGAATAGCCAAAGCTCTCCTGAAAAAAAAAGAAGGGAATGGAGGCATCACACTCCCAGACTTCAAACTATACTACAAAGCCATAATCATCAAAACTGCATGGTATTGGAACAAGAACAGACATACAGACCAATGGAATCGAATAGAAAATCCAGAAATAAACCCACAGATTTATGGTCAACTAATCTTTGACAAAGGAGCAAAGAATATGCATTGGAGCAAAGAAAGTTTGTTCAATAAATGGTGCTGGGAAAACTGGGTCGCTACATGCAAAGAATGAAGCTTGACCACCACCTCACACCATACACAAAAATCAACTCAAAATGGATTAAAGAACTAGACATAAGACCTGAAACCATTAAAATATATAGAAGGAAATATAGGCGAAACACTACGTGATTTGCACATCAAAGACATCTTTACAGACACATCACCCAAAGCAGTGATAGTGAAGGCAAAGATAAACAGCTGGGACTACATCAAATTAAAGAGCTTCTGCACAGCAAAAGAGACAATAACAAAAACAAAGAGAAACCCCACCAACTGGGAGAACATTTTTGCACCCAACACTAATGATAAAGGACTGATCACAAAAATCTGCAAAGAGCTGATGAGACTCAACAACAACAAAGAAAATAATCCAGTCAAAAAATGGGCAGAAGAGCTTAAAAGAAACTTCTCTGAAGAGGAAATGCAAATGGCCAACAGGCATATGAAAAAATGTTCAACATCACTTGTCATCAGGGAAATGCAAATCAAAACTACCATGAGATACCATCTTACACCAGTGAGAATGGCACATATTAAAAAAACTAGCAACAACAAATGTTGGCGAGGGTGTGGAGAAAAAGGAACTCTTCTGCACTGTTGGTGGGAGTGCAAACTGGTCCAACCACTGTGGAAAGCTGTATGGAGATTTCTGGACCTACTAAACATAGAGCTTCCATATGATCCAGCAATTCCACTCCTAGGTATTTACCCAAAGGACACAGAAACATCAATTCCAAAGAACACCTGCACCCCTATGTTTATAGCAGCACTGTTTACAATAGCTAAGCTTTGGAAACAACCCAAATGCCCAAAAGTAGATGACTGGATCAAGAAGATGTGGTACATATATACCATGGAATATTACTCAGCATTCAAAAAAGATAAACACATGCAATTTGCAGCAACATGGATGGCGCTGGAAGGGATCATGCTCAGCGAAATAAGCCAAAAAGAAAAAGAAAATACCGGATGGTCTCACTCATAGCAGGAATCTAGAAAACTTAAATAAGGGACCAGGAAAATGAATAACTATAAGAAGTGAAAATCAAAATCAACAAAAAACTATGAACCAGAGACACTTTTAGGGGGCGCGGGGTGGGAGGGGAGGGATTGGGGTCAGAATGGGGGGGCTGCAACTGTATGGGGAATATAACAATAAAATTTATTAAAAAAAAAAAAAAAAAAATAAGGGCAGTGTCACGGGGACGCCAGCAAAAATCAGAACAAAAAGAAGAGCAGAAAGGGAACCACGAGAGGAGCAGAGAACAAGGCCACAAGAAAACGCTGGAGAGCCCAGATAGAGTGCAGACTTGCTGGGGGCTGGGAGGCCTGCCAGCCTCCCGGCCCCCAGCACCCCTGCCTTCTGTGTACCTGGTAAATCCCAACAAAAGCCTGCAAAAGCCACTGAGGGCTCCAGGACTCCTCCTTTACCCCGTCCGCTTGAATCAGAAAACCTGCATAGGGCCATCCTGCCCTTACAGCATACTACACACTGTATCCTTTGCTTTGACCCCAGGTCACGTATCTCTACCAGCCCTTCCAGCTCACTGTGACTCTCCAGGTATGCTGTAATGGGTAAATGTCATCTTTTGTTTTTGTTTCTGTAATCCATATCAGTGGTTCTCAAACTGTGGGCCCTGGACCAGCAGTACCAGCATCACCCTGGGAATGTGTTAGCAGTGCATGTCCTTACGCCTCACCCATATGCAGCCCAGCAGCCAATGTTGACATGTCTTGCCGATGACATACGATAAAGTATGAGAAGCTCTGCTGGAATGATTGATAAAATTTATATGCTGTCACCTGTCCAAGCTCTTGTCTTCTCAGTGGGGTTGGCAAATTCCCCCAAGTCACCACAGTTGTGTGAGGAATAAATGGGGAATCTTGTACAAATAGTATCTGTTGATACTTTTGTGTTGTAAGATGTATTGCTCCTAGAGCTGGGAAAAGAATAGAAAAATCTTTATGCCATTTCCTTTTTTCAAAAAAGTGCTAAAATTGCCCTAAAAATAAAGTCTTTAAAAATGTACTTTCTTGTCCTCCTTACATTAGCTTCTAGGTGACTATACTGCAAAAGAAAGTGAGAAAATCTATAAAGAATGTCTGGCACTCAATAGGACTTCAACTGATGTTAACTCTGGCCTACTCTGCTTTTCTCTCATATGAGGGATGGCTTTGACAAAAAAAAAATAGAACATAGTATCACAGAGAGCATCTGGAAATATAAGCAAGAAGTGAAATATACACACATTTACATAATATATGAAGCCTTGTTGTTATTTCTTCATTACAGGATGTGTCCCCAGGGAAGAAAATACTCTCACCATTTCCTCTAATTCCAGATGCTTACTTGACCCTGTTAGTTTAGCGTAAATTTAACATTAGAAAGGAATTATTCCTATGTGGTTAGTGAGGCTAGAAGTTTATCAATCCAGTCGAGACTTTGAATAAGTGAAGTGGCAGTAACCAAGCTGATTCTCAGTACTAATGCAAATACTTCCATCTTACCTAGAGCAGTGTAATATGCCATCCACTCAGAACATGGGGATGAATGAATGAATGAATGATCATGACTTCTGGGTTCAGTCTCTAGATGATTACCCATCTACTCATACAGAGGGCTGCAGTCAAAGCCTCTGGTTAATGAAAAGTAGATTCTGAGGACCTCTGGTATCAGGTCTTGTTCTAGATGTTTCAGGTACATTCGTGAAGAAAGCAAAATATTTTCTTTCCATGAATTATTACAATATAATTAGAAGCTAGATTATTAGAATATAAAGGGAGGAATAGAAATAATATCATATACACTAAAATGACAAATAGTGATAAATGCTATGGAATATGCATGTGGATGTGAAGTTCGGCAGATGGAATTATTACTCTACTACGTAGCTTCAAGAAATAGCTGATGTCAATTCTAGGGTATTTAATGTAAAAGATAAATTTGATATATCTTGTCATATCATTTGACAAAGAAACCATCAAATACAATGGGGAAAAAATTGAAAGAATACTGAGTTCATGTCAGAAAAACATAGGCAATAATGTGAAGAGGTTTCCATGACCAAAGATAAATCTTAAGCATAAAAACAGACTCTATAAGTTGAAACACATTGAATCGATTTTTTAAACTGTCAAGAGAGTTCTCAGATATACAAATTGCCTAAGTGTATGAAAAAATGCTCGGTATTCATAAAATGTGGAATATAATTTAAAACTAAAATGAGATACAATTTCTCATTTATCAGATTGGAAAAATTCCAAGGTTTGATCACACAGTCTTTTGGTGACACTGTGAACAGACTCTCTCATGTCTTCATAATAGGAATGTAAAAGTAATAGTGCATGCAGGTGAAATGGTCAAATCTAGCAAAATTATATAGGCATTGACCTATTGACCCAGTTACCCCGCATCTAGGAATCTATTCCAAGGATATGCTAATTTAGACATACACACTATCCATTGCAGTTCTATATGTAATAGCAGACTGTTTTAAAAAAGCTAATGCCCATCAATAAAGGACTGGCTGAATAAACTGCAATAATCCACATTATATATACTCTATATATTACTTTAGAGTGACCTTTTGGTATACAGTTAGGTGAAAAAAGCAAGTTAAAGAAAAGACGTAGTATCTTAACACTTATCAGAAAGGAGCGAAAAGGAAAGCTGAGTACAGAGATGGCAGATCGATAAGTAGGTAGGTGGGTGGATAATTGGCAGATGGATTGATTGACATACACAAAGAGAATTGATTCAAAACAGTGAGCCGAGGATCTCCCTGGTGGCGTAAGGGGTTAAGCACAGCACTATGAAGCTATCCATAGTCTTGAGTTTGATCCCTGCCGGCCAGGGAGCAACACACCCTGTGCAGCAGACATCTCCTATCTCTCCTGCTGCTCCCCTCAGCAGTGTATTTCAGTCTGCCTGCTCTGTTCCCCACTCCATCTCTGTGAATCCTCTCATCCCCCACCCTCACACCTCTGGCTTGTACCCCAGTTTTTGTATGCATAAATAAATCTTTAAAAAAAAAACAGTGAACTGAGTCCCAATCCACTTCCATCTGGTTTTCCCACTACTCCCATCTTAGACCCCAGGAGCTCAAGCCTGTGGGATGGGCCGCCACCAGGTAGCCCGGCTTTGTGAAGATCCACAAGGAAGCAGGCACCCAGCTTCCCCACTAAAATCATCACCAATATCTGAGGACAATTCAGCTGCAGAGAATAAATCAAAAGCCCAAGAGAGAATATCCAGATTGTAGGCCAAATTTACTACTGTAAAATTCACAAAAGAAATAAGAACTAGGGCCTTCCTTGTGACGCAAGGGTTAAGACACAACCTATGAAGCTGTCCTCAGCCACTGCAGCACGAGTTCGATCCCACCTGGCCAGGGAGCTACCCACATGGCGAGGCAGACCTGTCTCGCCCGCTGCTCCTCTCAGCAGTGTGCTTCAGTCAGTCTGCCTGTTCTGTTCCCCACTCTGTCTCTGGTGAATCCTCTCACCCCCTGCCTCTCTGGCCTGTACCCCAGTTCTTGTGTGTATAAATAAATAAATCTTAAGAATAACATCAGTGAACTGATGAATTGAAATACATCAAATATGTTGGAAGTCCATGAGTTCATAATAATATCCCCCCTCAAATCTTCATTGTCACCTTTGGAGGGTGATGAACCCCTTCAGGGACCTCCCTGGTGGCACAGGGGTTACCACTGTGACCTGAGTTCAACCCCAGCCAGGGCCAGGGAGCTAACCCACATGTTGCAGCAGACCTCTCCTGTCTCACCCGCTGTTCCCCTCAGCAGTGTATTTCAGTAGATCTGCCTATTCTGCTTCTCACTCTGTTTCTGGTGAATCCTCTCACCCCCTCTGGCCTACACCCCAGTTCTTTTATGCATAAATAAATATTTTTTTAAAAGATGTTAATCTCACTGTTGTTTAAAAAAACAACAACAGTCCTTCACAGTGGCATAAATTTTGAGAGGAACTTACCGGTATAGAGTATTCCAATTAATAAATGGAGAAGAGACAACAGAATTTGAGTATCGCCACCATATAAAACCCCTAATGAACTCATTAGGGGTTTTATATGAATTGATTCTAGGAATTGATCCTCAATGACCACCACTAATAACACACAAAAGAAGAGATTCAGCCAGATATTCTACTTCTCAATGAAAATACACACAACACTTATGAAACATTTTGGGGGGGAAAAAGTCATTCCTGAATCAAATCAGGATTCTGGATCTACCAGTCTACAAGTGTAGGGTAAATGAAGATTGCTCAGGCTTTTATGCCGCTGGCCTCTGTGGCTATCACCTGCGGCCTTGAATGCAGGAGGCCCTTGAGAGCATGGGCCGGGATTTGCACGCCTGAAGGTGGACACCTGGAGTATGGTGTGGGCATGCATAAGTGGGCACACCTGAGCTGAGAGACAGAGCATGTAAGGGTGGATTCACAGTGCAGATTGGCGGAGAGCAGCAGAGAATGGCGGAGAATGGCTGCGCTGAGAGGAAAGAGTGTATAGAGATTTGCAGGGGGGGCCAAATTGCTGTCTCCCTGCTGGCTTGATTCCCCTAATCTGTGGGTATGATGCCAAGGGCTACATGATAACCTTTTAAAGCTGCCTGAACCAGCGATGAACCTACAGGCCCGGAATGGTTGCAGAACAACAGGAAATACGGCGAACAAAAGAATGTTAATCAATACCACAGAGATGCAATCAACATGTCTGATGCCAGGCACCTGGAGTAGGGTGTGGGCATAGGTAGATGGGATTCACCTGGGCTGAGACTGGGCTTTTAAGGGCGGCGTCACGGGGACGCCAGTAGAAGCCGAAAGAGAAGCCAAGAGAGAAGCAGAGGACGCTGGAGAGCCCAGATAGAGTGAAGACTTGCTGGGGGCTGGGAGGCCTGCCAGCCTCCCGGCCCCCCAGTACCCCTGCCTGCTGTGTACCTGGTAAACACCAATTGTAGGGTAAAGAAAATATCAGGCTTTTCTGCCCTTCCGCCATCAGGATAGATGATGGATCCTTGTCCTGAATGCATGCCTGATGGCGGGCACCTGGAGTAGGGTGTGGGCATAGGTAGATGGGATTCAGCTGAGTTGAGTGTGCTTTTAAGGGCGGCGTCACGGGGACAGCAGCAGCAGCAGTAGCAGTAGAAGCCGAAGCCGAAGCCAAAGCCGAAAGAGAAGCCGAGAAGCAGCAGAACGAACTCCAGAGAGCTCAGATAGAGTGAAGACTTGCTGGGGGCTGAGGCCTGCCAGCCTCCCAGCCCCCCAGCCAGAAACCCTGCCTGCCATATGCCTGGTGAACCCCAATAAAAAACCTGCAAAACTACTGAGGACTCTGACTCCTCCTTTACCCGGTCTGCATGGGATCAGAAAACCTGTACTGTGCCCAGTTCCTGCCTTTACAATTGGCGTAAGTCGGCAAGATCCATGCAGACGGGTATTGGAGCCCTCCGAAGACCTGGAGGGACTAAGGAGAACAGTCTGTTTGCCTGTGATGACGCTGGAGGCGCCATGGCGGCACAGAAGTTGGAGATAGTCCGGAGCTGTGGGACAAGACCTCGCATGGAGGAGATGCCCGAGAAGACCAGCCAACGACACCGGAAAGGACCAGCCAATGACCCCTGAGGCAGCAGGCCGTTGCTGAAGCAGGGAGAGGCCAATGGACTTCAACTGATGGACATGGACTGATAAACTTGGACTGACAATCCCGCCAGAAGGCGGAGGACCTTGGCAGGTTATGTTTTTTTTTTGAGAATCTGGGGGTGGCCAGGGGGCCTAGATGGCCAAAAGCAGCCTGTTATGCCCAGCAGCCAGGTGGAGGAGAAAAGCCAACTGAGAAGGCAAAAGCTGGTGCTGACGCTAAGTTGAGAAGCCCTGAGCGGCTGTTAAGCAGCCTGGGTTTGCTGAAGCCCTGTGAGTCTCGTAAAATCACCTGTGGGTGATGCCCTGCTCATTCTTGAGTGAGGGTGAGGAGCTGAGGAACCTGTCCTTGGGGGACGGGTGGGGAACGTGGCTTGGGGTGGAGCCCAAGCCGAATGCAGAGTTTGGATCCCCGACCCATGTGCCTGTGCAGTGGGTTGGCCTGAATGCAGGGGTCTGCGAGTCGCATGGGTGGCTATGAAGGCCGAGTGTTGGAGCGACTGCAGACAGAAACCCTGAGGGTTGGCGATTACCCCCAACAGAATAAAATTGCCAATCCCAGAGCTAGTGCATCCTGGGGGCGGATGCTGTGTGTGCCTTGTAGCCGAGACTACAGCCAGAGAAGGCCAGGAAGCCTGACGGCTCCTGGCGTGTTACAGTAGATGCCGTGAGTGGTTCCCCTCCCTCGTGTGAGCAGTGCCTTCGGCAGCAGATTTGGTGGCTCATCTGCTGGTCCCAATAATTGTCTTTTGCCACTAGGTTGGTGCCCTGCCTGGACGTATTTGTGTTCTGTTGTATTTTGTTATATTTATTTGATGTATTTGCTTTTGTGGGCCATGGCTGCATTGTTTGCTTAGAAAATTGTATATATATGTATAGACTGTATGGCAGAAAACCCTGAGGGGGTGGACTGTAGGGTAAAGAAAATATCAGGCTTTTCTGCCCTTCCGCCATCAGGATAGATGATGGATCCTTGTCCTGAATGCATGCCTGATGGCGGGCACCTGGAATAGGGTGTGGGCATAGGTAGATGGGATTCAGCTGAGTTAAGAGTGTGCTTTTTAAGGGCGGCGTCACGGGGACGCCAGCAGCAGCAGTAGAAGCCGAAGCCCAAGCCCAAGCCGAAAGAGAAGCCGAGAAGCAGCAGAAAGAACTCCAGAGAGCTCAGATAGAGTGAAGACTTGTTGGGGGGCTGGGAGGCCTGCCAGCCCCCCAGCCAGAATCCCTGCCTGCCATATGCCTGGTGAACCCCAATAAAAAACCTGCAAAACTACTGAGGACTCTGACTCCTCCTTTACCCGGTCTGCATGGGATCAGAAAACCTGCGCTGTGCCCAGTTCCTGCCTTTACACCAATAAAAGCCTGCAAAAAGCCACTGAGGACTCTGACTCCTCCTTTACCGGGTCTGCTGGATCCTAGAAAACCTGCACTGTGGTTTTTCTGACCCTACAATATCTTAAAATAAAAATAGAAGGACAGGGAACCACAAATTGAGAAACTTAAAGTTCAACAAAATACAGCGTGTGGGATTTATTTGAATCGTATTTCAAGAAGATGGCTATATAATACTCCATGGTGTGTGTGGACGAAATGTAGCCATTTTCAGCAAAATGGAGGAAACTTGAGAGAATTCCGTGCAGCAAAGTCAGAACAATAAAAACATACTGGGCTTTTATGTGCTAGATAGACAACAAAGTAAAAACTTTCAAAAACTAGTGGACATCAAACATCCTGAGGGCTCTGAGGTGAAGGAAGGAAAGGGACAGGGGGGCACAAGGGATGGTGACTGGGGAAGGGAGAGAGCGCGCAAGGAAAAGACATGTCTGTTTACAGCCTACAGGAAAAAAAAAGAAAAGGGAGTGACATTTTTTGCTTGATGAAACTTTGGTTAGTCCTGAGCCTTCTTGTAGGCCCATCTTTGCACTCCCTTGTAAAATTCAGTTTTAGTAGGAACCCTGCTCAGTCAGTTTAACCAAACTCCCACCACTTTTGATATGTAATTAGGTTCATCAGCCTCGACCATCTCCCAGGTGATATCTGTTCACCCTGGCTGCTCTTCAGCAAATAATTCTGTTAAGATCCTAAACTTAGGGCCTCCCTGGGGGCGCAGCGGTTGAGCGCTGGGTTGCGAAGCTGCCCGCAGCCTCCGCAGCGCCAGTTCGATCCCCAGCCCCTGGGCTAGGGTCCCACGTGGCGCGCAGAGAGACCTCTCCTGCCGCCCGCTGCTCCCCCCAGCAGTGTACTTCGTCGGTCTTCCTGTTCTGTTCCCCGCTCTGGCTCTGGTGAATTCTCTCACCCTCCCACACTTCTGACTGTACCCAGCGCTTGTATAAATAAATCTTAAAAAAAAAAAGAAATCGGGCCTCCCCTGGTGGCGCAGCAGTTGAGCCCTGGGCTGCGAAGCTGCCCACAGCCTCTGCAGCGCTGGTTCATTCCCTGGCCACCGGCGAGGGTCCCACAAAAAAAAAAAAAATTCTAAACTTAGCTGGAATTCCCCTTATAGCTTGTATTTCTTTTTAGTTGTATTCTATCCATCCTGCTTCTTGACTATGAAGTCCTACTGGCTTTTGCCAGAGCCTGGTTTTATATAAAGGTCTCTTTCCCCCTGGTATGATAGCCTGAATAAAATCTGGTTTTGTCACTTCAACTCCTGTCCAGGTCTGTTTTTACCTTGATACTAAGAGCTAAAACCTGACTTCCCAGATTCCTGTTAGGATTCTAGTTTGTCTCATAATTGTCCATGATCTAAAGAATTACTGCAAGTTGCAATAACCTTTGTGCCTAGAGTGGCTGCTTTGTGAGCCACTCAGGAAATTGACCAAACTCCCATCTGAAGGGTAAATGGAAGTGATCAGGTTTTTTCTGCTCTCCTGCCCAGGCCTGCCCTCTCATCTTTTCCCATCTTCCACAAAATAGATGAGGAGAAGCAAAGAATCTAGAAATAGAGATGCTTAGGGAAGGGCAAACTCCTACCACTGCTGCTAATGGGACTTTATAACAATAAACACCAATAATGTAACTTAATCGTGTACTAAAGATTTACATTTATTTTGTCGCTAAATCCAAAATAATTTCATTTCCTCCATTCCTCTCTATTCTCCAAAAACCTGCCTCTTTATCAAAGATAAGGCTGGTTCTTTCCCTCCTTGGCACTTGGCTGCTTCTTCTCTAAAATGAAGGTGGGCCTCCCTGGTGGCCTAGGGGTTAAGTCTCAGCACTATCTCTGCTATGGCCTGGGTTTGATCCCCGGCCAGGGAGCTGACCCACATAGCGCAGCAGACCTCTCCTGTCTCGCCCGATGCTCCCCTCAGATCGGTATTTCAGTAGATCTGCCTGTTCTGCTCCCCACTCTATCTCTGGTGAATCTTCTTGTCCCCTGCACCTCTGGCCTGCATCCCAGTTCTTCTATGCAAAGATAAAATCTTTAAAAAAAAAATTTAAATGAAGGTAATAGTGCTCCTTCAGGGGATTGATTTGAGGATGTAGTGAGCTCTTCTGTGTGTGAGAACCAGGTCCTGTGAACATGGGACACTAGCATGTGAAAAGGGTATGGAAAATGCAGGCGTCTCTTGAGGGAACAGAGAATAGTGGAGTTTGCAAAGAACAGTAGCCGGCCTGTATCTTTCTGTCAGGGGCTGACTATTATGCCCACATTAGGAAACCTACTGTGTCTGCACAAATTTGAAAGACTTGGACAAAATGGAGAAAGAAGAAAGGAAGAAAGAGAAAAAAATTACAACCCCCCCCAAAAAAATGGAGAAAGACTTGCACGAGTCCACATGTGGGTGGATTGGGGAGTCTCCTTGAAAGGTTCACAGGAGTCATACATTTGTGGGGAGACTAGAAGGCTATCAGTGGTCAGAACAACTGGAACAACTGGTGGAATGGTCCTACTTGCAGTAGAGGCTCAGGAGCCTCCAGGCTGTCTTTATTGTTTGTGTCAGGGCATGTCTGCTGAACTGGTGGGGGGCCTGCAAGGTATTACTTTGAGTCTTAATGCAGGTGTAGCGGTCTACCACAAAAGATCACTTTTCCCGAGGGAAAAGAGAACCAGGCACATGAGCTCAGTCCAAGAGCAAAGCCTTGGAAGCGTGGGGACTAGGACTCCTATTTGCGCCTACTCCAATACCTCATAGTCTAGTACAGGCAAGTGGTTCAGAAATAATTACTATAAATAAATTACAGTGACTCTCAGATGTTGTGTCTTGGTACCCATCTCTTCTTTTAGAAACCAGCCTCTCTCTTCAGAAGGCAGCAGGATGTGGGTTCTGTGCATCTGTTTGTGCAGATCACTACCATAGGCAGAGTGGGGCAGTGGTGAGGACTTCCTCAAACAGGTTCCACATACAACCTAGGCCCTCGCTGCCCAAGTGAGTGAGGTTCTGCACCATAATAACCTGGTAACCCCACCAACACGCCTGTTTGACTGGGTTTCAGCCCGTTGGGGGGCAGTTTGTGAAATGACCCTTGTGACACACTCAGCTTCGTATCAGGCACAGCCAGTGGAATTCCATTCCATCAGCAGCTATCCGTTGTGCAATAGTCCTCGAGGCCCAACCTGGAGAAACTTCCATTTTTGCTGACAGCCTAAGATCTCTTCTTGATGAAAAAGGGCCTTAACTTGTAGATGAATGTCATGCACTTTCTTATCAGTTTCCTGGGGCTGAAATGAGGTGAGAAGATGTTCCAGGCTGGCAGATAGGATTACCTCTAGTTTAGTAACCTCCTTTATGGCTGGATGGAAGAACGCAGGAATGAATGAATGGGCGACAAACAGAATCCACGCATGAGCCAGAGGTCCTGTACATCAGGGTCACCTGGAGGCCTTGTTAAAACACAGAATTTTTGGTTCTTCCCACAGAGTTTCTGATTCAGTAGTTCTGGTGTGGAGCCTGAGATTGTATTTCTAACAAGTCCCTGGGTCATGCTGATGCTGCTGGTCCAGGAACCACACTGCGAGGACCACTGGTGCCGGGGACCAGCCTCCGGAAAAATGTCGTGTCAGGGGTTCCTGAAAGGATGAGACGGCCTCGGTGACCTGTAAGGGGCTGAAACTTAAGGGCTGAGGGGAAGGGGATAGGGTAACGAGGAGACACAGACACAGGACGGGGTGCAAAAATCTTCTGCTGAGAGACTCAGCAGGTCTTTATTTATTCATTACTAGTAATCAAAAAAATACATTATCATGTGTAAAGCAGAAACAATTAGTGTATTATATTTCCATAGACTACTGGCTCCTACAGGTCTCAGCTAGCCTTCAAGGTTAATAGATAAAAAACCAAACCTAACACTAAAACTTATTATTTCAGTTAGACAATTACCTAAGACAGTGGATAGCCGCCAGTGCATCCCTATCAGCTAAAGTCTAAGCATCTATTTTATTTACATGGCCTTCAGCCGGAGACCAGCTGCTGCTCAGCTATCAGAACTTTTTCTACCTACAAACTTTTTAACGCAGTCAACTTCATTTAAAAACTTTCCTAAGAAACTTTTAAATAAAAAGGAACTTCTAAAAAAGCAAAAGAAGGACTTACTATAATAGTTGTGCTGGTTTGCTTGTCAGATATGTATAATAAATTATTTCCCATTGTCAAGTGGGCCAAATTGTTTAATAACTAATATCTAAACAGGTAATTTTCCATGCCACTTGCTTGCAGTCTACTGATACATATAATTTATTGCCTAATGTACTTTTCAGATAATTTTTTCTCTTTTTATGACCAAGAACAAAAAATGAAGGAATGTTAGATCTTCAGCCTCACGGTGTGAGGCACAAGGAATCTTCAGCCCCATGGTGTGAGGCTCTTTAGCTTCGGCCCCACGGTGTGAGGCCTTTTACCTTCGGTCCCACGGTGTGAGGCCCTTTACCTTTGCTGCTTGCCAGTGTCTTATCTGGCTGTGCCATCAAGGCCTCCTGCAGCACACTGGCAGAAGCCATCAGTGGATATTCCTTTTAAACCAGAATGTTTGTGGGCCTCCCCTGGTGGCACAGGTGGTTGAGTGCCAAGTTGTGAAGCTTTCCGCAGCCTCTGCAGTGCCGATTCGATGCCAGCTGGCCAGCGAGGGTCCCACATGGCGAGGCAGACCTCTCCTGTCACGCCCGCTGCTCCCCTCAGCAGTGTATTTCGTCAGTCTGCCTGTTCTATTCCCTGCTCTGTCTCTGGTGAATTCTCTCACCCTCCCACGCATCTGGCCTGTTCCCCGGTTCCTGTGTAAATGAATAAATATATCTTAAAAAAAAAAAAAAACAGAATGGTTGTGGCTGCAAACTTCCTGCCTCATGCCTACAATGCTCTGTTCACTTCCAGGAGTCATCCTTCAAAGGCACTTCTTTGATCATACTTCCTGAATGAACTCACCTTTACAGTTTCTAATTGATAGGCATGTGAACATTGATTGGCAGGATTGGGGGCAGAGTCGGCATCAGTGCCTGGATGCACCATCAACTCTCCCAGAAAGGACACAAAAAATAAAGAAGAGAGAAGGATGAAGAAGAAGAGAAAAATAGTACGGGTCACAGTCATACAGTACAATGCACACATCTTAAATATACAACTGGCTGAATTTTACTTATATATCCACCATGTAACCAGATCAAGGTATAGAACATTTCCATCACCTCCTAAATTTCCCCCAGGACTTTTCCCAGTTAATCCAACCCCCCAGAGGTAACCACTGATCTGGTTACTGTAAATATACATCAATTTACACTTCCTAGAATGTTATACAAATGGACTTTTGGAAGGGGGCAGGAAGGTTGGCTTCTTTCACCTAGCATCATTATTTTGAGATTGTGTCCTTGTTATTGCTAAGTAGTATTCCTTTGTATGGATATACCACTATTTATCTACTCGTGTATTTATGCACATTAGAATGGCTTCCAGTTAGAACAAGTATTGAGTTGCTATGAAAGTTCGTGTATAAGTCTATAAGTCTTTTGTCTCTTGGATATATACTTAGGGATGGGATTGTTGGATCATAGAGTAAGCATTTAAATGTAGTACAATACATTCAAAAGCCATGAATCTTAGACCTCTGTCTTCTGCCTAACCTGGCTTTTTATTTTAAAGAAGATAACTTCATTTTCCTCCCAAAAAATCTATATAGAGAATTGGAAAATGCAGCAGAGCAAAAAGAGGGGAAATTAAATCTCCTGTAGCCCAGCCTCAAATAAGCTCTCTCCTTTTGAGGGGATTTGACATTAACTATTGGCTGACTCAAGAATGCAGAATTACAGCTAGAGAGCTTTTGGAAAATTAACTGAGCTGACTGCCAAGCATAGAACCAATTTACAAATTGTGGAGATGCTGTCCGGAAAGGAATTAGAGTCAAGGTTCATTTGGACAGAGCCTCTAGTCTGGTCCAGAAAGGCAAAGAAATCCATGTTCTCTGCCAGCCTCTCTGGGCTTCCTTACTCACATGGCACAGGGGGCAAAGGAACACAAAACACAGTTCCCTCCTGCCCTGGCAACTGAACTTATGCCTATTTAGAGAAAATGCTTACAGTGCATCCTACCTTGTGCTACATCCATACAATGGAGTCTAGTGTAGTCATTAAATATGATTATGTTAGATCTGGGTTTATCAGTGGCACTATTTTTGGGACATATGTTAGCAGAGTGGCGAAGGTCATGGGCTGTAGAGACAGACTATCTGGGTTCCATACTTGGCTCCAACCCTGACTCTTTGACCTTAAATAAGTGATATCATTTTGCTGTACCACCATTTTATCATCTGTGAACGGAGAGGGACAACAATATTTGCTTCCTCATGAGGCTACTTTGAAGATTAAATAAGATAAAATGCTGAGATGCTTAGAAAAGCACATAGAACAAGTGAAGCTTGATTCAAGATAAATTTGCCACCACAACCTGAAATAGGCCATCATCATTATTTCAAAGTCCTTCAACCTTTCTCTGGCCAAGCCACTTCTCTCCCTTATGATTAGTAAAACCTCCATTCTCTTTCTTTATTTTTTTAAGATTTATTTATTTATGTATACAAGAACTGGGGTACAGGCCAGAGGTGCAGGGGGTGAGAAGATGCACCAGAGAGACAGTGGGGAACAGAACAGGCAGATTGAAATACACTGCTGAGGGGAGCAGTGAGCAAGACAAGAGAGGTCTGCTGTACCATTTGGGTAGCTCCCTGGCTGGCCGGGGATCGAACTCTTGTTGCAGAGGCTGCTGATAGTGTCACAGTGCTTAACCCTTTGCGCCACCAGGGAGGCCATCCATTCTCTTCAAACATCCAATTCTTCTTCCTCATACTCTCCCTCATGCAAATGACCAGATTCCCATTTACAGAACAAAAAAGGAGAAGCCATCAGAAAGGAGCTCCCTCATTTTCTCAACCCCAAACATGAGTCTGCTGATACCTGCACACAGCCTGTCAGGAGTCCCTCCAGGTAGACAGAGACGCTTCCTCCTTATACTGAACGCTACACTCTCTATCTGGGCTTTGGATCCCAGGCCCATCTCTTCCCCAGCAAATGTACGCTACAATTATCCCTTCTCCCTACTGTATGTTCTTTTTTTTTTTTTTTTTTTTTTTTTTTTGCTTTTCCTTACTGTATATTCAACCACTATTCCCAACAGATCCTTTATGGTGAACTTGACACATTCACATTTCTCCCTGTTAAAAAAAAGGCCTTTCTGGATCTCCAATCCCACTCCTGCTACAACTTGGTGTTTTCATGCCCTACTCTGACAAACTGCTTCAAATAGCTGCCTATAAGCTTTTGTTTCCCCTTCCTTACCTTTCCCTCACTGCTGGCCACAGTCCAATCCATTTCAATCCAGACTCTGGCTCTGTCACTCCATGGAAACAGATCTGGCTAAGGTTGCCAATGACCTCCATATTCCTATATGCAACAGATATTTACTAATTCACATCTTATTTGACCCCGCAGCACCAACACACACTGTTGGCCATCCACTCCCTACTTCTTGAAAGTCTCTTCCTTTGACTTCCATGATATGAGTCTCTCCTAACATTCTTTTAAACACCCCTGGCTGCTTTTTCTCTGTCTCCTTTATAGGATGTTCTTCCTCTACTCCACATTAAATCCTGGAGTTTCTCAAGTCTCCTTCCATTTTCCCCTTTGATACTCTCTGACCTTGTCATTATCTCAATACATGCTTCCATTACCACCTCCATGACAGAGCTCACAACTGGTATATCCAGGCTAGAGATACTCCAGGTATCTTCTGAGTTCCAGATCCATGAACTGAACTACCTATATGGCTCGCTTTGTGTTTTCAAAGGCATCTCCAACACAATATGTCTAAGACAAATCTCACAATCTTCATCCCTGAACTTGGTGTTCAGTGTCTCTATCTGGTACCCCAAACACCCAGCTGTACAGCCAGGAACTGACAATTCATCCTTTACCTTCCCCTCCAGCTTACTCCCAATTACAATCCATTGCCACGCCCTGTGTATTTTACTTCCTAAGTAATTCTTAGTCCTACCATCACCTCTACTGTTGATTGTTGCAATAGTTCCTAATGGGATGCCCCAATAATTCTGCCCCCTTCCCACTCCTTTGTTCACACAATAGCCATGGTAATATTTTGAAAAGATAACTCCAATTCATTACCCCCAGCCTATCTTAGGATTCAGATGAAATGGTACTGGAAGTCCAGACCCCTGCATACTATCACAGCCTCAGCTCCTATCACAGTGCTCTCTTGCAGCCTCTTGAATTCCATCCATACTGGCACTCTTTCTGTCTACTTTACTCACCATGCTAACTCTGAACATGTAGGCTTAAGCCTTCTCTCTTAAAACCTATCTCCAACTGAATTGGCCTCTACACTTTCTTTACCTCTTAGTTCAATAATCATGTTCCCAGGGCAGCATTCCTGACCTTGACCAGTTAAATCTCCCTATTTTAGCCTTTCAGAGCACCTTGGACACCTTCTTCCTAGTACTTGTAATTCCAAGTACACACTTGATGGCCATTTGCTTGCCACTTAGCTCCCTCTACTAGAGCTCTATGAAGACAAAGACCTTATAGATGGTTTTGCTCATGTCTAGCTCCTCAGCATCCAGCACAGTGCCTGACAATAAGCAGGCCCTCAATAAATATTTTGTGAATGAATGAGTGAGCAGGCACTATTTGGTGGTCTTTTAAAAAAGAATTGTGACCCCCACCCCTACCCCAGCAGGCTAGGCTGATATCTACTGCCTGAGTGTTACTTCTGGCAAAGAGAAATAGAGCCAGACAGTAGTTTAAAAAGCAGTAAATACTGATTTTATTCAGCACTATTGGAATAGGGGGCAAGAGACCTCAGTATAGAACTGTGCTCAATTCTGAATACAAGGCAAGCAGGGATTTATAGGCAAGGAACAGAGTGTGGTGATCAGCGGATAGAAAATTACTAAAAGGAGGGGGCCTCCCCGGTGGCACAGTTGAGCGCTGGGTTGCGAAGCTGCCCGCAGCCTCTGCAGCACCGGTTCGATCCCTGGCCACTGGGCGAGGGTTCCACATGGCGCACAGACCTCTGCTGCCGCCCGCTGCTCCCCTCAGCAGTGTACTTTGTCAGTCTGCCTGCTCTGCTCTCCCCTCTGGCTCTGGTGAATTCTCTCACCCTCCTGCGCTTCTGACTGCACCCAGTGCTTGTATAAATAAATAAATAAATCTTTAAAAAAAATTACTAAAAGGAGATGTCAAAGAGAGGGGATTGTTGTTACAGGGACTTAACAGATTTCTTACTAAAGGCCGGCCAAAGTGAGACACTGCAGGATCCTTGCTTTTTAGCAAGGCTAGGCATGCCAAGAATGGGACAGTGCCCAAGAATGAGGTCTAGTTGAAAAAAGAGCTTGAAAGATCCGGTCTAAAGTTGAGTTAACGAGGGATTCTTTGTCATTTCCTTAGGTCATTGTATTCTTCTTTATCATCCTGACCTCCCCTTCCTGATCATCTGACCACAAAAATATGTATGTCCACTATTCTTTATTTCTTACTCCATAGGCATTTATAAGCACTTTTTTGAAGTGTGAGTTATATTTGCAAAGTTCACCCACTTTAAATGTACAATTCAGTGGTTTTTAGTAAATGTACAGAGTTGTGCAAACCATTGATCTCAGTTTAGGTTTTCATTATCTCTAAATGACCCTTCTTGTCCACTGGCAGCCATCCCCCCCTGTTGCCATTCCATAGGCACTTTTGAAGGCCCTCATCTTGGCCTCAGAATAAAAGGTACAGACTAACTAGACAATCCAAAACCAAAACTACCACCCTTGAGATAATTTGAGACCCACCAAGAAATAACGGTGCCGTCTGATTATTTGCTCAAAAGAAAAAAAAAAAAAAAAGCCAAGTCAGTGTGTACTGAGGAATGGGAAGAAGTCTCAAGGACGAGGTAGAACATTTTAAGGCTTTGTTGCAACGGGGGAGAAAAAAAACAGGGAAAAAAAGAAAAATAATGAGTTGAGAAATATACAGACAAAAGAACCAACATGTTTTCAGAACTTTCTAAAGTTCCAATATGGTGTTGTGACAGTTGGCGAGCTGTTTGTCCTTGATCTGTTCAGCAATGGGAGTTTCTAGAACAGGATTAATCACAAGCCATAAGAGTCGAATCAACAGTCAACCGAAAATAAACATGTATTGAGCGCCTACTGTGTGCCGCGCAAGGGGCTCTGCTTAGGGATAAGTGGCCTCCAGCCTCTCATCAGAGGTCCCCTCCCACAGACTCTCCGGGTTGCCCTGAGCGCGGGGGACCAGGCCAATATAACCCACGAAAGAGGGCGCGTAGGGAGGCTCCAGGGCCGTTCCTCCTCCGCCCTGTAGCCCGGCTCGGCCCTGCGGCTCCGGCTCTAGGCGCTTCGAAAGGAGCGAAAGGGACCTGGGAGGGCGGGCAAGATTCCCGGGTCAGACTTAAGATGTCGGATATGGTGGGCCACCCTCTCCCGGCTTTGCGGACACCACTCCCCGCCCACCCCCTCGCCGCCAGCTGCCAGTCACCTCGCTGGCCACACCCCCTCGGCTGCCGCCCGCGCCGCCGCCCCGCCCCGCCCCGCCCCACCCGCCGCCATTGCCCGGACGGCAGGCCCCCCACTACCCCACTCCCGCCTCCATCTCTTCCCCGGAAACGAAATAGACAAGAGCTGAGAAGGAGGGAGGGGGAATTGAATGTCTCCGGAAAACTGTGGGGTGACGGACAATCGATTCTTACCAAATTCACTCTGAGCCCTCCTGAGCCCCCTGCTTGAATCTTTCTCCGCCTCCGGGCTCTCTAAGTGTAGGAAAAGGGGATTAGGGGCTGGGGAACGGGAGGAGGCGCTGGGACCTGCGCTGCTCACCTCCAGCCACAACACGCGAGTCCCAGAGCTCGGCTACCCTTACACCATCCCCTGCGGTCTGAGCCCTGGCCGCCTCTTTCCCTTGCCTCGCATTCTTTCTTCCTCCCCACTAGCACCCTGATTCTTTCTCAAAGAAAGGGTAGATTCTCACCCATCCTGAGACTTAGTTTACTTATCTCTAAAGTGGGGGTGGCATTGACACATAATGGCATCAAGTTTATAAGAAACAAGGCCGGTGCGAAGGATTGAGAGCAAGAAGAGGGAGGAACCGATGGGGGGGTGGGGAGGAAGTGGATCCTGGAAAGGGGTCTTTACAATATGCAGAGAGAGGTCCTAACTAGTGCATTGGTCATAGCATTAGACTAGATAATGGCTCCGAAAACAATTACTAAATAGATAACTGATTCTCAGTACCCAGCCCTTCTTTCAGAAGCCTAACATGGTCTTTAGATCTGCGTTCTGTGCATCTGTCTGTGCAGATCACTAATGCAGGCAGAGTGGGGTAGTGGTGAGGACTTCCTCAAACAGGTTCCAGATACAACCTAGGCCCTCGCTGCCCAAGTGAGTGAGGTTCTGCACCATAATAACCTGGTAACCCCACCAACACGCCTGCTTTGACTGAGTTTCAGCCCGTTGGGGGGCAGGTTGTGAAATGACCCTTGTGACACACTCAGCTTCGTATCAGGCACAGCCAGTGGAATTCCATTCCATCAGCAGCTATCCGTTGTGCAATAGTCCTCGAGGCCCATCTTGGAGAAACTTCCACTTTTGCTGACAGCCTAAGATCTCTTCTCGAAGAAAAAAGGGCTTTAACTTCTACATGAATGTCATGCACTTTCTTATCAGTTTCCTGGGGCTGAAATGAGGTGAGAAGATGTTCCAGGCTGGCAGATAGGATTACCTCTAGTTTAGTAACCTCCTTTATGGCTGGATGGAAGAACGCAGGAATGAATGAACGGGTGACTAACAGAATCCTGTACATCAGGGTCACCTAGAGGCCTTGTTAAAATGGAATATTGGGTCCTGCTGACGCCTGTGTGTGCTGTTAATTTAGCCCTTGAACCACCACAGGTTCTTGTCCCATAAAGCCATAAAAAGGAATTCGCAGACATGTTAGATAAGCAGAGAGAAACAAACTTTAAGAAAGTAATGTTTATTTAATGGAGGAAAGCAAGGACTCCCAGGTATGCTGTACTTGGGAGGGGCAAGAAAACCGTTGTGGGTCTGTGTCTAGTGGCATTTAAACCTTTTTTCCTCTGTTCTAAAATCTCATCATCCTATTTTGTGATTGGCAGTTTCCCCCAGTGGCTATAGTCCTCCAGGCAGATGTGCCCATTTTCCCAGCTTTTATCTTAGCGTTTCTCTTTTTATCTCCCCTGTCCAAGGTCTCCTCAAATTTACTGTCCCAATTAACTTCAAATTTTAGTCTTAAAATTTACTGTCCTTACTAGCCCTCCTGAATTTCTCTGCCCTTATCTCAGAAGCCTCTTTTAACTCTCCCACAGTCCCTATGTGGACTGTTCCTGAAACTGCCTAATTAACCCTAACTTGCCCTGGGACTCACTGCCCACAGAGTTTCTGATTTAGTGGATCTAGTGTGGAGCCTGAGATTGCATTTATAACAAGTCCCTAGGTCATGCTGCTGCTCCTGGTCCAGGAACCACACTGTGAGGACCACTGGCAGAAGCCATCAGTAGAGATTCCTTTTAAACCACAATGGTTGTGGCTGCAAACTTCCTGCCTCAAGCCTGCTACGTATCCTCTGACTTGATTGAAAGAACCTCTCAGGAAGCTCTTGAGCCTTAGATTCAAGAGAGTTGGAGGTGTTGTATGTGTACATACTGCTGCCCCTTTCTGCACCTCTGTTGCTGATCGTTACCTTCTCTGGGGTCTCTGGACTATTTTCCTGAGTCCTTCTGAGTTGTTTTACTCAGCAAACAGGAAGCAAACACCCACCTGGGACTTGGTGACATCTAGTGGCTAACTGGAGAATCTTTATTCATACTTTTGAGAATGTTCTCGAAAATTTACTAAGCAGCCAGGAAAGCAAAAAATGCCAATTCTTGATTCCTCTGAAAAGGCTTCCTGAACAGCTTAGGAAGACAAGGTAATGATTAGCTTAGTCTGGCATGAATCAAAATGGACTATGTTTTCTTCACAGCTGTGACAAATTAAGACATCCAAGAATCTCAAATCACCTTCTTCTATATCGTCAGCGTGAATGATTTTCTAGAAGTTGTGCTCACTAGTGTCCTTGAATAAAATAGTCAGGAAATGTCAATTTGGTATTTGTTTCCCATCTTAGAGCATTTCTTTGGGACCAAGTCCTAACTAGACTGGGGATAACAATCCATTTCCAGGCAGGTCAGAAGATCTAGAGAACTCTATAGTCAGAGCAGCTGATACCGACGGCAAGGTTTCCAGCCCTGAAGATGATTGAGAGGGGCAACTGTTATGGCCACCATGAGATAGAGATGTAAGACACCCCCAGATGCCACTGATGAGTTTTCAGGGAAGGTGAAAGGTATTGTAAATAGGAATATGCAATTTGTACTTAAAAAATGCTTTCAATTACTTGTTATGGGAATATAGGGGAGGCAACTAGGCATCATGAAAGCAGCTACTTCTTAAAAGTTGCTCTTTTAGAATTTAGAACTGTGATGGGTGGTAAAATGTGACTGTAAAAAAAGCAGCACCAAGATTCTGAGGCATCACCCCAGGACTAACAAATTTCAGTAACTCGGGGGGAGGGGGGGGTGACGAAGTAATCAGCTGGAACAAGCTCTGCAGATGATTCTGGTGTTCATTAAGGTTTGAACAGCACTGGTTTAAAGCAAGTTTTAAATGCCCCGAAAAGCCTTAAAGGGTGTTTCGATTCCATTAGTGAACTCGTGAAGGAGGCTGAATTATTTCCCTAAATCACATGGGCGTTATTAAAATATATATATATATATTTATATATATATATATATATATAAAGGCACCTTGCTCCTTCCAGTTAAACACAAAAGGAAGATAATTTGCTTTTTACTTCTTTGGATTCTGGAGAATGCTGTCATGATAAAGTACAAAGTCTCCAGAGTAGCCCTACAGTCCCGAGCATACGGTGCACAGAAAAATGTGCTACCTTAATATTAAACAAAGCAGCACAAATTAAAATATCAAAGGGATACCACTTTTCAACTAACAAATTGGCCAAGATCAAGAATAATGTGCATCATTAAAACAATTGGGGAAAAATTAAACAATATATACTCTTAGTAGAAATACAAAGTACCTTAATCTTTCTGGTATACAAATCCAAAGCTTTAAAAATGTTATCTTTGAATCAGCAATTACATTTGTAGGAATACGTTTTAGGAATAATTAATAATATAGGCAATGAAGTATGTATAAAGTATGTTTGAATGTCAATGGAAGATTGTGTACAGTGCTCATATGATAGAATGATAAAAATCAAACTGTACAAGATTATTTTTCCAGTTTTTAAAAGGAAGATTTATTTAACAAGTTTCACTTAGTACAATACATCTAATGGAAATCACAATACAAGGAGATTTAAATCAAAGCCTTAGAATTTCATACAAACAACACAACCAAACTCCTAAAGTATTGGTAATTACATCTCAAAATTTTCCCAGATCCTAAAAAAAAATAGAAATGTACACTCACGTGCCTTACAGGATATTAAACCAAAGAGCTAGAATTAACAAACATGCCAAATGTTTTCACTTTGAATCGTAGACACAGCTCCTATATTTGAGTTTTACAGAAAAGCATGTTTCTCAACATGCATCCAAAGTTTTCAATGTATTGTGGTATAAGAGCAACATTTAACATAAGTGAAACTGCTTTAACCTAAATACGCTTACTGCTTAGGTACACTCCTACAACATAACTAACTTGAGGAAAGCTGAAAGCTGTTTTAACAGTTATGGTCAATACTGAACTTTGTTATTACATCCTAGATGAATGTTTCAGTGTTCAAAATTACTGAGCTTGATGTTTTTAAAACAATCTTGACTTCCACTTTACAGTAAGCATGAATCACAAGCCTGTAATGCAAAACTGTTAAACTTAATTTTTGTTTTCTTAAAAAAAAAGAGAAAAAGAAAAAGAAAGAAGCTGACCAAGAGTGATCAGAATCAATTATATTTCCCATTTACCAATCATACTGGATATGCTAGACATCCCTCCCATTCTACTCAACTCCCATATATGCACAGCTTTTATTTCTGTAGTAGCTGCTCGGCACTCCTTCTCCACCTAAGCAAGGTTGGACTGATAGTCACTAGAGTTTTCCTGCAGAACTTGGTCATATCCACTCATACTGCTCTGACCACCATAGCCACCTCCATAACCACCACTCAGCTGCTGGCTAGCAGGACCCCCGTAACTGGACTGGTTGGACAAGCCCATCCCTCCCATCATTTGGCTACCGTAAGCGCCACCACTTGCCCCTGCTGTAGAATTCAAAAAGAGTTCTACGTAGCTGTGATCGTAAGCCCCCCCACTCGTTCCTGCAGTAGAATTCAGGAAGAGCTCCACATATCTGTGTTGCATATTAGCTTTGTCTTTTGCCATAGCTGCCACAGCATCTTCATGAGTAGCAAATTCAACATCTGCCTCACCAGTAACTCTGCCATCGGGTCCAATTTCAATGTGTACTCTCATGGGGTTAAGAGGGGAGAAAAAATTGTAAATATCATTCTCGGTGGCTCTGTAAGGTAATCCCCTCATGTGCACACAGTGCCCTGTAGTGCTCTGGAAACTGGACCCACCATCTCCGTATCTATGATCAGACATTCCTGAAAAACAGTAATTGAGGTCTCTTCCAAACCTATCAGATCCAAAGCCATACCCATCATTATAGCCACCATAATCATCATAGCCTCCATACCCACCGCCATAGGCACCCCGCCTCATCCTTTCAAACCCAGCCCCTCTGCCGAGGCTATTATATCCTCTGCCAGCCCCCGGCCTATCATAGGGACCCGGCCGCTGCATAGCCATAAGCTTTCGAGGGGGGTCATAATGGGTTCGGACTTCAGCTCGGCTACTCTTGAAGATTTCAATGTATCTGTGCCCTATTCTTTCCTTGTGTTTCTTTAAGGCCTTTTCAGCTATCTCCTGGGAAGCAAACTGCACAAAAGCCTCCCCTGTGCTCCGCCCCTGAAAGTCCACCGGCAGTGTCATCCCATTTGGCACAATTTCCAACCCTGAAAAAAACTGAACAATCTCCTCCTTGCTACAGCCAAATGGGAGTCCTCTAAGGCGGACGAAGCCATCGTTGGCCGTGTCAGGACTATTTGGACCTGTGTGCTTCAACACCCAATCCATTTCAACACTGTTGGACTTGAATACTTCGACATATCTGTGTCCCATGGTTTCTCTGTCCTTCTTCAAAGCCAGTTTCACTTCATCTTCGGATTCAAGTTCGACAAATGCTTCACCACTCGGTCTGCCTTCTCTGGTGTAGATGAAACGAATACCTGATGTACCATTTTGGATTTTGCAGTCGGAGAAGAAGCGCATCACTTCATCAGCTGAGCAGGACCAGGGCAGGCCCCTGACCTTCACCACGAACCCCTCCCTGCCTTCCGTGCTCAGCATCATGGTGACTGTCGGGTTCTTGGTGGCAAGCTGGACAAGGCAATTTCGTTATGGCTGAAAAAAATTAGAAGATCATTGTCATGGGAAAATGTGCACAACACAGTGAGAGAAAAAAAGTCAACTGTTAATTAAATCAAACAAAATTCAATCACCCTGATAGCTTCTCTGTAAGACATTCAGATGAATAAAAAGACTAGCCAAATGTCTAACTCACCCATCATCTACTTAATATTTATTTATTCATTCAGTATCTATTATGTGTTAGATACCGTTAATGGTGGTTATTCTGGAGTGGTAAGATTATAGGAGCTTTTTGCTTCAGGCAATTTTTGTTCTTTGGACATCTCTGTATGTTCTAACTTTTTTGCATCAACCATTTTATTACCACCATAGTCAGAAGATAAGAAGTCATAAAAAATTAATAGCAAAATCAGTAGAAGACATCACAAATAAAAGATGGCCATATCAGATTACATAAAAAATGAAAAGCTTCATATAAAGAACTCATGCAAATTGACAAAATCAGGAAAATATTAAAGCCTAAGAGATAAGTGGAAAAAAACATTATGGGGAATTCACCCATTCCTTTTACATTTTTCAGTTTTCAGGTCCAGTACTTTGGCACAAAGATCAGTAAGCCCAGAAAGAGCCTGTGGTCCTATAGGAGCACTGTGTCTTTACTGAAAACACAGGGCAAATAAATGCTATTCTGCTATGGCATAATTCTGTGCAGGGAGGTAGGGTGATATAAAGCAGAGACTGGCTGGTGAATTTCTACCAGTTGGCAGCAGAACAATTAAATAAAACAGACTAACCTGGTTCAGGGATCCATGAGCAGATTTTTAAAACTACGATGGTGCATAAATAAGAGGCCAGGCAGGTGATTAAAAAAAGCTGGTAAGCTAAGAGATCAGACCCCAAAAGCATCATTTGATAGACAACTGCTCAAGAGCCATTTAAGGGTTTTAAACAGGGGAGGGAGTGGAGTGGAGGGGAGTGACGTCATCAGAACCCTTTCAATAGATCACCCTGGCAACACTGTGGAACTCAAACAGAGGGGTAGGGTTAGAACTCCAGTCTCTTAGAAATAATGTTAAGGGATTCACCTAAGGCAATAGCAGTTTAAAAGAAGGGAGGAAAGATGTGCTCTTTCTTAATACATTCAAAGTAGGGGAATCTGTGGGATTGGTAACTGATTAAATATAGAGGGACTACAGATATGAGGATACAGGACAGAAATCTAGGAAATGTTCAAACTTTATCAATCATCAGAAATTAAAGTTAAAACTAGAATTAATCACCATTTTTCACCCATCAAGATAGTGAAAATGAACCAGCAGGGCCAGCCAAGTCAAAGCTGATATTCAGGATTAGGGAACTAATGCACTCCCAGGGAGTGGAAGTTGATGCAGGATCTCTGGAAAGCAATTTAGAACTCTGTATATTACCTTTTGACAGTAAATCCACTTCAGGATAAGTGCCCTGAGGAGGATGTGAAATTCATACAAGGATCTAGGGAGCTCAATCTTCTTTGGGAAGTATTTTATTAAGAAAGCTAAAATATTACACAATTTAAAACTTTAAAAAATCACTTAATAAACTACTTAATGATCTCAAGTCACCCAAGATCCAGCTACTTTATAATCTCAACTATGTAAAATATATGTACACATATCATTTGACCATGCCAGAAGTCCTTCCAGGAACCTGGTCAACAGAAAATACAAATGTTCACTGCAGCACTTTTAGTAATGGCAGAAAATAAGAAACCTAACTATCCATCGAAGGGAGATGCTGAATGAATAATTTATCCTAACAATGCTATGCAGCTGTTTAAATAAAGGTGTGTCCTGACTTAAGAATATTTCCAAAATATATTAAATGGAAGACTATATAATAGTATGATCACACTTATCGTAACATAGAATCACGTATGTAAGAACATGGGACAATCTGGAAGGATAAAATACAAATACAAACTTGTTTTTTGACAAAAAAAGAACCGGAGGGAAAGTGGATTTTCACTTTTTACCCTATATACTTCTGTATAGTTTTAGTTTTTAAAAAGCACTATCATTAGAATAAAAAAAGTTAGAAAAATATGTATGAGGAATATGTCAAAAGTTAATAGTAGGTACACTAAGTGGTAGGCTTATGGCTTTTTCAAATTTTTAGTACAGTGTTATTTTTCCATAAAGACGGTCATTTTATTTCAGCAAAAAAAATTAAAAAGCTTGCTTTTCTGGGCATTAGCATAGCAAATTTTACAAAAGTTTCCAATTTTGTATGGGACAGTTTCTGTGACGTGGTCTGGGGAGCCTGGGTTTCTTGGAAAGAAAGTACAAAGTGTATTAACTGCCCTAAAACTACAGTGAGGATCCAATTCGACCGACATTTACTAATTGCCGATGTGTCTGGTACACAGCATCTGCAGTGGCAAGTCTCTCCATAACCCATCTTTAGGCCTGAGTGACAGATTTACCGACCGGTTTTGCGCTTGCCTTATCTCTGGGATGACCCACCCCATTTACTGCCCCTGCGGCACTCGAGTAGGCCACACCGCCCCCTCTGTAGTGGCTGGGAGGTTCTGCTTCATTAAGGCATCTCCTGGGGAGGCGACGAAGGCGACGGGGACGCTTGTCTTCAGTAGGGACCCTGAAGGCTTCCATTTGTGAGTTAACAATTTGTGTATTTATGTGTGTTATACACATACTTTTTACACAACATAGTGCTGAGTAGCTATCTCGGAGTGGTGGATTACGTGTATTTTTTAAATTTACAGTATACTATTATTTTTCGAATGTTCGAAATTGAACGGGTAGACGGTTGTGAGAAGCCCCCAAAAATGTTATTTAAATATTCAACTCCGTAAAAACGTTTATTGGGCGCCTCCGTCAGACACGCATTTCCCCAGATATGACTCTACAAATATAATTTACTTGGTGCCTCCCCCTACAGACAGACAATCAGGCGGTGGAAACCGAGTACCTGAATGGATGGACCAACTCTCAGAACCCTGGTCTCAATATCTGTTTTTTCCTCATCTAGGACCGTGGTTTTCAAACGTTCCTCACCTTACGGTTCCACTTAAGGGTCCCCTGAGGCCCGCCCAGACAGACAGATACGGAAAAACATCCACAGTCACGAACGTCCACCATTTCCCCACCAGGCGCAGCAAAGGCGGTTTCCCGGCACTGAGGTGGGGGAGGGGGAGCGGGGGAGGGGAAAGCGGGGAAAGAAAAGGCGGAGGCGGCCCGCGGACCCCGTTTTTGGTCTTCATTATCACCACCCCCGGGCCCCCCGTTCCCACCCACACACCAACCTCTAAAGATACCGGATAATTTTCCTCCTTCTTCCCTCAAACGGCTATAGCGAGACGATAGACGACGACCAGAACTACTTCTGCTCACGTAAGCGATTGATCACGTGAGCACCTACGTCATGTGAGATCTCGGTCACGTGAGCCACTCTCGCTTCGACTCGGGATCGCTAAAGTGCCGCACTTCCTTCTGGTTAGGCAATGGGGCGGGCCCAGAACCAAGAAAGGCAGCGTGCGATTGGTAGCCGTGCATCTTACGTGACTGCTCATTGGTCCATTTTGGGGGATAACCGTCCCAGTTGCCCGAGAAACAAGAACGTCATGTCTTAATAACCCACCTGTGATTGGTCCGCCCCTCAGGTTAAACTTAAAAGCCCAGGTTACCCGCGGAAATCTGGCTTGCGCGATGACTACCGAGAGGCGGCTGGGGTGCTGCTCCCGGCCGCTGTGCTCCGCGCTGGCTGCTCGCTTCCTGGCCCTGGTTCTCTGGGGCTTGTTGGGGGCCAGGGCCCTGGACAACGGCTTGGCGAAGACCCCTGTCATGGGCTGGCTGCACTGGGAGCGCTTCATGTGCAACGTCAACTGCCAAGAAGAGCCGGAGTCCTGTGTCAGGTATTAAAAAGGAATAGGTGTCCGTTTCCCTTCACCTGTCCTTGGGGATTGCCGACTGTGTCAGGCCTGGAAGTCCTCAGCGGAACATGTGAGCCCCTTGGGAGGGAGCACTTCCTTACAGCTGTTTTGTTTGTTTTTTTTTTAATCCTCTTCAAACTTCCTTGCCTGGGCACCAGGCGTAAACTTCGCGTGACCCCTCCTGGGGTGGACATCCGCTCAGCGAACCCGGCTTCTCTCACGCGCTCATTTGCTAGGGACTTGGGTCTTCTACTATCCGATTCTATTCAGCAGCTTGTGAGCTGCTGCTCTGCTTTTGCCATGTCCTTGCTGGAGAAACGGGGAGCTAAAGGACTAAAACGAAACGCGTGCTATTTCTTCTCCTTTTTGGTTCACAGTTTCTGGGCTGTAATTCGAGGTCTTCAGAGAGAACTTGTAGTTTCTGGGAACTTCCCACACCCCTGTCCTTGAGTGTTGCCTCAGTCTAGGAGGTTGATCTGGGGGAACTTTTACATGGCAAAGTAAGAGATTAGACAGGGATTGGAATCTGTGTGCTCTACACATTCCTTTTCTGTAAATTGGGGTAACAAACAACTCTTACCTCACAGAGCTGAGTCAAGAGGATCTAATAGTTCTCATCGCACACAGGTGAGCTTTCGATGAGTTAACCCATTTAAAGTGGATAACACAGTGCAGTGCATGACCCTTCAATTTAAGCATCATAGAGCAAATGTTCTTAATCTGGAATCCATGGGATGATACATCCCAGTCCCCCAGTCCCATAAATATCTTTCCAAATAAAGTCAAAATATTGATCAAACATCATTAAATTAATTGGCCTAATTGGTAGTTGTCTTATTATTGCATCTGATTATAAAACTCTAATGCATAGTTATTGCAAAAACTGGATAGTAGAGTATAAAGAAAACAAAAATTTCCCAGATTCCACCATCCAGAAATAATCATGGTTAAGATAATAATCTAGAATCTTGCAAACTTTTTTCTATGTAAATAAATCACAGATTTTTTCCATCCTTTTCACTAAAAATGAAATTATGTTTATGTCTGGGATGGTTAACAAGACTCTGAACTCCACATACCTGGATTCAAATTCTAGCACATCTTCACTTAGCCAATAATCTTGGGCAAATTAATCGCTCTATCTAAACGTAAGTAGAGTACAGTGCTTGGCACAGAATGAAAGCCTCAGAAATGCAAATTGTGTCTTATACTGTAATTTATTTATGCAATCTTCTGTTGATAGCTCCTCAGGCTCTTCAATTTTTCATTATTGTGAACAACACCATCTGGTTGTTTTTTCATTTTTTCTTAACACCTTCTGATTGTTTCCCTATGTGTCTAATGACTCTGTCCAAGAGTATGCTTACTTTGTTCCATGTCAAACAATCTTCCCTAAAAGTTTTACAAATGCTCATTCCCTACAACAGTGTATGAGAATGCCTGTTTTCTCCACACTCTGGAGAACACTGCATTTTTGTCATACTTTTAACACTTTGCCAGTCTGGTAGACCATATTTTTACTTTCATTTTTTTAAAGCTTCTTGCCTTTTTTTTTTTTTAAGATTTATTTATGATTACAAGAACTGGGGTACAGGCCAGAGGTGTGGGAGGTGAGAGGCTCCACCAGAGACAGAGCGGGAAACAGAACAGGCAGACAGGCCAAAGTACACTGCTGAGGGGAGCAGCGGGGGAGTCAGGAGAGGTCTGTTGCGCCATGTGGGTAGCTCCCTGGCTGGGGATCGAACTCATGTTGCAGAGGCTATGGAGAGCTTCACAGCGACACACTCAACCCCTTGCACCACCAGAGAGGCCCCTATTTTCATTTTTTGATTACTAATAATGTTGAACTTTTTTTATATGTTAAATTTACTTGCATGGTTTCTCATAAATTGCCTGTTTGTGTTCCCTATTATTCGATTGGAATGCCTTTTTTTGGTTATATGCTGTGAATATGTTGGTTTTGTCTATAAATTGGTTTTGATAATTTTGTTGAAGCATATCAGTTTTTTCCTTTATCATTTCTGGCTCTGGCATCATGTTGAGCAATTCCTGAAGATGATATAGTTACCTACATTTTTTAGTATTTTTATGAATTTTTATTATGTCTATAAGGAATGCCACTTTTTTTTTTGTATTTTTTAAAAACATTTATTTATTTATACAAGCACTGGGTACTGTCAGAAGTGCGGGAGGGTGAAGAATTTACCAGAGCCAGAGCGGGGAACAGAACAGGCAGACTGACGAAGTACACTGCTGAGGGGAGCAGCAGGCGCGGCAGGAGAGGTCTGCCGCACCTTGTGGGACCCTCACTGGTGGCCGGGGATTGAACCGGCGCTGCAAAGGCTGCGGGCAGCTTCTCAGCCCAGCGCTCAACTGTTGTGCCACCAGGGGAGGCCCCAATGCCACATTTAATATGTACTAAATTCTGCGGTACTTGATGACTGGAAGGATCTCCGAACTTTAATTCCCTTGATCTGTGCATAATCTTTTAGATGTCAGGTTCCGTAAAAAGTCCCTTTCGGGGGTGTTCAGGGTTTTATTAAATAGGTAAAGCTGCATAGGAAGAATTTTTCTTTTCTTATCCAAGAGGAGAATAATGTCTCCTCATTTATTCCAGTTGCTTAGGAACATCATAGGTTTATTCATATGGGTCCTGCAGATTGTCTTCAATTTATCGCTCAGAAGTTTAGGTTTGGCTGTTGTTCTTGTGAATGGTATCTTTCCCTCCTCTTACTGTTGATGTCTGTGGAAGCTGTTAGTTGATTGTATCAGCTTTGTAGTTCCTTAACCTGCTGATCTTCTTCATTCCAATAGCCTTTTCATGTATTTTTCATTCCTTTTGTAATTGTTGGGGTTCTGAAAGTGGACATATTAAGAGAGAGGAGGGAGAAGAGCCCAGCCCATTTTACCTCATTGTGGTTGTGATTACTGCCAAACTATGACTAGGTTGAAAAATAAGAAATGTAAAGCCTCAAGGTGCCTTGCAAATAAGAGGTACCCAAGTGTTCGTTTAATGAGTTGTCATGATTCTTGGAATCTCTCTTTCAGTGAGAAACTTTTCATGAAGATGGCAGATCTCATGGTCTCAGATGGCTGGAAGCATGTAGGTTATGAGTACGTCTGCATTGATGACTGTTGGATGGCTACCCAGAGAGATAGTGAAGGCCGACTTCAGGCAGACCCTAAACGCTTTCCTGGTGGGATCCGTCGCCTAGCTGATTATGTGAGTTTATAGATAACTCTTTTTTTCAAACAAGATACTCTAATCACTTCTGCACCAAAGCTTGTTTAGAAGTACCTTAAATACCTTTGTTATCTGAACATTGAATTATAAAACTTATCAGGTAGAACTTTCATCCCATCAGCAGATAAATGTTTTGTAATAGCTCTTGAGGCCCATTTTTTGCTGAAACTACCGAATTCTCCAGGAGGAAAAAGAAACTTGGTTCTTGACATATGTGTGCATATATTTCCACATAGTCTGTGAACACCTATTGCAATTGTACTGTAAAGTGGAGGGTTTTTTTTAAAAGATTTATTTAGGCATACAAGGACTGCGGTGTAGGCCAGAGGTGCGGTGGGTGAGAGGATTCACCAGAGACAGAGTGGGGAACAGAAAAAGCAGATTGACTGAAAAACATTGCTGAGGAGAGCAGCAGGTGAGTCAGGAGAGGTCTGCTGTGCCATGTAGGTCAGCTCCCTGTCTGGGGATCAAACTCATATTGCAGTGGCTGGAGATAGCTTGATAGCGCTGCGTCTTTGTTACAGGGCAGGGAGAGGGGCACCCCAGATCCCCCAAACCTGCCTGCTCTAAATAGGTTCTGCCATCTACTGCATCAACACAAAACATATAAGACTTTAATGGAAAGGAACTTTAATACAATTAGTAAACAATACAGAAAAGACAATATATTTTTTAAATCAAGCACCCAAAGTTACCCATACCCTCTTGGTAAAAGTCCAGCCAAACGGGATTGGCCCAGAGCAAGGCCCCAAAACCTGCCACAAGTCTAAAGCATCTTCCAGTGGGGACCCACAGAAAATGATCAGAATCAACCAGACAAGTCTGGGAGGAAAAGAGCAAAATCAAAATCAAGATAAAAGTTGCCGTTTTTATCCTCCCCACGGGTCTCTCACCCACATCTGTTTCACCCAGTCCACGACCAAAAGGCAAGTGTAGTTTCTTCACGTGTCTCTCTGCTCCATGTGCCTCCTCCAGGTCTCCTTCTGGCTCTCCATCCTGCTTCCTCCTTTCTCAGTCTCCTCTCCAGCTTCCTCTCTTCTCTTTAGCTCCACCCTCCTTTGGGTGGAGCAGGGAGCCTGGAACTTCACCTTTTCTTGGGGACCACCCTGTTACATCTTTAACCCCTGCGCCACCAGGAGGCCCCTAGAGTTCCAGAAGATAGAAGGAGTATGTTCTGGAGATTGTTAACAGATGCACTAGAGCCAGACACTAGTTAAAGCTGATGAAGACATATCAAGTACTCTTGCTCAGGACAGAGCCACGCTGGTTTGCTAATACAACAAAGACAAGTGAAGATTTATGGTGTACAGAATATGGTGGGGGCAGGGGGGTCAGCAGATAGAAAATTACTGAGAGGAGACCTCTAGGAGGGAGGATTCTTGCTAAAGACAGACTAAGACATTATCAAGGGAAGGGAGAGGGACTTAGTGGGGTTCTTGATAAATCTGGACATGAAAGGCCAAGGTTGGGGCCTTATTGAGAAGATGACTCAGAGGAGCCTAACTGTAGCTTAGTCAAGGATGAGAATATTTGTCCAGATAAATGTATAATTACCCTGGAAAGGTAACTCAGGATCCCCTCAGAGGAAGATTAGAGTGACTGATAGCTTTCTCTTCAGGTCTGTTCTGGCGCTTACATGTGTAGTTTGAACTAGCTCAGCAGATTGAAAAATTTGCTCTTTGTCTCCCAACAGACTCATCTGGATAATTTTATGGGCTAGTAAAAAAAAAATTCAAAATGGGTCACTTCTATATCGGGTGAAGTATAACTCAGTTCTGACCCCAGGCTCAAGTGTTTTTTTCTACTTTATGATTGCCTTTCTCTTATGGTGGTAACTTTTTTCTCTCATTACAGGTCCATAGCAAAGGATTGAAGCTAGGGATTTATGCAGATGTTGGAACTAAAACCTGTGCAGGCTTCCCTGGGAGTTTCGGATACTATGACATTGATGCACAGACCTTTGCTGACTGGGGAGTTGATCTGCTAAAATTTGATGGTTGTTACTGTGACAGTGTGGCACATTTGGCAGATGGTATGTTTCATTCAAGAGATTTAGCCATGAACAAAAGGGAGAACTTTGAGACCAAGGTAACTGAACATCCAAAGAACTAATCTTAACATCCTAAATACCCCAGTCATATTGCTAGAAATAATTATTCTCAGTGTGCCAGACCTCCTACCTCTTCTCTCAGTGCATTCATTCATTCATTTATTCATTGTCTGTAAAACCCATGCATGACTAACCACAGCTCATATTGTCCACTTTTAATTCAAGAAGTTTCTAAGAGTCAGTTATGACTAGTAATTGTAACTCTGAACCATCAATTGGGAAAGTATCCAGAATTGCAGTCACAGAGAAAGCAAGATCTTCTTTTCTGCCTTTCCTCAGTACATGCACAGTCCGGCTGTCCCTCCACAGAACAATCCCAGCAGTTGGCAAAGTATTTAGACACAATGTAAGCACAGAGGAGCTAGCTGTCTCTGCTGCTGGTTTAAAAAGTAAACATGGTCCTTCCAGACAGCATTTTAAAAATATACAGCCCCACCTAGAAAGTCCCTTTTTTCCTCTTATTTTACCCATTGTTTCCTCATACAGGTTATAAGCGTATGTCCTTGGCCCTGAATAGGACTGGCAGAAGCATTGTGTACTCCTGCGAGTGGCCCCTTTATACATGGCCTTTTCAAAAGGTGAGCTAGTGAGCAAAAAATCCAATAGTCGGGCCTCCCCGGTGGCGCGGCGGTTGAGTGCTGGGCTGCGAAGCTGCCCGCAGCCTCTGCAGCGCTGGTTCAATCCCCACCTGCCGCCGAGGGTCCCACATGGCGCACAGACCTCTCCTGCCTCACCCGCTGCTCCCCTCAGCAGTATCCTCCATCTGTCTGCCTGCTCTGCTCCCCGCTCTGGCTCTGGTGAATTCTCTTACCCTCCTGCGCATCTGACTGTACCCAGTGCTTGTATAAATAAATAAATCTTTAAAAAAAGTAAAATAAAATCCATTAAAAGAAATCCAATAGTTTTGCTGATAGGTTTTTAGGACATGAGAACAGAGGAGAGACAGATGTCTCCTTCAAAGTCCAACCCTGCTGAACAATCTCACCCTACCACCTCTCCTAGGTGCCAAACACTTCTTACCAGTCCCACTGCTGTAGTTGCAGTCCAAGCTGCCATCACATGGGACGTCATATTTGATTCTTTGTCTCACCAGTGACATCCTGTCTACCGGCAATCCTGTCAGTACTGTCTCCAAAATATATCCCGTGTCAGCCCATTCCTTTCCATCTCTGCTGCTTCACTCTGGTCTTCCCAGCCGCCATCAGTCTGATCTACTTCCACTTTCCTTCTACCGCCATCCATTTTCCAACAAGCATCAGTGAGCTTGTTAAAATGTAAATGGAGCCCTATCCCTCCCCTGCTTACAACCCTTAAATGGCTTTCCGTTCCACCTGACATAAAGTCAGATGCCATCAATCTCGCCCTGATCTGTCACTGCAGCCTCATTTCCCACAGTCCTCCCCTCACAAACCTATTTTCTTTCTGTCCCTCAAAACACCCAAACTTATTGCTCCCTTGGGCCTTTACACTTGCTTTTTGTTTTCTGCCTGGTAATTCTTCCCCCAAGATATTTTTAAATAACCACCCCCTTAATAACATTGAGTTATCAGATCAAGTGCTACATACTCAGATGGGTCTTCTCTAACTCTGAAATAACCCTCTGTTCCTTTATCACATTAACCTGTGGTTTCCCTCCCAGAGCTTGGCACTATATGGAATTATTTGTTGATTTGCTTATTGCCTGTCTCCCCCACTAGAATGTAAGCTCCAGGAGGCCAGGGACCTTCTCTGACTTTATCACTCTATCCCTAGCATATGGTGTTGCCTAATTATTTATAGATTGAATCCCTGTTACTTCTAATCTCTGCAAAATGCCTTCAGCTCTTACCTTCTTAAACCTGCCTGTCTGAAAACTTTAGTCATCCCATTAACAAATTATATGGCTGTGATTTAGTTTGCCTTGTTACTGAGTGCTATATAATTTTGCAACTTCTACTTACTGATACCATTTTAGTTATATTTGTTTATAAAAATAATACATGTTCACTGTAGAAAACTGAAAATGAGTGAGAAAAAAATTAAAAACCTATAATCCCAATTCCTTAGCATATGGTAAATTTCCCGCAAAAACCATATTAAGGCTGTTTAATTAGGAATTTTAAGTTACATGGCCTATTTCTGAAGCAAACTTCTTACAATGAAATTCCAGTGTAATAAGGATTTAGTTCTCATGGAGACCTTTAACCTATAAAGAGGCTACAAGTGTCTTCTTTAAACATGACTGTTTTCACCTCACAAATATGTTAGAAGTAAACAGAAGTAATTTGTTTTCATAGCCCAATTATACAGAAATCCGAGAGTACTGCAATTACTGGAGAAATTTTGCTGACGTCTATGATTCTTGGCAAAGTGTAAAGAGTATTTTGGACTGGACATCTTCTAACCAGAAGGGAATCATTGATGTTGCAGGACCAGGGGGCTGGAATGATCCAGACATGGTAAGAACCTGAGTGCACCTTCTTCAAGCCCCTGCAGTAGGCCTATGTTATCTTGGTGACATTCAAGTAAGTGGAAGGGAAAAGTCCTGGGAGCAGGCTTGAAGTGCGGTTTCTCAGAGCAGGGTGCCATGGATAGTGGCTTCTCTGTGTCGAGGCCACTTTAAAGAATGTCCCATTATCTCTGATTTGAATTTTTTACTCTGTTGCAGTTAGTGATTGGCAACTTCGGCCTCAGCTGGGATCAGCAGATAACTCAGATGGCCCTCTGGGCTATAATGGCAGCTCCATTACTTATGTCCAATGACCTTGGAAACATCAGCCCTCAAGCCAAAGCCCTCCTTCAGAATAAAGATGTAATTGCCATCAACCAGGACCCCTTGGGCAAGCAGGGATACCAGCTTAGAAAGGTATAGCAAAATGTGTTGTACTGGGGAAGATGGGAATTGGGCAGGAGCATGTTCTGCCTTTTTGTTTACAATTAATTGGAAGTTTATTTTGGGTGTGCATTTTGAGGGGACTCTATCCCAAGTTTGTCATCTGTGTATTATCTGTCACATATTAAGGATAGGCACTGATCTTTTGCAAATGCTTTATAATTTTGATATATAATCAATAATGAGGCTGCTTTTTGCTTATTGATGCTACAGGGTAATTTTTAAATCTTTCCTATAAAGCACTCAATAATTGACAATAAGGCTGAAAATCATAATTAACAAGGCAACTTAATGGTAGTTAACCATCACACTCATTTTCTCGGCTTCCTTTCCAGGAGGACAATATTGAGGTGTGGGAACGACCGCTCTCAAACTTAGCCTGGGCTGTGGCTATGGTAAATCAGCAGGAGATTGGTGGACCTCGTTCTTACAGCACCTTGGTCACTTCCCTGGGCAAAGGGGTGGGCTGTAACCCTGCCTGCCTGATCACACAGCTCCTCCCAGTGAAGAGAAAGCTTGGACTTTATACATGGACTTCACTGTTAAAAACTGAAATAAATCCCACAGGCACTGTTTTGCTTCTGCTAGAAAATACAGGCCATACTCATTTAAATTAAGAAAATTTAATTTGTTGCTAGTGACTATTATGTCTTGTCCTTTTTCTCCCATTCCCACTTCAGCTGTGTTGCTATTCCTCGAATCAAATCTCCTAGTTAATTCTACTCAGCTATTATAAAGACGAAATCTTGTCATTTGCAACATGGATGGACGCTAGGGGGTAATAGGCTTAGTTAAGTAATTCACTCGTGTGGCATAAAGGAATAAAATGAACAAAGGAAAAGAAACTTCTATAAATCCAAATTAACGGTCACCAGAATGAAAGGGGGGGTGTGTGGATAAATCTGGTCAGTTCTATGGAGACGATGGAATTATGACGTAGTGATCATATTGTAATATATACAGATGTTGCTTTATGATGATGCACACCTGAAACCTGTTATAGACCAATGTTACCTCAATAAAAAAAAATATTTTCACAGTGAGCATTTTAAAAACTTCTAACCATGTCTAAAGAACATCTGGGGAAAGGATTGCAAACTGTTAACAGCTGTAAATCATTGGGTACTTACCGTGTTCCAAGCACTGGTGTAGCTGCACAGAGTACTGGCTCCTTTTAATGCTTACCCAAACCAAGTACTGATCTGCTTTAGTAAATGTGGCCAGGATTTGAAACCAGGCTCTTAACCCTTAAACAGAGGTGTTTGAATGGCACTTAGACGAAAGGGAGGATAAAAGTGAATCTCTCAATTTTAGGACAATAAATAACCAAGCAGTAATAACCTTCAGAAATGGGAGATTTAGATCTGGAAGCAGTCAGCCTAGTTCTTTTGCCTTAAGACCAGCATGTATAGTGTGAACTTCAAGCCTGTTCCATTACACCCCGTCTTACATCAGCAAAAATAGAAATGCATCTCAACCATCTGGAATGTATGACAGTTCAAAAACAGGGCAAGAAACACCCACTCAATACATAGCACACATAACAATTACTTTGCCTATCAGGTAACTTTAGTAAAACTGGAGGCCTACTCATTGGTCAGCTGATAAAATGCAATGAAATTGATAAGCCCAGACTTACATTTCATGGAGATGCACTTCTGGTTACTAGCATTTGCAGTCCAGTTTTTTCACCATCCGGTTTTTCTGCTTAAGTATAAGGAGCTAAACATTAAGAATGAAGTATGTGGGCCTCCCCGGTGGCGCAGTGGTTGAGCGCTGGGTTGTGAAGCTGCCGCAGCCTCTGCAGCACCAGTTCGATCCCCGGCTGCTCCCCTGCCCTGGGGAGGAGGGTCCCATATGGCGCGCAGACCTCTCCTGCCGCCCGCTGCTCCCCTCAGCAGTGTACCTGGGTCCTTCTGCCTGCTCTGCTACCCACTCTGGCTCTGGTGAATTCTCTCACCCTCCTGTGCTTCTAACTGTACCCAGTGCTTGCATAAACAAATAAATAAATCTTTAAAAAAAAAGAATGAAGTATGTGGTATAAAACAGGAAAAGGATGTAAAACTTTCCAACTGCTGGGCATTTTAAGAAATGGGTGATATCCCTGATTCTATTGGTAAATTCTTTCACTAGACATTCTTTAACATAAAAGTAACTTGTCAACTTCAAAATTTGATACAGTATGAAGGTAAGAGCAAGTATTCCATAGTACATGTAGTATGAATAAGCCATAATGCCTCAACACATGATTTTGGAAGCAAAAGTATGAGAGACAAATTTCCCTATGGATGTCATTGTTACTGACTTTACCCTATTTGCCCAAGTTTCAGGTCTCTAACTTCTGTGACATGAGGGAAGGGATCGCATAAACCCCAAGTGATTCAAATACCAAATTAAATGATCACATCTGATGCAAGCTCAACTAGCTGTAGAATCCAAAATGAGCCAAATACCCAGAAGAAACACCAAGCTTAAACTTCCTCACAGCATTTTATTGATTTGATGACTAGTGTATTTTCCTCCCAAAAGACCAGTCAGTTACAACCAAATGAAGTAAATGTAATTCTCAAGATTTTATTTGTAATAAAAGATGAAGCTTAGAACTGGATCACCTGGCCCTGTAACAGAACAAGAAAATAAATGAATTTTTATTTTGGAAAGAAAAAAAAAAAAACACTTCTCCATCTAGAACAGCAGTCTATTCTTAAAGGGAACACTATCCTTTATAAAGCCAAGTCTCATTCTTCCTTTGCTATTCATGTTAAAACCAACACCAAAAACATCTTTCCTTTATGGATTTAGCTATCTTGAGGAATGCCCCCATCTTGATGCCACAATAAATGGACAGAAATGCGCACCTCTCCAAATATAATAAAGCTATACAGCAAAGACTGCACCTTCCACCCATGATTATATACCTTTCTCTTCTTATCTCCTCCCAGTTCAAAATGCTTGCATCTCTTAATAGCCAACATTCTCTTAGATCTGCAGTTGGGCTCAACACATTCAAGTCTCAGGACAATCTTCTTTGTAGTTTTAGCCTGGAAAAAATTTAAGCCCTTCATAAATGACCACAGAAAACTACTTTCTTTACAAAATGTGACTTGCTAATAAGTAAAACGATGTTTTGTAAATGAGTTGTTGACAGTTTGTCTTACAGGACGCAACGTGAAAAGTAGACTTTAAGACTTAAAAAAGAAAGAGGGCCTCCCTGGTGGCGCAGCGGTTGAGTGCTGGGTTGCGAAGCTGCCCCCAGCTTCTGCAGCGCCGGCCGCTGGGCGAGGGCCCCACACTGTGTGCAGACATCTGCCGCCCGCTGCTCTCCTCAGCAGTGTACATCGGTCCTTCTGCCTGCTCTGCTCCCTGCTCTGTCTCTGGTGAATTCTCTCAACTTCCCGCACTTCTGACTGTACCCAATGCTTGTATAAATAAATGAATCTTTAAAAAAAAAAATAAGACTCAAAAAAGTAGACTTTTAAGAGTAAACCTGCAAAATTAGCACATTATCTAATGGCCATCAAATCCCCCATTCATATAAACTATCTCAGAGAGCTTATCAAATAGGCACCCATCAAACCTCCTTGAACTTGTGGTCTTTCAGGTATGCCACACTACCGAAGTACATGCAATGACATGATAAATGCAGCTTTTGCAACTAAGTACAATTAAATTATTGTCACCAGGGCCTCCCCGGTGGCGCAGCGGTTGAGCGCTGGGTTGCGAAGCTGCCCGCGGCCTCTGCGGCGCCGGTTCGATCCCCGGCTGCTTCCCGGCCACCGGCGGAGGATCCCACATGGCGCACAGACCTCTCCTGTCGCCCGCTGCTCCCCTCAGCAGTGTACTTCGGTCCTTCTGCCTGCTCTGCTCCCCGCTCTGGCTCTGGTGAATTCTCTCACCCTCCCGCGCTTCTGACTGTACCCAGTGCATGTATAAACAAAACAAACAAACAAACAAAATAAATAAATAAAACATGCCTCTATAAAAAAAAAAAAATAAAATAAATAAATTATTGTCACCAAAGACCAATAAAATCAGTTTCCCAAGTATAAACTATAATTATGGCTAGAGTATGTGCATTCCATCATATTATTTAACTCAAAGTACTCTTCCCACTAATACTCAGCTTTCTAAATCAGAATTTCATTACTGCTAGTTTGCAGTTCTTAAAAACGCCAAAACCTAGCTAGAACCTCCCCATCTTCTCAACAAGTTACCCAATTATGAAAAGGCAATCAAGATAAATACTACATCAGGGTCAAACCATTTAACTGCACTTCAATGAACACTGCAGACACACCTTAATACTTTCTGGAACCAGGCTGAATTTTAGAGTCAAGTGCCCCAAGAAACGCTATGTTCCAGACTCTGCTAATCAAGTGGCAGCCAAATCACCTGGAGTAGAAAAAAAATCTAGGCCAAAACTCATCCAGCCTGGAAAATGACCAAAAGTTATTCTAAAGAGCTTAAGACTCCATGAGCTAAGCAGGAGATTGATTTCAGGTTTATGAGTTGAGAAGCAAAATTAAGAGCACAATTCTTGCTGCACCCAAGAACTGAAGATTCACAGCAACACAATGACAGACAGGTAACAAAGAAAAGGATTTACTGGTGTATTCAAACATCACTCCTTAGGGGAGGCAGAGCATACATCCCTTAACTTGGTATTTGCCTCTTCAAAAAAAGGACAAAAAATAAAAAACTGAGATGATGCAATATTTTAGGTTAGAGTAATGCCTGGGTTGCACCCCCAGTTACACCACCTACTAAATATATTACTACATGCAACGAAGGTAACTTGAAATCACGATTCCCCTATACTGTAGAGGTGTGTGTTAAAGGAAAACACAACTCTTTTTTGGTTTGTTTTTGTTTTTACCACTATTAAGTGGGAAGCAAGTCAAATAGTAATTAATTACTAACCTTTTTCCGGAAAATTGGCTTAGTCTGTCCACCATAGCCACTCTGCTTCCTGTCATACCGCCGCTTTCCTAGGAAAACAAGTTATGTTTGGGTATACTCAAGACCACAAATCATAACAGCCACATGAAAATAACCGTATGGGTCTTATCTTGGGCTTTAGTGCAGAAATGTTAATACCCAAGTGTGCGTGGGGGGTTTGGGCGAGGAGAATTGGCCTTGTCTATCAGTCTACTACCTAACATTTATGTGATACACGATTACACAGATGACACGTTAAAACCAAATTACATACAGGCCGTCTTACCCTGGGCATAGAGAGAATCCTTGCCCTTCTTGTACTGTGTCACTTTGTGGGGCTGATGCTTGCCACACTTCTTACAGAAGGTCCGGCGGGTTTTAGGAACGTTCACCTGGTAAATAAAAGTGTTCAGAACGTGCAGTGTTATCGGCTGCAACACCGTGCCCAATCCCGCTGAAGCGAAGGCCTAAAGGGCCTCGACTCTCAAATTCATTCACACACAACGTCTTGATTGGAAGGTGCTCCAACCCCACGTAACGTCAAGCAGATCGCCTTCCGTGGAGCCCCAAAGTGGAGGGCGGTTAACAACCGTTAAGGCGACCTCTTTGATCCCACCACTTACATCCCTGCGCCTGAAGCCCGGTACCCTCGGGTCGGGCCTGGCAATAGTGGGTTTCTCGGGGGCAACAAGGCTATGCAGGAGCCTGAACCCACCCCGGGACAGCACCGCCGACAGAGCGGGGGCAGATTAACATGGATGTTACCGGGTCCCTTCCCCAAGCTCCTACCATGCTTGCGAGAGCGCTATCGGCACGGAAAGAAAGAGACCGGGCCGGAAACGGAAGTATATAGGCGTGCCCTGGTCGCGCTTCCTCATGGGAGTAGGAGTGACCATAGAGTCTGGGTCTCGGTGCGCAGCGCCCCCCGGCGGCCCAGATGAATCGATTTGAAGTTATGGGCGGGAGCTGAAGAAAGGAGTCAGCCGGGAGGTTTGTCTCCACGACTTCCTGCCTCTTCGCAGCTTCGCAACTCTTTTCAGTTCATCACTTTTGGTGGCTGCTGCTACGTAGCAGTGTTAAATGAAGGAGGCGGTGCGTTTTCCAGCCCTCTGGCCTCCCTGCCCCTCTCCCCAAGGGAAGCCAGGACTAGGGTCAAGTGGAAGTAAGTGCGCTGCCTCCATGCCCCGTTCCTGCTCCACCTCGAGGACACTGGAAGTATCTTTCGCAGCGAACTGCTGCTTCAGTGAGACTTGGAGGGAGCCAGTTGCTCGGTTATCACACGGTCAGTTGGTCTAATCAACAGATGTTTGTTTTGAATGCCTATTCTGTGTCAGGCACTGTCCTAAGGAAGGGACACAATCAAATATTCGCGCTCATACTTGCATAATTACAGACTAAATACTTTTATAAAAGGTGGTTGTGGGGGGGGGACAATGAGTAGGTCAGAGCAGTCCCCTTTTGCTGAAGGAATAAATTAGCTGCCCTCGGTTGAAAAGTGACGATGAAATTGTTCAGCTCCCTCAATGGCAATGATCAAGCCAAGAGCAGGTGTCCAGATGCTCTTCCCTTCCCTTCCCTGCATACCTGACGGAAGGCAGGCATGTGGGAGGATTCCAGGGAGCCTGGCAGAGGACGACTGCAGTGTACTGAGTATTTCAAATGGATTGTCTCATAAAAGGCTCACATTCTGGGAGGTAGGTGGCATTGATATTCCCATTTTACAGATGAGGAAATGAAGTAGGATAGTAAACAATTTCCATGATGTCGACAGTATTTAGTGGATCGTGGATACAGGTCTGGACTCCAGAGCCTGGGTTACTCATGGGACTGATAATGATAGCAGTTAGCAGTGACTGAGCACTGTTCTATGCCAGGCATTTTCCTAGCCTCCTCACATCCTACCTCTTTTAATCCTAACAACAACACAGGCTCTGTTTACCATCGTTAGTGTTTAACAGATGAGGAACCTGAGGTATAGGCAGCATTAAATTCACTTACCCAAAGTCACACAGGTGGTTATTTTGTGGGGCTGGAATCTGATCCCAGGTAGTCTAACACCCCAGCCTTGCAGTGAACCCCTATATCACACAGGAGAAACACGAGCACCTCCAGGGTAGAGGATGCTGAGGTAAGAGAATTGGGCAGGGGATGGGAGGCACCAGTGCATAAGGAGCTTAGGAGGGAGGGGAGCCTGCAGTCTCCTGCTCACATAATGGTGCAGGAACACCCAGGGCTGAGCTGTTTCTAAGATCACCCCCTTTTTGTTAGATGGTCTCTGGGAATGAGATAATAAAAACATGACCACTACTTGCTACATTTCATAAGTTTCTCTGCCAAAGAGCCAGAGTGTAGTCTCATAGCACTCTGTTCTCTTCAGACTCTTAGGCGGTCTCACTGGCCTTTGAGGAGTCTCTAGAGATTTTTTTTTAAGATTTATTTATTTATTTATACAAGCACTGGGTACAGTCAGAAGCGCGGGAGGGTGAGAGAATTCACCAGAGCCAGAGCGGGGAGCAGAGCAGGCAGAAGGACCGAAGTACACTGCTGAGGGGAGCAGCGGGCGGCAGGAGAGGTCTGTGCGCCATGTGGGACCCTCCTCTGGTGGCCGGGGAGCAGCCGGGGATCCATCTGGCGCTGCAGAGCCTGCGGGTAGCTTCACAGCCCAGCGCTCAACCGCTGCGCCACCACGGGAGGCCCTCTAGAGATTTTTAATGTCAGTAACATGGAAATATGAAGACAGTGAACATGGCCTCTCTTAGTCTAATCAAACATAGTTCTTTCTGTCATATCTGCTGTGACATGGCTTTGATTTCTATTGCCTTCGCCAATCTTGGTCTCTGTTTTGGACTTGCTCCTGCTGGTTAATTTCCCCTAAGATGAAACACTGAAACTGAACTCAGGACTTGAGAGATATGGCCCAGCTTGGCAGAGTGGGCGACCAGTTCACTTTCCTTTGCCTAGATGTTTTACTTCTATAAAGAATCCTAATATCATCTTGGGTTTTCTAGCAGCCATGTTACTGACATGATATTTGATTACTGACAGCGAAAACCTCTAAACTATTTTCACAAATGCTACTGCCACCCCACTTTCAATGAAATCATTTCAAATTCAGTGTGATCACCAATTATGGGACTTGATCCTTAATCTTGGTAAACTTTTGCAAAGGTGGCTTATTGCACCAGGTGGTCAAGAACTTTTTGGATCATTTGGAAGCTCTATCTTTAGCAGGTTGAGGAATCTCCACTCAGCTCTCCATAGTGGTTGGACCAGTTTGCACTCCCACCAGTAATGCAGGAGAGTTCCTTTTTCTCCACATCTTCGCCAACATTTGTTGTTGCTAGTTTTTTTTTTTTTTTTAATATGTGCCATTCTCACTGGTATAAGATGATATCTCATTGTAGTTTTGTTTTGCATTTCTCATGCTTAGTGAAGTAAGCCAGAAAGAAAAAGAAAAATATCAGATGGTCTCACTCATAGCAGGAATTTAGAAAACCTAAATAAGAGACCAGGAAAAAAGACTAATTATAATAAAGAAACCATCAAAATCAACAAGCAACTATAAACCAGAGACACACTAACAGGGGAGGGGAGGAGAGGAGGGACTAAGGCCAAAATAAGGGGGGGGGTGGGTATTGTATGGGGAATATAACCAAAATGAAAATGCATACATTGTGCAAAAATGAAATATGATGTAAGAATTATATAAAATAAATAAAATATAAAAAAGTATATTTGATGCAAAAAAAAAAAGATCTTTTTGGAAACTGTTTGCTCTGGTTCTGCCATCCCATTGATGTAAAATAGCCTTGCACCATTCACACATCAGCTCGGCTCCTTTCCATACCTTCCTTAAAGGTCGTTAATAAAAATGTTGAGTAGGATAGCACCTACAATAGAACCTCCTCTACACTGGGAATCTTTGGAGGTGACACTAGGTCATTCAGTGCAGTATTGGGGTGTGGTCTCTCTGTCATCACCAGACGAGGGGGATGCTCATGAACAGACGGTGGAGAAGCACCTGGGTTCATTTTCCACTTTCCCTGGCCTCTTTGTCTTCCAGATCCCCTACTATATGCTTATTAATTCTCAATCTTTGCTCCATGATGGACCTTGAAAAGGGACAAGGAGTGTGCCAATAAGTAGCATCTAACTAAAGGAAAGGGGAGGGAAAGTGAATGTCTGCACTAGCTCTCAGCAGGTGACTAGAGCCACTGTTTTAGGGTGATGAGTGAAAGGATAAAAATTGCCAGTAAAAGAGGAAGACCATGCAGCATTTGCTGTCCATCGATCTTGTGTAGATATGAAGCTTAACCACTCTGCTGTCCTACCGATGTCTTGTAACCTTAAAAATTCTAACAAACTTCTAGCAGGGTCTAGGATCCTTTTCTACAGTAGGATACAGCTCCTGGGGCAAGTAAATATGGCAGTGGCCCATGTGCCAAGGCGGGCAAGCAGATCAGTCACCAAGAGCTCTGCTACCTTCCTGGTCTGCAGCCGGTACTGGCTGTGTTTCCTGGGAGAATCCTCCAGGAGAAGACTGCTACCGGGACATAGGGAACATTCAATCCCAGGCTGGTTTATTGCTTCACTGTATTAAAGAAAAGTTGTAAATTAAGTTGTAAATTAAGAGTGAATCCTTGAGGCCCAACTTAAATGGAGAAAATCAACATCCACAGAAAATGTGGAAGGTATCAGCCTTCGTGTGGGCTTCCATGAAGACATTTTTATCTGTAGAAAAATGCTTTCTTAGAAAATGACTCAGCAGGGGGAAGTTTTATCACTACTTCTCTAGGCTCTGAACTTTGGGGGTCCCTTTGTGAGCCCTCTGCATCTTTCGCTATCAAGTAACTGTGTAACCCTTGTTTCCTCTGCTTTAAAGAACAAGAGCCTCTAAAGGCATCTTCCTCCTCGGCCCCTGTGTTCTGTCTCTACCAGTCTGCTTATCTCTTTCCTGTAAGTCTCCACTCCCTGTGCTGACCAATGCCATGGTCCTTTAAGTGTGTCCCTGAGGAGGTCTGACCCGCTACCTGTCTGCTCAGCCTACCCTATTCTAGAATCTCAGTGGCCCCAGAACATCAAGAAAGGTTCTCAAGATAGTGTCAGAGGTCCTAGTCAAATGAAGGGCGGAGACAACTGGGGGGTGGGGGAGAGGATAGGGACAGTAAGTAGCAGGGAACCAGATACCATGCTGCAGAGAAAAAGAAAAAAAAAAAGACATTGGTTTAAGTCAGGAAACCAAAAAAGGGAACTGAGTGACTGTGAAAGGGTGGGGTTTGCTCAGACTGTCCTTCCTCTCTGGACTGTAAGAATATGTCTCCAGGGCCAGTGTCTTCTGAGATCGAGTCCCACCTTCAAAGTCCTGGTATCTCAGTGCACCTGGGAAGCTACCTGCATTAAGTCAGGACTGAGGTGGGTCTGGGGCATGGAAGGGGCTGGGCAGCAACAGCAAGTACCTTTTGTGGGACCCCTGAAGGCCAGGGAGAAAGCATGGCTGGTACCATTTCGTCAGCTAGCTGAGGAGGCGGACGGAGGGTGGGAGTGTCACCCACACAAGGCCCTGGCATCCCTTCTGATATCAGCAGGGGCTACAAGGGTTTTTTCTGAGGAGGGCTGTGGGGAGGGGGAATGAGAGAAAAAAGTGACAGGAGGTGACCATCTGAACAGGATGTTGGAAATGTTGGAAAGGGTCACCTCTGCAAAGCTTGGCTGAACAGTAATATTGCCTGTGGCAGTAGGATAAAAAGAAGCCCTCTGGTCAAGTATTGCTTAAAGACCCAAAATATATTCTTGTGTCAATCGATGAGGCCGTGAGAAAATGAAATTCTAAGAGACACATTGTCTGAGAAGATGGTTAAAGCTCACTCCCCACATTAGGGTGCTGACCTTTGTAAGCTGAAGAAAGGCAGGGGCCAGGCGTAGCCTGGGGCTGCTGCATCAAGATGGTGTTACTAGGATGAGAGCTGACTTGGAAGGATGGTTTGCCCCGTCCTCGTGGTAATAGTGGGTAAGAGCCTGGGCCAGAAGAAAGCAGCCTCAGCCTCAGCCCAGACAGTGTGGCGAACCCCTGAGGTTGCGGGGAAGGTTTCTCCAGTTCCCATTGCCTGCCATGTGCATGCCTTTCTTCTCACCTCTTCATTTCTCCCTTCCTTTCCTCACCTCCTCCTCCCTGTGCCCGCCTATCTACTGGGATCCCCTCTTCTTTCTACCTTCCTTTATTTTGTTCATTACCACACCCCCCTGAATCAGAGTCAATTCTTAATAACTATTGGATTTCTCTTGCCCCCTCTTCCCTTTTCCCTTCCCCTCTAACTGCTCCCACCTCCCCACCCACGACTGTTGTTGAGCAGTAAGGGTGTTACTTTACGGAAAGCAGTTAAAATGGCCAGGCAATAGTAAGAGCCATATCTCAGCGTTTGCTGACACCTGCCATTGTCCCCAGAGTGCTGGCCTAGAGGAAATGGGGTGGCATTTTGAATAAAGGGGTCTGCTAGCCTGGTCAAAACTTCCTGGGATGAGCTGCTGCACCTCCCAAAGGAATCTGGTTCAGTTTTCCCGCCACCCAGCTCTCAAGACTCAACAAAGGTATCCCACACTGTGCATTTCCAGAGGCAGGACAACAACGAAGCTCTGACACTGGGGGTCTCTATAGCTCACCGCTGTCCTCTGTGCTAAGTTGTGTACTAATTGTGTGCCTTCTTTCATTTTGCATGCCAACCCCCTGAACCAGGGGTGCTACAGCCTTTCTGGGGCTACAGATATTTGGTAAGACAATGTCACCCTTCAAATAAGCTACAAATGCAAATTCTCATGGAACCTCAAACATTCGCACACACTGTCCCTTAGCCCTGTCTGCTCTATTCTGACTCCTCTTACGTTCAGACAGTTTGAACCATCTCGTTTAAAGTCCCAATTCCTGTTGCTTATGGCTATTGACGTGTTTGTTTAGGATCCTTTGTGAACTCCCTATGGTGAGAACTAATGCGACTTTCCATCCTCTTCTAGGGTCTTGGTGTAATTTTAAATTATCACCACCATGATTTATTATTTCCATTTGAACATATTTCCTATACAGAGTTTCCTTTCAGTGGACTAGACCCATACCAGGAAGTGACTTTGGCATAAGGGGGAGGGTATGGCTTTTGAAAACCAGTTTGGATAGTCCCCAACAGTCATCAGGTACCTATTGCTTTTTACCCAATGATGCCAGAGATCTGATAGTTCATTCCTAGGAATAAGCGAGTTCGAATTTTTGGTGAGGCAATGCTTAACAGGAAGCCAGAGAAGAGACCTTGGCCCAATTCACTCCAAAGCTGCTTGGTTATGCAAATAAAGCCTTCATGGGAGGGGGAAAGAGAACTCCTCTGAGGTCCCTGAAACAAATGGGCCACGTGTGACTTTCAGTTTCTGTGGAGATTTGTGTGCCCTGGCTGAGGGTGTTCAGGGAGCATTGGATACACAGAAGGCTAAATCCCAGACTTTTCTTCCACTCTCTGAGAACCATCATCAGATGCCCTTAGGGTTAATGTTGGCTGTCTGAATGTCAAGGAGAAGCTCCCCTCACTGCCTTGCCTCCCTGAAATGAAAATAAATTCCAGTCTATTAGCTCACCCTTAGAAGAAGGAAATTCTAGTGCATCTACAGCAGTTAAATTTTAGACATGTTGGAGGCTGGAATATATTGGAGTTCAAGATCACTAGCCCAATGGGAAAAAAAAAAAAACACATCAGTCTGCAACAAAAACAGTAAAAATTGATTAGAAATGGAGAATGAAAATGGAGATTAGGGAGTGGGGAAAGGGTACTCTCAAAAGCTACTATTTAGAATTGAAATTGGTACAATTTTTCTGGAAACTATTTTGCCAATATGTATCAAAATGCACAATGTATATATTTTTGGACTTGGTAAATGACACTTATGTAGAGAGCCTAGTATTATGGGGAAATAATAGGAATACTGTTAAACAAGAGCTTTATATATTTGAGGGAAAAGTTGTGTTGGATGGATAGAGGAATGGAAAATGTGAAGAAAAATAAGCAAACTACAAATACTTGTGTTATGTCCTGAAATATGGTTAAAAATGAAAAGAAGCAAAAATTAAAAAATAAATGAAATCAAATATGATAAGCACAATGGACAGAGAAATGTGGAAGCCTGGATGCCCAAATAGTGAGGCCTCTGGATAATGGGCTTACAATGGATGTTTTCTTTTTAATATCCCTCTGCTTGAAACTTTTCTACAGTGAACATCTGTTATTTTGATAGTGAGGGAAAATAAATTCTTTAAACCAAGGGAAACAAAAATTAAACTAAATAAGAAGTCCAAAGTGGCACCAGGTCCAGTGTGAATGATGGACACCCCAGCGGTCAACCTCAGTGCTGAGGGCATGTTCACTAACCTGATGCAGAGTGGGGACTCTCGGATTAGGTGTCTGATCTTCCTTCATCATCATTTGTTCAGAATCTTGTCTCTAGTGGAAGGCAGAGGAGAGGATGAATTTCTTTTTTTTTTTTAAAGATTTATTTTATTTATTTATGCATACATGAGCTGGGGTGTAGGCCAGAGGTGCAGGGGGTGAGAGGATTCACCAAAGACAGAGGGTAGCGAAACAGGCAGATCCAGTCATGTGGGTCAGCTCCGTGGCCGGATCTAACTCATGCTGCAGTGGCTGCCAATAGCTTCATAGTGCTGAGACTTCACACCTTGTGCCACCAGAGAGGCCCATGAATTTATTTCTTTAAAAAACCACACACCAAAACAATTAAGACACACTGTTAAGATTCTACAGAGCTAAAGGGGTGAGTACATGAGTATTTGTAATGTCTCATACTATCAAAGAAAATACATTCATTCAGTCAAGGTTTCATATTCACAGCAAGTACTGACAATGCTAGGGACAGAGAAGCGTGGGGCTCACACCTAAACCCTGTGCCTTCATGCCATCAACAATGAAAAATCCTGAAAATGAAACAGCGAGTGACTGTGGGAATTCATGGGTGAAATAAGATCTGCTTGTGCAGGATTTCAAGAATTCAAGGGGAAAATGGCAGAACTGAGACGCGCCCTCAAGTGGGGTCACTGCAGTTCACAGTTTAGCAGGCACAGATCATCCTTTCCAGCCTGGAGGCATATTGCAGAAGAAAGTGCCCCGGGATCCTGAATTCTCTTTTACCTCCTGGACTTAACACCGTTTCTTCCTTTGCTGAGTGTTCCTATAAGAGGCAGAAGGGTTTGTCCCAACAGTTCCTTGATGACAGCTATGGGGAGTGACAGGGTGCTGAGGGGGGTGACATCATATTTCATTGAAAGTCAAAAAAAAAAATCTCTGGGAGGCCATGAGATGCCACAGAAACAGCAGGGCTATGGGATCACAGATGGATGAGGTTGAGTAAGTCACATAATCTCCATGAGTCTCACTTTCTTCATCTGTTTGTTCTGAGAAATAAATGAAATAACAGTAAAATGCCTTGAGTACACTGCTCTAAGAGTGACAGGAGTTCCTTCCCATTCCCGTGGGGGAGGAAAGGGAATGGCCAGAAACTCACAATCAAAACTCCACCTCTTAACTTTTGGCTCCCCCCAACTTATTTGCCTGCTGTTGATCTGAAGCCTTATGTTGTAGTCTTAGGATAAAGTAAGCTAGAGAGAAGAGATTATTAAGAAAGCCGTAAGCGGACCATCATTAAGGTCTTCATCCGTGGTGTTCATGTTGACGAGGAGAGGGAGGAAGGGGAGGCAGAGGGGGAGGAGGAGAGGGAGGAGGGATCGGAAAAATTCAAACCCATGTTCACGGGTCAGTTGGAGTTGTTTGAACTATAGCTGACTGGGTATTTCTAACTAATATTTCGGGGATTCTTCCCAATCATCGGCAGACTTTGTAGTTTTCTGAATTTGGCTTGTGTGTTGTCCCTCAGAGTGTTTTATCTTAACATAGGCAAAAATAGGAACCAAAAAGATGGTTTAGTTTACTGATTCTGCAAGTGCTATTTATCTTAATCTCTTGGCGTAGTGTAATTTGTAAGATGGCTGAACTCTTACTAATAAAGATCCTCTTTCTGAATTCTGCTGCTCAAGGAGCTGGTGGGCTGCAGAAGGTGACCACGTGAAAATCCTTGCATGTGTAGTTTAATAAAGAGGCCACTATACTGGGGGAACTCTATTTTTAAAGGGGTTCTGTGTATTTCTATTATTTTTCCTCCTCTTTCTTGATACGGACAACTGTGTGCACGTGTGTGTCTAATATTCATGTTTCCACCTCCCAACCCAACCCCCTGAGTGAGTTACAGGGTTAGTCCTTGCTGTGCATTTTTTGTGGTTGAATTGACTCTGTAGGCTGCTGAACTCATTAGAAAAAAAAAAATAGGACCTTCCACAATAAGGACTCAAAGCAGCAGCAACTGCCCTCTAACACAAGAGTGCCCGTTACGCACCGCTTTCAGGAAGATGAAAAGATAGACGCCTCTCCTTTCACATAATTGGTGAATGGCCCCTGGTGACTAAGGAAGAACTACATTTTCAGGCTGTGTGTGTCTGAACTGAGTCACAAAGCATAGGCGGGAGGGAAGCAAGCAAGGGGCAACCAGACCATGCGAATCGCAGCGATCCTCCAGCTCAGTGGTCTAGAGGTAGAGGCCATTTCAGCCCTTGCTCAGAGAGCTGATGGCTAGTAAGACTCACTTACTTCCTCAAACAGCAGTAAACCTTACTCCAAAACCAACTCTTGAAAGAGAGGAAGCCTTTCTCTTGTACAAGCTGACTTTGTTCTAAAAAAGAAAACGAACAGAGAGTGTCCAGAAGGATCTGTTGTAGAGCACAGGCCAAGATGTAAGCAGATCCTGGGTCTGAGCAGGGAAGGTCTCCAGCAACAGCTCACAACAAAGCTGAAGGTAAAATGATGGGTGTGCTTTACTTATCTGAAAGAGGCACAACTGGACGTCGTTGGTTGGGGTGTTTCTGATCCAATGCACTGGTCATGCTACTCAATTTCCCTAGGGATTTATTTTGTCTTCTGTAATTTGAGTCTTTGATTGTGAAGAGGTCCTTAATTTTAACTCACCATGGGAACAATTGTGATATTATTACAGGGATCTTGATGAGTTGGCAGTTCCTGAGGATACAGTACAGTATTTGTTTACCACTACTTCTGAATACATGAATCATTTTAATGTTAAAAGAAATCTCTTTGGGGTTTGAGCTGAATCTGTATATTGGGAAGGACACTGGTTGGTTGTAATGTCTTATTAGTTTGTCGTTCCTGTGTGAGACTGAACCAGCGAGTCAGAAAAGAGAGCTGTGTGGCATGGTGTGGGGAAAGCTTTGCTCCTTTGCCCAGTTGTTTCCAGAACATCATTTACAAACCTTTACACTAATCCACTACCTGGAGACAGTGGCAAAGTGATCACTCTGAACCCCCCTGGTGTTCTTTTAACTAAATTTTTGTCTCCCCAGTGTGATGATAGAACCTTCCACACCACCAAAGAACAAAATAATGTGTGGATTGCCTCTGGCTTTGATTAAAACTACTCCCTTTTTTTCTCCTGGTGTGAGCAATAATCTGTGCTTGATAAGTAGAAAAAAAAAAACCCTGCTGACTTTATGCCACCAAAGGCACAGGAGTTTAGTTTAAGAAAAAATAAATTCCACTCCCCATCCCTGGGGGCCTGGGGGTGGATGGGGGAACCACCTCTGACCATGGGAGCTGGTGAGTTTTTCAGTATTTATTTTGTGCTCAGTCTTTGTGACAGTACTTACAGTTTCACCGTATCTTTCTACTGAAGCTTTGGAATTAGTAATGTAAGACTGTCTGCGATCCTTAAGTGGGTTTTTGAGATGAAATGTTTTGTGTGAATAAGAAAACCAGTGGCGACGTTTTGTAACTTTCTTTGCCTTTCTGTAGCTCAACCAGTGGGTGATGGGCAGAATCGGTTGGTGGCAGTTAGTGTATGTCCATATTTGCAGGTGCAGTCTCCATATCCTTAGTTATAGACCCCAGTGGGACAATGTTTGAAAAATTAACTTCGCTGTCCAGGAAACTGGGAACTGAAAGTCCAGTATCTGCCTCAGTGGAGTTCTGGCACCTGCATTATCCCTTCTGGGGATATCAGCGTCAACAGCTGTGTGGAGACTTCTGCTGTTCACAAATTCTGCATGTATTATAAGAGGGTGGTTGGTGTAAAACTGCCTGTAGACACTACCAAGCCCAGGGGTAAATGTTACCTGACTTCCAGAGCATTCCATTGCCTTATACATGCCAGCTTATGTGAACTCACAGTGTAGAGCCAGCCCCCACCCCGGTTCAATATGCATCCATTATTCCTGAAAACTGACAGAGCTGGGGGCTGTAGGAAAGAGATCAAGATAGGAAGAAAGTTCTTTGGTAGCTTTGTGCATTTCTTTTCCATTCGAAGCTAGATGGGGGAAAGGTGGGAGCCAGGAGGAATAAGGATTAATGTGCTGGGTCCTGAAGAACTTTCATTACCAACAGTATATATAGGAGCCCCAGGAAGAAGAAGCCATGGCTGCAGTGATACTGGAGAGCATCTTTCTGAAGCGATCCCAGCAAAAAAAGAAAACATCACCTTTAAACTTCAAGAAGCGTCTCTTTCTCTTGACAGTGCACAAACTTTCCTACTACGAATATGATTTTGACCGTGGGGTAAGTTTCTCTGCCGTGAGACCTGAGTGTCGAGGACTTGGCCTTAGATCTTTCCTGGGGAGGAGGTAGATCCTCTTGGTTTGAGAAGAGACCTAGTATATTTCAAACTTAACAAAAGGTTCCCTAGCCTAGAACTAGCTGCAGCCACGCTGAGACAAATTTCTAGGATGCTGAGAAGCCTTGGGGGAAATGTAATCGTGGACTCTTAACAATTGGTGGAGCACTCATTAAATGAGTGTTGAGAATGAAATCCAAGAGTCGGTGGACATTGTTTCTTATTTCTTTTGATAAAGACAGACACAGTCATGCATTCTTCTATAGTATTGGCCTCCAATGTGGTAGTCAAAATAAATTACATTAATAGATCTGGACTTTTTTGTTTTTGTTTTTTTCAAAATGACAGGTCCTAATATAGACAATGAGTGTCACCTGACTACGTTGAAGGATTAGATAAGAAAATCTAATCTGGTTGCGTCATCGCTCCTAATCTTTCTCTATCTTCTTTCTCATTCTTTTTCTCAGAGAAGAGGCAGTAAGAAGGGTTCAATAGATGTTGAGAAGATCACCTGCGTTGAAACAGTGGTTCCTGAAAAAAATCCTCCCCCTGAAAGACAGATTCCGGTAAGAAGACACCATTGTCAGAGCGGCGGGGGTTGTTAAGAAACTTGGAACCCTTCAATTCTCTGTAAATAAATTGGTGATACTGTGTAACAAGGAACACACTAAACAGTTCCCGTATAAATTTACTCACTCTGACACTTATTGGTTGACTGAGTCTCATCATCTTTCCCCAGATGCAGAACTCAATCTGGAAAACTTGTAACACCAATTTTAAGATGATATCATATCAAGTTTTCTAACTGAATAGAGATAATTGGTTTTCTTCCTTCAGTTACTAGGATCAGATTTACAGACTTGAGTTAGTCTGAAAGACAGAACCCTGGGGCTCTGAGTCATATGAGATTCTTCAATAGTTCACTGTTTATTTTCCCCTCATTTCCCAGACCCTCTCCAGGCCATCACACCTGCTAACTTCTAAACTGACTTAAAAGTAGATATCATTTCTTATTTTTTCCTGATTACAAGAATAAAGCATATTTATTCTAGAAGTTGAAAATATTTGTAAAAGCACAAAAAAGAAGATAAAATCATGCATAATCCCATTGTCCAGCTAAAACAGTGACTAGTTTGTTGGTGTATAGACTGACATGCTTTTCTCCACCAGCCAGACACACACCCACACTAATAAATATGCTGTATTTTAAAAGCACAGACTCACGTTGCTACATATCTTGCTTTGCAAATTAGCTTTTCAATTTGACAACATACGAACACTTTCCCCCATGACAGTGGATATTCTTTAATCCCATGATTGAACAACTGCATGGTATTTCCTTTTCTGAATATATTGTGATTTGGTTAACAAATCTAGTTACTTGATTTGATAATGTAGACATTAAGACTCACTGTGATTAAAAAAATCAACAAAATACAAAGATAAATAAAAAAACATTGGGAAGCAATCAAGTTGCTTTCAAATACTTGACACTATAAACCTTGTTGAGTGGGTATCCTTGCATACGTCTTATGTATGTTTGTTAGTCTTCTCCTTATAATAACTTTCTAGAAATAAAATTTTTCTCTTTTCTTTATGAAATTTGTACAGTTTGGTTATTTTAATCAAAGGGTATTTTATTTTCTAGAAGGGGTAATTTGAATTCCATACATTCCTACAAACTGTATATGAGGGTATCTGTTTCTCTACATTCTTTCCAACACCATAGATTGTAATATTTATTAATTTGACAGCTATGAAAACTTAACTTATTTTACAATGTTTTTATTACTCATAAGGTTGAATAATTATGCATCTACAGTTTATTTATATTTTTTCATTTGTGAATTGCCTGTTACATTTTTGCCCATTTTTCTTTTGAAGTATTTACCTTATTCCTACTTTTTGAGATCTTCATATATTAGAATACTAATCCATTAGCTGCAATGTATGTTGAGAATTTTTTTTCACTTATCTCTGAATTTTGTTTATATTTTTATCATACTGAGTTTTAATGTCAATGTCATTAAATTAGTTCATCTTTTCTTCATGGCTCTAACCTTTAGCGCTAAATTAGAAAGACCTTGGTTCCCATAAGATTTTATAGTTATACTTATTTTTTCCTCAGTCATTCTTAACTTCACTTTTTATGTTAAGCTCTTGAATCCATCTGGAATTTATTCTGGTGTAAGGTGTGAAATAACTTCCCAGTTCCCCCCTTCAATATTAATGGTTAAATGTTTGTCCTAGCACCATTTATTGAATAATCCCCCTTTCCTCCATGGTTTGAAAAGCCGAGGTTTGTTTTTCTTTTTCTTTCTTTCTTTTTTTGAGTGAGTATGTGCTGGATCTTATGGATATGTATGCTTACTGAGCTATAGGAAGCACTCATTAAAATTAGCATTGTCTGTATAGGAGTGCCTTCTGGAGCCACTGTAAAGCACTCCCAATGCCTAAGGAAATCCTGAAAAGAGCAATGTACCAAACCAATAGCCATACTTTCTTCTTTCATTACAGAGGAGGGGTGAGGAGTCCAGTGAAATGGAGCAGATTTCAATCATTGAAAGGTTTCCTTACCCCTTCCAGGTGAGATATCTTCTGTTAACTCTCAAAGGGACCTGTAATGTATTCGCTAGGGATGGGAGTTAGGACAAAGGGAAGAATGCTGTGTCCCAGTGGACAGAAGTTGAGGTCGACAAGGAAGCTTGAGAGAGAAATGAGACTGGCATGGGCTGAGAGTATGCTTCCCCATTCTCCAATCTAACATAGTTTCTTTTAGTTTCTACACTTCAAAGGGACTCTGTAACAGCACTAATTCTATTATGATGTGTCTTGTCTATGGTTACTGCATTGAGAAAGATGCTGTTTGTTGAGTGAGCATTTCACTTCCTTCTGGTTCTGCCTATCTGTCTAATGGTGGTCATGAGGGTTGAAACGACAGAAAAGGAAGGGAAGGAGTAGTGGCAGGAAGTTCGGCATGGGGAAGGCTTATACATAAACCTAAGTCTGTTCTGGCCTGGAATAACTGAAGAGCCACGTAAACATGTTTGGTAGATGCAGTGTGAGAAGAGAGGAGAGCAAGAGCTTCAGATTCCATCTTCAAGTTGGCACACTTACGTCCTGCGAACGCTGTAGGCCACATGACGTGAAATAGTAGCTTCTGCAACAGCGAAAGCCAGAAAAGGAAGTGGAAAGTCTCAGGGGAGGGGGCTTTCTGTCATGGATTTATGAGCACAGCAAGACTAATAAGCAAAATGAAAGATGTAAAATGATCTTGTTTATGTTAGTGACTATATCAAAGTTTACAAAACCCAAGAAGATGGTGTTGTTTGGCTGGGCTAGTGGATAATGTCCAAACATAGATACTTCTAAATTAATTTACACTTGAGTTTAGAAGCCATTATTGGATGTCTATTAAGTCTGTGAGGGTTGGAACCACATCTTGTAAGTTTCAAAAACTTCCACAAAACTTTACACGATGCCTCATACCTGTGTGTTGTTTAAAAAAATACTGAATGTCTGATTTGATGATAATGCTTAATATATGCTCTACTCTTTTTGAAGTAGGTTTGTGATTCCAAGTTGGGTTTATTTTGGTTAATATTGTTGAGAGGAGGCCATTAGACAGTGGGGAGGAAATTAGCCATGAATTGAATTTTTGTTCTATATTACCAAGTGAATAATCCACATGTGCTAATCAAGACTTGTTATATAAAACTTTACATCAGTTCTCTTCTATACAAACTCTATACAAGGCTTAATAATAAGATCATAAAATATCCTTTGTTGGATAAACAAAAATCCTGTCTCCACCAAGGACTAAGGGATAAATTATGCACTAAGTTTACACACAAATTGAAACACAGGAGGATCTGGGAATATTCAAAAAGCTGAGAGATTCTAAGTTGCATATCCCTAGATGTGAATTATTCAGAAATTCTTTAGTTCGTAGAACCCCAACCCCATGCTCACTGAAAACCCTGCCTTGTTTCCTACTCTGAATATACAAGGCTGTAGCTTAAAATTAGTTCCTTAAAGGTCTTTTTTCTTCTGAATTTTAACTGCTGAAGTCTGTGTGTCCATTGCTCTAGGTTGTATATGATGAAGGGCCTCTCTATGTCTTCTCCCCAACTGAAGAACTCAGAAAGCGTTGGATCCACCAGCTCAAAAATGGTGAGACTTATTTGAAAATAAATTAGTTTCCGAAGAAAGGAGGAAAGGGAGGAACGAAGGAAGGAGAGACATTGGGAGGAGAGAAAAAGAAAGAGAAGAAAGAAGAGACAGAGAACGGGGAAGGAAAGAAAGGCGGGAAAGAGAGAAGGAGGTCAAACAGACAAAGGGGAGTGGAAAGAATGGATGGAGGGAGGTGAGAGAAAGAAGGTAAAAGAGAGAAGGAGCAGAAGGCGGGGGAGGGAGAGAGATTATATTTTTTTCAATATTAGCGATACGATTCCGTTTACTATTCCCTCCCGTGAATAAAAGTTCACACACTAGAGTAAGAGTTGCAACCACTTTGGCTACTATCTCACCAGTGAGATTTTGTAATTGTAGGCACCTCCGTTTCCCTACTTATAAAAATGTTCCCTTCTTTACACTGATTACAAGGGTGGTGTGGGGTGGAATTTGTAGTTGTTGCAATATTTCAAATCCTAAATATGCATGTAGTTTTTAAAAATTTAGTAGATGATTTATGAGAATGTTGGGAGTCAGGGTGGAGAACCTGATTCCAAGCTCTCTTGTAAGCACTAAAAAGCTGGGTCACCTTGGGTCAGCAGGACAAAAAGCTTCCAAACTGAGCTTCCTTGAGGCTCATTTCCTTCTTCTAAAATAGGAATAATAATGATGCCTGCTGTACCAGCCTCCAGGGTTGTCCTCAGGACAAACTAGATGATATGTATGAAAGCACATGTCAAACCAAAGCACTGTGCAAGAAAGCTCGGTACATCTCTTCACTGTCGCTAAATATTTTCCAAGGAACTGTTTCATGTCCTTTGTTTTGTGAGGACCTAAACTTGAACATTGTTACAGCATTGCACATAGACCATACAGTGTGTTCAGATAAACTTGACTGTGAATGCATGCAGCACAGGATGCATGCATACATATGTGTGTGTATATATAGCCACATGTCAAGTGACTGAGAGATTAACTGGTTGAGTTGACATCAGGAAAGGCTGCCTAGAGAAACAGGAAGGATGGCAGACTGATAACAGCATGGTTGGGTTATTGCATGACAGCTTTTGTCTTAATAAACATTTAGATTCTGATATTCAGTGGCTGGCTACCCTGGCTTTGTTCACTCCCTTGAATAGCAAGTCTGATTGGTTGAAATAAAAATCAGCAAATATTTTAAACTGAAAGAGGGGAGGAGAAAGGAAAAGAAGGGTCATTTCTTGAATTTCTTGCTATGTGTCAGTCACCCAGTTGGATACCTTTTATTTATTTATTTATTTATTTATTTATACAAGAACCGGGTACAGGCCAGATGTGTGGGAGGGTAAGAGGATTCACCAGAAACAGAGCAGGAAACAGAACAGGCAGACTGATGAAATACGCTGCTGAGGGGAGCAGCGGGCATGACAGGAGAGGTCTGCTGCACCATGTGGGACACTCGCTGGCCGGCCGGGATCAAACTGGCGCTGCAGAGGCTGCGGACATTCTCACAGCACTGCACTCAACTGCCTGCGCCACCAGGGGAGGTCCTGGATACCTTATGTTTATTATCTCATTTAATACTATAGCAACCTTGGGCTAAAAGCAACAATAATAAGAGTTCATGCTTAATGTACACTTACTATGTACCAGGTTCTGGGCCAAGCACTTCAAATACATTCACTCACTTAATCCTCACAAAAAGTTTCTGAAGCCTGTTATTTTCCTATTTGCAAATGAGAGAATTGAGGACCAAAGAAGTTAAGTAACTTACTCAAAGCCACACAGATAATGAGCGGTGGGGCCTGGATTCTTACCACATCCCCAGGTCTGTATGACTAAAAGTCTAAGCTCATGACATAGTTTTATGCTGCTTGGTTTTCCAGTCCAGAATATACATCTGTAATTGACTGCAAGATATTTTAGAGTAAGACTATGTTGAAAAATTAAAAAAAAAAGACTATGTTGATATTACAAATAAGGGATACGTGGCCTGCTGGGGGTGGGGTACAAAATGAACAAACACTGCAGCAGTGCTGATTACCATCCAGGGTCTTCTCTAAGTTCTTTATAGCTATTAACTCATTTCTTCCTCTTATTAAACATGTGAGGTGGTTATTTTCATCATCCCCATTTTACAGATGATGAAACAGGTACAGAAGAGATTAAGTGACTTGCCTAAAGGCAATTAGTTATTAAGTGGCAGGGTCAGGCTTTTATTTGGCCTCCAGAGTTCATGCTCTGCAGCTATTTTCAAGCCAGAGAAATATTTGCAGAGAGTGAGACAAGAGCTCAGGAGGGCAGATATATTTGCATTTCTTTGGTTTCCTCCCCAGTGCCTCAGACAGTACCCTGCACCCAGAAAGAGACCAATAAATAGTTGTGTTGATTGATTTTTCTGGGGGCATAAACAGCCACCACCAACCTGGGCTCCACATTGATGGATTAGTTGGAAATAAGGGAAAGTGGGAATACTGAGGGAGAAACAAGGGAGAAGAACAAAATGTGGCATGTACAAGTCAGTAACTCCTTTACACTTCAAGTACATCAAATTTCAAAAACAGTTCATAGTTTCATGCAACAAATATTTATTAAGTGTTCATTATATTCAAAGTATGAGTCATGACCAACAATAGGAATATCCAGCTTACTGTAAACCTGGTTTATTGACTCATGTTTACCTTACTGTGGTGATTATACACTGCTATTAAGGTTCATTGGGTAAGAAAAATTACAGCAGCAAAAATAAAGCCAAAACAAACAGATTGCACCACCACTTCAGTGGGTCACTAAGGTTGGTAACTTTCAAGTGTGCCTTCTTTATGTTTTACTGAAGGCATTTTTTCCCCAGTTGTTCCAGACATGGGTCTATGGCTGGGTGGACCTGCTTGGGCTGACAACATGAGCCCCCAAAGGCACCTTGCAACAAACACCCCCATTGTTGGGAGATTTAGGTGTGAGACCCAATAATCCCAGGACAGCCCCAGAGGCTGGCAATGCCAGCAGTGTGAGCCTCTAGAAGCCGTAAGATCCACGCTAGTGACAAGTAGGCCTGTTCAACAGTAAGACCCACGGTCTGAAAATCACTCAGGTGAGAAGGGAGCCGCATCAGAGCACGGGGTGTTGGCTGCAGGGCACTGGCTGTGGTGGCATTGGGAAATGGAGTCTTCAAGGTGCTGGACCTAGGTGGTTACACAGTGGTAGGAAGATGTGGCTAGCTGTGTACCTTAGCTCACTTTACTGTGTGTAAGTTACACTCAAGTTTTAAAAGTAGGGTCTCTGGTAGCTCATATCTAGCTGCCATCTTTTTTCAGTGGTACTTTTCATGCAAAGGTTGTATCCCTGAGGACTTAGTCATAGGCTCTCTGCTTCCCTGCTCTGCTCAGGAACATGGCAGCACCACAGATATTTGTCTATATCCTCTGGATCTTTGTTCAGTCAAGCTCCATAGAATCTACTCTAATTGCAACTTCAGAAATAAGTAAAATGAATGAAAAAGCATGGCATGGGTGAAACTCCAATGACCAGTAGAGGGAGGAGTAATCTATTCCTGCCTGAAGCCGGATTTTAGACATACTCCTGATTAAGTGCGTATATTGAGACCAGCCCATCAAATACTTGGGTATGAATGTGCATCAATCAGGAGTGCTTCCCGGAAGGGCTGGCCCTGAGAATGGTGGAGTAAGCAGTCTCTCCCAGCCCTCCCATTTGGACACTGTATTGGCTCAGGTGGCCATAAGAAAATACCAATGAACTTGTTACTTAAACAATGTTTCTTTCTCATAGTTCTGGAAGCTGGGGAGTCTAAGATCAAGGTTTAGCCCAGTTTGGTTCCTGGTAGGAACTCTCTTCCTGGCTTGCAGTTGGCCACTTTCTCATTGTGCTCTCACATTACAGACAGCCTTTCTTGGGTCTCTTCTTGTAAGGACAATAATCCCATCCTATGGATTCCACTCTCATGACCCCTTATAGCCTGCACCTCATTTGAACAGCTTCTGTACACCCGCACTTGGTACAGTGGTGAAGAGGAGTGTGAAAAAGTGAGGGGGGAGGTTGAGTGGGGGGTGTGGTTAGAAGTGTTTAAATCCTTGTTTATCAAAGCATCAAGATAGCATTATTTTCTTAAAGACAGCACCTTTGTTCATTTGCCTATAAAATGCACCTGGCCACCAGAAGCATCTAGGTCTCCCCAAGGCCTTAAGCGAGCAGAATGTGACAGGCAATCTCTTAATGACTTGAGTAGGTTTCTACGGAAGAAGGTTTTTATTTTTGTCTTTTTCAGAAAGTTATGCAGGCTTCTCCTTAGCAGCAAATGTTGCACCGTGTAGGTGCTCAACGTGCATGTTGCTAGCCCAGCTCAGGTCTCTGCCACAGTGCTAGTGAGCCGTTGTCAGTTATTTCAGTTCACTTTGCTTCTCTGCTGTCTAACAAGATCCCTGGAGGCCTTGTCCAGTTGTCTTCATGTTAAGGTCCTGGGGATGCCACAGTATTAAAAATGGTAACTACCCTATTCTTTGCAAGGAACTTTGGCTTCTGGGAGATCTTTTGAGCCTCACAACCTATTGAGGGAAGAGGAGCTGCCATGTTTATCACTTGCCATGAACTCAACCCACCTTGGTGGTCCTGGGAAGATGGGAACCATGTTCATTCTAGAGGCAGGATCATTTCATTTGCCGCTGATCTCCACTCTGTAGACTCTTCTACGAAAGCCTGAAAAAAGTTCTCACTATAGCAGATCTCTCTAAAAGATTGCTCAGGGAGCAGGGACGATGGTGAATTGAAAGCTGGAGTGAGGGTTTGATTGGGCACATTGTTTCAACGCCATTGTCAACATCTGCCTAAGGGGAAGCTATAGATAATATGTTTTTATTCTTGGGCTCTGGAGACTTGGGATATTATTACCATTTGATGAGGAGATAGTCATCATGAAAAACTGCACAGGTCTCTCCTGCGCTGGACATGTGAGCCCACTGGCTCTGTTCGTCTGATTTCCGTTGGGGTGGCCTAGAAAGGAGCAGTTATTTGAAAGCTCACCGCTAAGCACAAAGAGTTTCACAAATTTTGGATTCTTCGGCATGATGGATATACTGTCTCTCTTCTCTCCTGTTATAGTCATCCGATATAACAGTGATCTGGTACAGAAATATCACCCTTGCTTCTGGATTGATGGGCAGTATCTCTGCTGTTCTCAGACAGCCAAAAATGCCATGGGCTGCCAAATTTTGGAGAACAGGAATGGAAGTAAGAGATTTCATCCATATAATTTCTTCCTCCTTCTACTCTATACATACTGTCTCTCAAGGGTCTATCAAACCCAGGGACACAGCATAAGGTTGTACACTGTAGCCCCTGCATAAAGGGGCCTGATGGAGGGGATCAGTGGGGGCTGAAATCTAGCCAGGGCTCTCCTCTCCAAGCTCTGTGACCTAGTGTAAGGCTGTTTCCACTGACACTTTTCCTAACTTGCCTAAAAGGGCTATGCATGTGAGCAAGTTCCCTGACCAATCCTGTTCTGAGCCCTTCCCCACTCATCACTGTTTTCTTATTTTGCAGGCTTAAAACCTGGGAGTTCTCACCGAAAGACGAAAAAGCCTCTTCCCCCAACACCTGAAGAGGATCAGGTATACCAGGAAAATTGGGTGCTGCTAAAGCTTCAATAGAAATTTTATAGTCATACTCTGAAAACACACCAGTCTTAGAATTCCTCTGGGGCTTGGCTGTGGTAATTGATATTTTTGCTGAGATAGGGAACTTGTCCTAATTAGGACTTCCTCTTCAATGGGAAGATGGAGGGATATTGGGGCCACTCTTGGCAGCCATTTAATCCAGTCACCCATTTAAAACAAAACCAACGCTGATTTTTAAAATTCTCTTTTTTAATTTTTCACTTTACATATTTTATCTTTCATCTGTAGAAATTCATTTTCTATTGAGATAACATTGGTTTACAACATTGCATATGTTTTCAGGAGTACAGGTTCACACCTCTTCAAGTGTATGTTATCACACCATGAACATGACCCTTCCCCCTTGGCTCTCCACTCCTTCTACCTATCCCCTCTGGTAGCCCCAATTCAGCAGACAGATTTCTAGGTTTTTTTGCTTGTTTGTTTGTCCATATTCTACACATGAGTGAAACCATGGTCTATTTATCTCTCTCCTTCTGACTTATTTTACTTAACATATTCCCCTCCAGCTTCTCCTATGTTTTTAAAAAAGGCAAGAGTGTTTCTTTTTCTTTTCTTTTTTAATAGGTGAGTAGTAGTCCATTGTGTACATATATATATATATATATATATATATATATATACCCATCTTCTTTTTTTTAAGATTTATTTATTTTTATACAAGAGTAGGGGTACAGGCCAGAGGTGCGGGAGGGTGAGAGGATTCACCAGAGACAGAGCAGGGAGTAGAACAGACGACAGAAATACACTGCTGAGGGGAGCAGCGGGAGTGACAGGAGGGGTCTGCTGTGCCATGTGGGAATCTCCCTGTCCTGCCAGGAATCGAACCTGCACTGCAAAGGCTGTGGACAGCTTCACAGCACTGAGCTCAACCCACTGTGCCACCGGGGAGGCCCCTATACCACATCTTCTTAATCCACTCTTCTGTCACCGGGCACTTAGTTTGTTAATAGGGCTGCAATGACCATAGACATGCACGCATCCCTTCGAATTAGTATTTTTGCATCCTTCAGGTAGATACTAGGAGTAGACTTGCTGGTTCATATGGTAGAGATCTATTTTATATATTTTGAGAAACCTCCATACTGTTTTCCATAGGGGCTGGACCAATTTACACTTCCACCAACAATGTAAAGTTCCTATTCCTCTACACCTTCACCAACACTTGTTGTTTTTGGACTTTTTGATACAGTCCATTCTCACAGGTGGGAAGCAATTAAATCTCATTGTGATTTTAATTTGTTTCCGTAATAATAAATAATGATGTACATTTCTTTTCATGTGCTGTTGGTCATCTTTCTGTCTTCTTTGGAGAAGTGTCCATTCAGATCGTCTGGCTGTTTGTTTTTTTTTTTTATTATTATTATTATTGGGTTATTTGTTTTTTGTTGTTGAGTTCTAGGAGTTCTTTATGTAGCTTGGCTATTAATCCATTTTTGAATGTATTATATACAAATATTTTCTCCCATTCAGTAGGACATTTTTGGCTTTTTTTTTTCTTTTTTTGAGGCAGTATTACAACACTATAGATTTCAAGTATATACTTTCCTACCTCTGCAACTGTATTTATACCTTGCCCACTAACAATGTCTGGTCTCGCTCCACCAACAACCAATTGGCCTCCTCTACCCGTTGCCTCCCTTCCCTCTGGTAACCACCATTCTGTTATCAGAGTCTAAGTGTTTGTTTTGTTTTTGTTTTATTCATTTTAGTATTTTTATTCCACAAATGACTGTAGTAATCCAGTATTAGCTTTTCTCCATCTCACTTATTCAATTTATCATAATCCCTTCTAGGTCCATCTATGTTATTTCAAATAGCATGATTTCATTCTTTCTGTGGCTGAGTAGTATTCCATTATGTATACATACCACATCTCCTTTATCCAATCATTGGTGGTTGGGCATTTGTGTTTTTTGAAGATCTTGGTTATTGCAGTGGACACAGGGGTGCATATATGTTTCCAAAGTAGTGTTTTCATGTTCTTTGAGTAAATACCCAGAAGTGAGATTATTGGATCACAGGGTAGTTCAATTTTGAATTTTTAAAGGAAACGCCATACTGTTTTTCGTGGTGGCTACACCAATTTGCCATTCCTACCAATGGCACATTTTTCTCCACATCCTCACAACACTTGTTATTTCTTGATAATAGCCATTCTAGCTGCTATGAAGTGAAATCTCGTTGTGGTTTTGATTTGCAGTTCCATAATGATAAGGCATGTAGAACATCTTTTCATGTGTCTCTGGCCATCTTGTATGTCTTCTTTGAAAATGCCAACTTAGATCCTCTGCCCATTTTTTAATCAGGTTGTATTTATTGTTGTGGTTGAATTGTACAAGTTGTTTGTATATTTTGGGTATTAACCACTAGTTTGATAGAAGGGTTCACAAATATCTTCTCTCATTCAATGGTATGTCTCTTTGTTGATGAGCGTTTCTTTTGCTGTGCAGAAGCTTTTTAGTTTGATGTAGTCCCATTTGTTTTTGCTTTTGTTTCTCTGTCCATTGAGTCTAATCCCCAGGGACAGCTCTGAGGCCAATGGCATGAAGTATCTCATCTATGGTTTCTTCTAGGCATTTTATTTTAGTTCTTACATTCAAGTCTTTCATTCATCTTGAATTAATTTTTGTATATGGTCTGAGACAGTGGTTCCAGTTTTATTCTTTTGCATGTAAGCCTGACTTTTGTAATAAAAAATATTTTCAAACATAAAGTTGAAAGAATTTAACAGCCATGTGCCTGATACCTACATTCTACCACTAAGATATCAGTTTAAAATGATTTTGCTTACTTTTTGAGATCTAATAAGCCCTTCATATATTGTAAGTTATCAGGGCAAGAATTATTATGCTCATTCTACAAACAAGGAAACTGAGATTCAGCGCCACTTAGTAGATCCATGTACTAGTTCAGTGCCAAGAAGATTTCCAGCTCATGGCTGTTAGGTTTTGTCTGGGAAGTTTTAAAATACTGATGTCTGAGTTCCATCCCCAGAGATTCTGACATAATTGGTCTGGGAAACTCTCTGGTTGTCAGGATTGTTAAATACTCCCTAGGTGATGCTGACTGCACTCCAAGCTGACACCTCTGCATAAATGCTTAACAATGGATGTTAAAAATGAATACTGAAGAAACCTTTTACTCCTGGTTTGGGTTAGAGTGGTGTCTCTCCTAACCGAGAGAAGTGGGGGAAGAAGAGGAGAGTGCTTGGTATCTAGCCACCACCACCTTCTTTTTCCTCCGACTACACAGATCTTGAAAAAGCCACTGCCCCCTGAGCCAACAGCAGCACCCGTCTCCATGAACGAGCTGAAGAAGGTTGTAGCCCTTTATGATTACATGCCAATGAATGCTAATGATCTCCAGCTGCGGAAGGGTGACGAGTATTTTATCTTGGAGGAGAGCAACTTACCGTGGTGGCGAGCACGAGATAAAAACGGGTGAGTCTACACCAGCCTTTCTAGAACCTATGGCCACTCACATCCCACACATGCAAATCGTATAGCATAATTCCCCTATTTGCTTTCCTGTTCAGAAATTCTTCTTCCCATACCAGAGTATATACATTCTCCCTCCAAGGACTTTTAGAGGTGGCTCTGTACAAGCCCCCTCTCTGAGTGTGTAGGGTCTGGTCCACATGCTGTGCTGCACATGTAATCAGTGCCATGGGTGCGTGAAGTTAGACCCTTTGCCAGCCTAGCCATGCAATGGCAACTTGGTCCGCTTTGAGGGAGGGGTGTGATTTGTATGTGTTCACTTGAGATTAGTTCTGAACCCAGGAATAGGGGCATATGAATCTGTCTCTTCCCCAGGAAGGGGAGTCCTGGGTGATCTGCCGCTTTGTCTCCTCTGCAGGCAGGAAGGCTATGTCCCTAGTAACTATGTCACTGAAGCAGAAGACTCCATAGAAATGTATGAGTGAGTATGCACATGTTCCCAGCACACAGTCTTCCAGGAGGAATGAAGTACAGTATACACATTTTTCTGCTTTCAACGATTTATTTCAAGACACTTATTAAAATCAGTGCCAGCTGGGTTAAATGATACCACCACACCAAGTTAGTGCTTATGTCTTACCCTTACCCCAAACACTCTCTGCTTATGAGAGGTCATGAGGAAGTTATGCCCCACAAATCCAGAAGGACTACACTCAAAGAAAAAGGGTTCTTCTCACAACCTGATAAGGATTTGGAAGGGCGAAAATATCAAGCTTCTGCCATTGTCCTTTCTCCCTAATGATGGAAAGGGACTGTCATTGAGCGCCCTGTCCCCCATCTCTCCCCTGCAATCCTCTCCTGCCTACTTTCCATTCCCATGACCCTTCAGTACCACCTAGGCTTTGGGAAAGAAACACAGTATGCTATACACATGAATAAAACAGGGATTGGGTGAATTGGTTGAATCACTGGCCTGGACAAACCAGAGGGTGCTCTACTCTCCAAGCTACTGAGGCCTATGGGCCATTCCATCCCTCACTTTACAGGTGGTATTCCAAGCACATGACTCGAAGTCAAGCTGAGGAACTGTTAAAGCAAGAGGTAAGTGTGTGACCACAAGCAAATGGCATTCTCTGGCACAAGCCAGACTCCTGATCCAATGCTTGCTGCTGCCTGATACCTGCAGGCAAGGAAGTATCAAGGCCATTCTTTTATGGAGTCCCAATTACAATCTTCTGTATCAAATGCAATGAATCAGTAGCTCAAATATGGAAAGTTGTCTGTGTAATCAAATGGTTCTATTTTTTCTCATTTTGGGGTAGGAGGGATGCAGGTGTGAGTACCACTTCCTCCTTATAGCCAGCTTCTTTTTTATTGTTTCAGGGGAAAGAAGGAGGTTTCATTGTCAGAGACTCCAGCAAAGCTGGGAAATATACTGTGTCTGTGTTTGCTAAATCTACAGGGTGAGTTCTAGTATTCCAAGGCCCTGGGGACAAAGGACAGGGGTGTCCTCCCAAAGTCTCCCGAATGGTGTGTCCCTCCTACTTCCTCTGCCCCTTCACTCAAAGCTCTTTTCACTGCACTTCTTGGGTCCTGCTGACCCTCGTCCCCAAGTTGCTAACTCAGCATCCACTTCTTCAGGGAACCTCAAGGGGTGATACGCCATTATGTTGTGTGTTCCACACCTCAGAGCCAGTATTACCTGGCTGAGAAGCACCTTTTCAGTACCATCCCTGAGCTCATTAACTACCATCAACATAACTCTGCAGGTGAGTAGCAGGGGCACCAGAGAAGAAGGGTGTGACAGATACTAGGAGAAGCAATACAGAACAAGGTGGTGAAGGAAAGACTAGGTCTCACAGAGCAGCATGGACTGGCTGTGAAAGTAAATCCCCAGTATGCTGCGTAGAGGTCAAGAGGTGGTCAAGGGCACTTCTTTACCTTATACCCTGAGGGACTGACTTCCTACTTGGTGATTGATTCTTAGTGCTAAGGAAAGGCATCAGAAGAGACTGGTGATTAATCAGCCAGCAAGTATTCATTGAATTCCTGGCATGTGCTCAGTAATTTCTTCAGCACTAGAGGAGAACATAGGAAAATTATTAACCAAGGTCCTTGCTCTTAACAAAAATATAGGTTAGAAAGCATCAGAGGACAGTTTCGCAGTAGTGTGGTCATTCTAAAAACTAGGAAATTGGGCCTCCCCAGTGGTGTAGCGGTTGAGCGCTGGGTTGCGAAGCTGCCCGCAGCCTCTGCGGCACCGGTTCAATCCCCGGCTGCTCCCGGGCCACTGGAGGACGGTCCCACATGGCGCGCAGACCTCTCCTGCCGCCCGCTGCTCCCCTCAGCAGTGTACTTCAGTCCTTCTGCCTGCTCTGCTCCCCGCTCTGGCTCTGGTGGATTCTCTCGCCCTCCCGCGCTTCTGACTGTACCCAGTGCTTGTATAAATAAAATAAAAATAAATCTTTAAAAAAATTAATGATTGTTTAAAAAATAAATAAAAACCAGGAAATTGGGGACGGCATGAATACATGAGAGCTAAGGCAGGGCCGAGCGCTGTGGATATATTTAGCTGGGGAATGTATTTCAGTTAGTATTTTCTCACTTATTGTCCCCATAAACTATTTTGTGAGAAGAGAAACTTCCAGAAAACCTTGGGTTTGTGGAGATCTTCTGAGATTCAAAATGTACTAGAAAGATGAGCATCAGAAGTATGAAGTGTGAAGTGAGGGTGTGCAAGGTGTACCCCCATCCCCCAGAGCTGCACCAGCACCATGACCCTCTCCGTATGTTTCAGGACTCATATCCCGGCTCAAATATCCAGTGTCTCAACAAAACAAGAATGCACCTTCCACTGCAGGCCTGGGCTATGGTAACTGCTTAATTGCTCTAAGGTTGGGTGGATCGGCCATTGGCAAGGACTCCGTATGGCAGGACCAGTAGCATCCTTAGAGCACACTGTTCTGCACCAGCCGCCTCCAGAAGGTTTAAGACAGAGACAAACAAAAGTTATTCAATGACTTTCTCCCTCTGGTGGCTCCTACTGGAACTGTAAAAATATATTCAGAAATGACTAAATATATATATATGTGTGTGTGTGTATATATATATATATATATATATATATATGCTAAAAAAGAACCCCATTATCATAAAGGGATTTCTTTTCTTTTAATTGAAATAACATTTACTTATAGCATTATATAAGTTTCAGGTGCACCAAGTTATATATCATCCGTATATGCTACATTATGCTTTTCACCAAAAGTTTAGTTTCCATCTACCATATAGTTGACCTCTTTTATCCAAAGAGATTTTAAGAAGTTATCTAGTCTATCTTCTTGCCTTATGGCTGACTTACACCTAAAATTTCCAGATTCATCCATCCTGTAACCCCCGTCCCTGTGGGAGTAGTACTCCTAAGAATTTCCCTTTTATTGTAACTTATCTATTTCCACCCCAGTAGTCTTATCTATGACAGGAATTGTACATACTTGACTCCCAAAGAATCACATCAAGGCTTTGTTGTTATAGGATCATGGGAAATTGATCCAAAGGATCTGACCTTCTTGAAGGAGCTGGGGACCGGACAATTTGGAGTAGTGAAGTATGGGAAATGGAGAGGCCAGTACGATGTGGCCATAAAGATGATCAAAGAAGGCTCCATGTCTGAGGATGAGTTCATTGAAGAAGCCAAAGTCATGATGTGAGTCCCAGCCCAACTCTCAATTCAGTTGCTAAAGTCTAGGAATTACCAGGACGGTTCCCACTGTGGTTTAAGGTGACTTACAGTGGGAGGGACTTGGGAACAGAGCAGAGCCGGATGTCAACCATTGATTGGCAGGAGACTAAGATACTCATTTCTCTGCATTAGAGCTTGGTTGAGAATAGTGTGGCTTGCGGGTGTATATCATCTCAGTAGCATTTAGGGGTAGACGTGGACAATGAGACCTTCAAAGGGAAGACAGATTCTAACTTAGCCTTAGTGTCCAATAAGTCCTTGACTTATTTCTTCTTCTGTTGATTTGCTCCACATCCCTGCTTGACCCCACATATTAGGTACTTTTCGGCTTTAAGGTGGGAAGGAGGAAAATCAACTTACTATTATAGACCTTTATCAGACACTCTACTCCCAGGTCAACCCCCTTTCTCCCCAATCCCTTTATGACTCGTATGCAGAGCCAGAAGGGAAGAAATGGTTTGTTGCCTCCCCTGTAGGAATCTTTCTCATGAGAAGCTGGTGCAGTTATATGGTGTCTGCACCAAACAGCGGCCCATCTTCATCATCACTGAGTACATGGCCAATGGCTGCCTCCTAAATTACCTGAGGGAGATGCGGCACTGCTTCCAGACTCAGCAGCTGCTGGAGATGTGCAAGGATGTCTGTGAGGCCATGGAATACCTGGAGTCAAAGCAGTTCCTTCACCGAGACCTGGTGGGACATCCCAAGAATAAACCTGGGACTGAGGGCTAAGGGGTGGAAATAACAGGAAGACATTTCAGATATGGATGAGGAGGGTTGCTGGAGCCTTCATTTTAGTTTGATCTAGAAAACACTAAAAGTTCGGGGTGCCTCTGCCCAAGTGGTCAGTCACTCCAGCCTCAGCACCATGAGTTCTGCCATGGTCGGAGCTAGAGCAGTCATGCACTTATGGACCTCTACCACTCCAAGGCAATGGTGGGCTCCTTCAGGGGCAGAAGGGCAGCCGGGCTTCTTCGTGGGACTACTCCTGGCACAGAGCCATCATTTCGTCACATGGGTCACAAGCTGGGGACCTACGGGGTGCATCTGGGCTTTTAAAAGTTATGTTAGCTAGCAGGCACTTGAAACATTTCACATTTAAAAAGAGAATTTCCAGCTTCTCCTGTATATCTAGCCCATCTGGTAACAGGCCCATATTCTCACAGTCCATGCTACCAGTTGGCTGGAGGTGAGGAGCAGCTGCCTCTTCAGACCAGCCATGTGCCCTCCACTTCTGCAGTCTCCACCCTCCTCATTTCACCCTCCCACTGGGCCTGTCTGGCCTCGGGCGGCCTCAGAGTTTATGCCCCTGTTTATTTCAGCGAGGACTAGACAAATGGTCCATGTCCCACGAGTAGGAGAGAACCAAACAGACTTGCCTCCTATTCCCCCTTAAGTCTCGGCATTTCAGTGCAGGAAGTGGTGTCATGGAGTTGCCACTGAGAATGGAATTCTGCTTGTCCTCTGTGCTCCGCATATGACCACAGAGCAGTGGCCTTCCATGTGGTAGACTGCACGGGCATTTCTCAGCAGCGGACTCCCATTAGGTGGGCAGGTACCCCTAGCCAAACAGGTTTCTCTGGCTTCGTTCCCCTGGTGGGCAGCTGCTTTGTGCCTCTAACCTGTGTGCCAGGGACGAGTCTCACTGGTATCTGTTGTACTACAGGCGGCTCGAAACTGTTTGGTAAATGATCAAGGAGTTGTGAAAGTCTCTGACTTTGGCCTGTCCAGGTGAGTGTGCTTTCCGCAGCTTTCCCTCTAACAGTAAAAATATCACAACAGACACACACGTGAGGAGGCATTAGTGTTTTTAATCTTCTCCTTTTCTTTTTTGTTCTCTCTCTAGTCTTTCCCACCATCTTTCTATTCCTTTTCTTTCTATAAATTAAGTTACTTCTTTCATCTTTTTGTTTATTGTTCTATTCCCCCTCCTCTTCTCTTTCTCGCTCTCTTTGAGCTATTTTCAAAACCTTCTGTTGATGTGTTAACCCTGTTGACTTTACTCCACCTCTGCTCCTCCTTTAATCAATCTAACTCCTACTGACAGTTGCAGAATTGGAGGAAGGGAAGGAGAAGAAAGAGAAAGGAGAGGGACAGAATAGAGGAGAGGAAGAAGCACCTGTTAGAACATCTTTCATGCCATCTTTGCTGTAACCATATTGCCAACCAGGAACGCCTAGTCACATAAGAGAGACAGGAAAGTGTAAGAATAACATTTGTAAAAGACACTGGTGGGCCAGCAGACACTTTTGAGCAAAGCTGTAGGCGTGTATTTGTGTGTCTGTCATGAGTGTGCCAAGAAAACTCAAGCAAATCTCCAGCTCTCTATATCCTAACAGGAACTTGCCCTGAATCCTTTGCAGGTATGTCTTGGATGACGAATACACAAGCTCAGTGGGCTCCAAGTTTCCAGTCCGGTGGTCCCCGCCGGAAGTCCTGATGTATAGCAAGTTCAGCAGCAAATCTGACATTTGGGCTTTTGGTGAGTGAATAAGATTATACAGATGACACAGCTGAAAGGAAGAGGAACGCAGCGGGGAGAGCCACATTTTGCAAGCTGCACAGGGAGATTAGTCTTTGTTCTAGCTTTCATTCATCAACTCCATAGGGAGTGCTTACTATGTCAGGCACTGCAGGGGTTTCTGGGGATAAAAACTGTAAACTAGACACGACCCTTGCCTTCTCAGAACTTATACTGTATTGAGGGAAACAAACCATTCATTCACTATTTGACAACTTCTGAATACTGATTATATGCCAGGGATTCTACCAGGTCCTGTAACTACAAAGACAGATAAGAGGTGCTAATCGTCCAGTGACACTGTGATTATCCTCCAGTAGGGTCAGTACTACAGAAGGCGTTTGGACCAAATGCAAAAAAAAAAAAAAGCACAGAGGGGAGAAGTAACAGAATCTAATGTTTAAGTTGCTCTAGGAAGACCGGCCGCACACTACTCAAAAGACTGCACACTGACTTACTACATTTCCCCCCATCTTCTAGGGGTTTTGATGTGGGAAATTTACTCTCTGGGGAAGATGCCATATGAGAGATTTACTAACAGTGAAACTGCTGAGCACATTGCCCAAGGCCTCCGACTCTACAGGCCTCACCTAGCTTCAGAGAGGGTTTATACCATCATGTACAGCTGCTGGCATGAGGTAAGTGTTTTACTGGGTCCTTTTAAATTATTCCCATTACTCAGGCCAGGCACCCAGTCCCCAAGCTTCCTGGCGGCCATGGCAGCTGGGCACATCTGATAGCTGCACACATACCCCGGCCCTGACCTGTACCCCAGTCCTTTCCTGGCCAGAATCTTTTCTGGGCCCACTCCAATTTTCACGAGTCTCATTAGCAAAGCCCATGGCCAACTCAGCTTTAGGGAGATGAGGTATTGGGGGCCCGTGCCACCTAGCAGAAGCAACAAGCCAAAGGCACTTAGACAAGTGTGTGGACATTACAGAGAAAGGTCATTAACATTTGTGTTCACCTCTTGGGAGCTATTAACCCCCACAGCCTGGATAAAGAGACAGTCACCAAACTTGATGCACATGGGGATTGTGGAGGATGCACTTAAAACTACTGATGCAAGTAGCTAACATTTAACTCTACAGAGTATTACCTTTTAAATTAAGAGGTATATATTTATGATGATATTCAAATTAGGTGTCTGATTCCTTACTTAGATTCATTACTTAAACTGATTCAAGTATTCAAGGCAGAGGTAGCTTCATCTAATATAAAGCCACTTATCTGCAGAGAGCACAGAAACTGTTTTGGGGGACATTTTAAAATAAATCCTAAGTAACACTGCCAAAAACAAAACAAAACAAAACAACCTTCAGATGACTCTGTCTCATCTCCAGAGATTCCAGTTAGGTTTGTCTGGACTGGAACCCAGGCATGTCTTGAACTTCCCGGGGAAATTCTGATATTCAGCTGGGTCTGAGAACCATTACTCAACAAGAAATCGATGACTTTTTTGTTCTGATGGATTGAAACCTCTCTGGCATGAATCATTAAATACCTCAGGGGCTTGTGAACCATGTCAAAAAGTGAAGGCGGGAAGAGTAGAAAAGGTCCCAGGTGCTCTGGAGCCCTGTCTAGAGTTGCAGCCTTTGATTTTATGAAAATCCCTTTGTTAACTCTATAGGATGATAGAAATAGTGCAAAGTACAAAAGTACAAAATACCCAAGTACAAAACATCACAGTTTACAGGATTTCAAGTCAGCCAACCACTTTCATTTCTTTTGGAGCCATTTTTCATTTGAGTATCTAAAAATAAGAAAGTATCCCTGTACAATTATGTAATGAATTTGCCCTTGATTGTGATCAATATGTCAGTTTAATTTGCAAATCGTTCTCATCACATCAACAATCTGAGTTACTAAGGATAAGAAGGACTTTATGGGGTGCTTTCTAATTCTTTTCCTTTCTGGTAGTCAACAGGGTATGCTACTGGGCACAGTGCATGTTAAAAATAACATTTGCTGTTTACTCATTGCATTTCCCTTGGATTCTGGATTCTAGCCCACTATAATACGCTCCTTTCTTTTTGATTCTAGAAAGCAGATGAACGTCCCACTTTCAAATTTCTTCTGAGCAGCATTCTAGATGTCATGGACGAAGAATCTTGAACTCACCTTAAGCTTGTTTGTTCTCCTCTACTCTCCAAGCCTCTCGTCACTTTTTCTGAGGAAATCCCAGACTTAAGTCCTGGAGATGTGCTCTTGCTGAATACACAAAGACCCCCCTCTACATGTAGGAATCCTCTCTTCTTTGATTCCCTGGGGTAGCGCCTTCCAGCAAAGGCCAAGGAATTGTACCAGTTATTGTTCCCCAAAGAGGAATTGTTCCCCATGCGTATTAAGAGACTAAATTCGAGATGGAAACATTTTGGGGCAGGGAGCGATGTAAATAGCCTTACAAGGGTTATGACAGCTCTTTGGGTAGACAGTAGAGCTTGGGGGGAGGGAGGTCAAATTTGGCAAGAATAAACGGTGTCATGAAAATGGGAGGGTATTTTGATAAAATAAAATTACTGGAACGTATGAAGGTTTCTTGGTATCTCAATTAAGTTATGCAGCCTCCCGGAAGCGTCAGTGTTCCAATAAACTGTTTTGTGACATTGCTTAGCCGTACTCCAACACGGAGAGCCTCGGGATCATTAGCATTTAGCTGCTAGCTCTGGACCAACTCTGCCTCTTAGGCCGCCTCGAACTCATAAGCCAAAGCAGGGTGCCTGGCACATTGTAGCCAGGCAATAGTATTGGAACGAATCTGCAAAAGGGGGACAGCTTCTCTCGGGGCTCTTTTTCCCTACGCCAGGAGAAAACACTACCGAAGAACTAGAGCCTAGGGCCTAGGACCGCCCAGTGACGGGCGGGGCAGGAGCGCGGCGGCTAAGAAAGCGCGGGCCAATTTGGAAGCGGGGGAGGCGGGGCTGTCGGGCTGGCTAGGCACCGGCCACGTGGTCTTAAGTAACTTCCTCTCTGACTTTTTTTTCTTTCCTTTTTGGAATCAACAACATCCCAACAACGCCACAGCGCCCAGGGCCACGCCTGAGACCTCAGGGCGCAGGCGCCCCAAAACGAGGGCGCGGACGGGAGGAAGGCCGCGTGGGGCGGCGGGAGGAGGGCCGCGCGGGCGGCGGGGGCGGGGCTTGCGGGGGGGGCGGCGGGGCGGGGCTCGCGGGCGGCGGGGGCGGGGTTCGCGGGCGGCGGGGGCGGGGCTCGCCGGGCAGCTGGGCGGGCCCGCGCGCAGGGCCCCGCGCCGACGCAGTGCGCTCACGGGGCGGTGCCGGAGGCGGCGGGTTGTGGTTCCGCTTCCGTCGCGGAGACACGTGAAGGTCGGTGAGTTGGTGGCGGAGTGCATCTCGGCACGCGTGGTCGCGCTGGGATGGATTCCTCCTCGTCTTCCTCCTCCGCGGGCTTGGGCTCGGTGGATCCGCAGCTGCAGCATTTCATCGAGGTAGAGACGCAGAAGCAGCGCTTCCAGCAGCTGGTGCACCAGATGACTGAACTTTGTTGGGTGAGGATCGTAGGACTGGGACCTGGTCACTGTGTCTTCTTTGCCCCTGCCCTTGCCCCGCGGGACTCGTCACGCCGTCCGGCATGCGGGGAGGGGGAGGATCCTGCAGCGCCCGTTGGTGTCCTCAGGGAGAAAGGGTGACTCGTCTTCTCGGGGGACTGTCACACTGGACCTCGGCTTTGTTGGACCGGGGATCGTAGAAGACTTACGCCGCTCTCCCAACCAGCACTTTCAGGCACCCGAGGTTTGAGACTGTCTAGTACTGGTCACCAGGACTGATCAGCGCCCCCAATACTGGCCTTTTATTTTTGGAAGCCCGAGTCCCTGGGAGTCAGTTAATCAGTCTCCTGTTCCTGGACTCTTAGGGATTTACCTTAATCACCTAGTTGCACTAACCTCACCCCATGAGAAGAGAAGGACGCTAGCTCACGAACTATGAAAGTGGCATAATCTCTCCCGACATACACACTTAGTTGCCTTATTGTTGGAGGGTTGTGTAATACTTGGTATTACACACGGGTCTGAAGGTTGAGGAATTTAGTATGCCCTGTGAGGGAACTTTGGCAAAAGGGTAGAAGCCATTTAGAGCTTGGGATCAAAGTGTTCCCCGGCTACCAAGGTTAACTGTCCTGCCTTGACATACAAAATTAGTGGAATTCAGAGGCCAAAGATAATTTTCCTTAGAATTGGGGGTCTGCACCGTGTGTACACAGTAGAGAATAATGAAGGAAATTCATTTGAACCACTTAACTTGAAGTTATTTGTTGTCAGTCTTTGGCCGGTTACACTTTTGGTATTACTGGACTCCGGTCCCTAACAAGTGCTTGCTTAATTCCAATCTGCCTTGTATTAGAGTGCTTTGATTCTCTTTAAAATTCTGTATGATTCTTTACATTTGGGCGGGGGTGGGGTGGTTAAGGACTCCTTTAACTTTTAAAGACTGGAATCTGTAGGCTTTGGGTCTTTTAGGAAACGTCACACAATTTTCTATTCACCTTGAGAGGATTCAAGAACCTCTGGCTTAAGTAGACAAGGTAGTGGAATCTCAAGTCAGAGATTTCCTTTTTTTATTGGTCGATTTTAGAGTGTCTTGTTGCAATGAGCTATCCTATCACCCTTCTGTGGTTTTATTTAAAAGCGTGTGATGCATTGTGTGAGTTACCACCAAATTCAGGGAAGGGTAGCTTCACTTTATTTTGCCATTTTTCTTACTCTAATGGCATTCCCATTTCCTGGCCCTGTGACTTTGGTCAAAGTGTCCCTGTGCCACAGTTTCCCTCTTTGTAAACTGAGGATTAATATTAGTATCAATTCCTAGGGTTACTGTTAGAATTTCGTGTAAGACTGTAGCTTACACAAAGTAAGCTGCCAAGTGTGAACTAGGAGGGACACATACTGTTGTTAGGTGAAGTTTTCTTCTAAGCAACAAGAAGTTTTACCCCCCTCTCTCCCACCTCCAAATTCCCTTTGTGATTCTGTATCTTGTCCTGAGCAGGAGAAGTGCATGGACAAGCCTGGGCCAAAGTTGGACAGTCGGGCTGAGGCCTGTTTTGTGAACTGCGTTGAGCGCTTCATTGATACAAGCCAATTCATCTTGAACCGACTGGAACAGACCCAGAAATCCAAGCCAGTCTTCTCAGAAAGTCTTTCTGACTGATCTCAGCATTACCTCTTTGGAAAAAGAAGGTAGTTCAAGAAATGAAGAGCTGTTGATGGGGCAGTTGAAGAAAACGCTATGGGGGATTGGCTCCCACCTTTGTTACTCTTGGGACATCCGGTCATCTAAGAATGAACAAAGACCAATTTTGTGGGGTGGGGGGTTGGGGTCATATGTGTATTTGGTTGTATTTTTTAATGCTAACCTTTTGAAAAAATTGACAGATGAATGGAAAGTTATTAGATGCCTATTACTCTATGTGGGACTCTGTTTTTCTCAGTCCCATTAACTGCTTCCTGTAATTCTGATAGTGGAACTGCTTTCTATAATTTGATAGTGGGACCACATAGGTAAAAATCTGTCATTTGTGTGAACTCATTTCAGATCTCTGGGGATATTGATATACATCTTTGTTTCTCTCAGAAAGGGTGGCAGTGAGGGAAGAGTAATTTGCTACCTAACTGTAGACTCTCCTTATCTAGTTTTTGACTGTGCTGGGGGAAAAAATTCTATGGACTATTCATACAGTACACTTCAGCATTCTAGTCTATCTCCCTTATTCTGTGAGTTACTTAAATATCTACATAAAGTATGGGTCTTGAGGTAGTACAAGCAGCCTGAGCATCTAGAGGCCTTTAGTTATAAAGGACTCGAGACAGTGAACATAATTCTCATTACTAAACTGCCCCTGGAAGAAGTTAACTTACAACCCTGTGTATCAGGTCCAGAAAATTTAAAGATGTGCCTAAATCAGTTGTAAAGATTTAGGCCAGTCAGAAACTAACTGCAATTTCAGGTGGAGGTGCATGCCTAATGTTAATCAGTATAGATTCCATTTATTGCATTCTTTTGATCACTGAAATAAAAGCTTCTACACAAGTCAAGTCTGATTGAGAAGGCTTTCTATTCTGGCTATCACCTACGACCTGGAGAGACTGGGTGTGGGCTGGATCCCAGGCTGGATGCAGTCATTCTGGGCACCTGCTCTGTAAGTTACAGCACAGTATTGCAGGGATCCCTGATCTTTTTGTGAGAAAAGAATTTTGAAATAAGATGGGGATGGAAAGAATTCATTGCTGATAGTCAATTCCCTGAGTCTAGTAAGAGAGATTATATTGACTGAGTTCCCCTCTATGACGAATCCTTATAGACAAGAGTAGTGACCTACAGAAGCACTTGTTGGGAGCCAATAGTGCAAATCCATGAAAGCTGGGGGAACACATTTATAGAAAGCCTCAAGTTCCTGTTTAGCCTTTTCCCTTATAAGCACTCGAAGAAAATGTTTTAAAATCCCGAAGATAGCACGGCTCAATAAACAATTTAGTGCTGACCCTGTGCCAGACACTGCTTTTGGTGCCAGGGACTCAGCGGTGCTCAGAAATAGTCCCTGCATGTGTGGAGTTTATGTCATAGTGAGGGGAGAAAAGCAAAAAACACGTATCAGTATGTCAGTTGATGTAATGAAGGCCTTGGAGAAAAAGCAGAGTAGGGGTATTAGGAAGGTTTGTGGCTGCTATTTGAGATAAGATGGTTAGAGAAACCTCTTTGGGAAGGTGGCATTTCAGCTACTTTTCATCTAAAAGAACTACATGACCAAGACATGTAGGTGTCTGGGAGAACATTTCAGGTGGCGGTGACGGCATGTCCAAAGGCCCTGAGGTGGGAGGTACATGCTAAGGTGCCATGTGGGACAGTCAGCAGGTCACCTTGGCTGGAGTAAAATAAGTGAGAATGCTAAGAAATGAGGCTGGAGATGCATGGGGTGGGGAGCAGCATAGAGCAAGCACTGGGCAGCTAGGGTGTTGCAGGCCATTGTAAGGACTTGGCTTTTACCAAGCGATGTGGAGAACCACTTGAGGGTTTTTTGCAGACAAGTGACATGCTGTAATGAGTTTTAGGCGAACTTGGCTGCTGTTTGGAGAACATATACATGATAAACAAGCAATAGTAGTCACAGCAGCAAGGGCAAAGCAGTCAGAAGTCCAGGAGTAATCAGGCTTTGAGGGTAGGTGCCAGAGACCAACTCCGGTGAACAGGGTTGAGAGAGGAATCCGATTGAGCCTTAGAAATTGCCAAGAAATGATAGACACAAAATAGAGTTTAAGCAGGAGCCAGGGGACACAAGGCCTCTCTTTAGTGCTCACTCACTTTAGTGCTTATTCTCTATAGTGCCCGGGGCAACTCATTTTTTTTTTTAAAGATTTATTTATTCATACAATCACTGGGGTACAGTCAGAAGCACAGGAGGGGTGAGAGAATTCACCAGAGCCAGAGCAGAGAGCAGAACAGGCAGACCGAAGAAGTATACTGCTGAGGGGAACAGTGGGTGGCAGGAGAGGTCTGTGCGCCATGTGGGACCCTCGCCGGTGGCTGGGGATCGAACCAGCGCTGCAGAGGCTGTGGGCAGCTTGCAGCCCAGCGCTCAACTGCTGTGCCACCTGGGAGGCCCATGGAACTCGTTTTTATTGATACAAGCGCTGCCCCCCCACCTAGGGTTAGTTACCAGACAATGAAGTATTCTCTTAATGTTTGGCCTTGTCTGGGCACACATTCACTGCCAAGGTTCTGCGCCATCAGGTCTTTCTGTTTTTCTAATCTAGTCTGTCCCCTAGACCTAGCTGCGCAGACACAAGAAAGAACATCCCTTGTATGCGGGCCAGTCCTCCCACCCAGGCTCATCAGTTTTTTAGCCATGACCTTGATGTCTTCCTTGTCTCAGCACTGCAGGCCTTAGGGGTCTCCAACAGGTAGGTATCTGGCATATGCCTTGTGTGTATATATGCCCCTTTTGATTTTTTTTTGCCCCACAAAATTGTGTTCATGTAACCCCTCAAGTCATACAAAAGGATCCTTTAGTCTTTTCCTTCTTGTCTTTATTCTTCTTTCTTACTATTTTATTCCTATATTTCTCATGCCTTCACTTAGTAAAGTAACTCATTACGTTTAGGCATGAACTTCAGATTCTCTGTTCTACAGTATTGTTGCTTGCTCAGCTAATATGCATGAGAAAGAGGAGGTGTCAGATTCACACAAGAGCTTGAGCACCAAATGTGTGTTTGGCACAAGACAACAGGAAAGAAGGTAGAACATTTACCCCCACCCTCAGGTTAAATGTCAGAGCAACAGTTTGGGTTTTTGTTTGTTTTTTTCATCTCAGAAATTTGTTTTCAGAACTTGATGGAAAGGTGGTACTGTGTCTTCTCTTTTCTCTGCTTTATTTCATTATGCATAATATCCTGTATGATTTCACTCA
>NW_023601543.1:32877879-33131533 GCF_014898055.3 Talpa occidentalis
ACACAGGAACTTGACACCTGATACAAAAAGTGAGCCAGCAGAACAGCAGATGAGACTGCACACCAGAAGGTAACTCGCCGTGGCGAGGCACTGCTGCAGAAAAGCAAGTGGAACTGATCGCACAGGGCAAAAAAGACAAATACTGCCATAAAAAAAAATTGAGTTGCTATTCTTAATACTTATATGAGAAATACTAAAGCAATTAAATCATTTGACAATTAAATCATTACATTGTATAATACCTTGGCAAGTGAGCAACAACACTGAGCAATTAGCCCTTGAAGCATGATCTGTGTTGTGTATCTAAAACTCATGTTGCAAAAATCACTCAAAAGGACAAAGCCTATGCAATATAGTTATGGTACTTTCTGCTCAACAAAAGTACATAGAAGGGACCGTTAGAATATGGCAAACCAGGATTCAGATATACTATTCAGGTGCTCTAGATGAACAAAAGGGTCAACAGAATTTTGAGATGTATCTGAAATATAATAACAGCTATGTTTTAATCGAGGGTATGCATGCTATTTGCCACATGTACTAAGTAAGTATTGCCCATGAATTTTCTCTTTGAAAAATTACAACTCTGGGGTCTCCCTAGTGGTGCAAGGGGTTAAGACGCAGCACAATGAAACTATCCAAAGCCACTGCAGCACACACAAGTTGGATCTCCGGCCAGGGAGCTGACCCACATGGCACAGCAGACCTCTCCTGACTCGCCCGCTGCATCCCTCAGAAGTGTATTTCCATCAGTCTGCCTGTTCTGTTCCCCACTCTGTCTCTGGTGAATCCTCTCACAGACACCCTGCACCTCTGCCTCTACCCCAGTTCTTGTATGCATGAATAAATAAATCTTTTTTAAAAAAAAAAAAGAAAAATTACAACTCTATGAGAGGAACTATTACTACCATGCCCATTTTACAGATGGACAAGCTGAAGCTCAGAGAAGTTAAGTTATTCAAGGTTCCACAACTAATAAATTGTAGGTGATGACAACACCTTGAACCCAGGCAGTTTGACTCCTGAGCTCATGGTCTGAACTACTGCCTCCTAATGTATTTAGATATTTAGGCAGGAAGTAATGTTTTCCTTAATGGCAGGACCAAAGCGACTAGAACACTTCATTCTAGAAATAGCATGGTATAGTGGAAGCAGTGTTAACTTTTTTTTTTTAAAGATTTATTTATTTATACAAGAACTGGGGTACAGGTCAGAGGTGCGGGAGGGTGAGAGGATTCACCAGAGAAGGCAGGGAGCAGAACAGGCAGATGGACCCAAGACACTGCTGAGGGGAGCAGCGGACTGAAGACACTGCTGAAGGGAGCAGCGGGCATGACAGGAGAGGTCTGTCTTGCCATGTGGGAATCTCCCTGCCCAGCCGGGAATCGAACCCGCGCTGTAGAGGCTGCGGACAGCTTCACAGTGCAGCGCTCAACCAGCTGCGCCACCGGGGATGCCCAGAAGCAGTGTTAAGTTTTAGAGTTAGGCAGAAATAGGCTCAAACCCTGACTGCCAACACCTGTGTGACCTTAGAGATGTCACTTAACTTCTTGATCATCAGTTTCTTTATAAAACTGAGACAGCAATGCCTCCCTTACAGGGTTGATAAATGAGATCACATGTAACACACTTGGCACACTATAAGTTCTTTAATGGTAGCCCTTGTTTTTCAATTATTATTATTTAGAACTGAGCATCACTGAAAACTGTGGCAGGGCCATTGTCCTGAAGAAACAAGAAAAAAGCAAGAAGTCACTTCATGAAGCTGAAAAATATTTGTAACTTTTCTACAAAGAGCGGATTTCCTTATAGAAAACCAATCAGTAATAGAAAACCAATCGTTCAATAAAAATATGGGTAAAGGATATAAAGAGTTCAAAGAAATGGAAATACAAATAACTTTTGAACATGTACAAGATGTTTCTATTTGGGAGAAGTTAAGAAACCTACACTGCTATCTCTTACCTATAAGACTGGCAAACCAGAATTTTGATAATGCACTGTATGTGTGGGTGTAAGGAAATAGACACTCTTATATTACTGAGGGGAGTATAAATTGGTCCTACCTTCACAGATAACAGTTTAGCAATATCTACCAAGTTATAAATGTACAAACATTCCAGTCCAGAAACCTGACTTCTAGGAATTTATCCTACAGATATACTCAACCTGCATGAAATGACATAAATAATGTTATTCACTGCAGCACTTTCTGTAGTAGAAAGAGCTGGAAATAACTGTAGTGTCTCATTTATAGTTACTGGTTAAATTGATGTTTTTATGAGATACTTATTATGCAGCCATAAAAAATGAAGAATCTTCTATATATGTGATAATGGAATGAGTTCTAATACATATTATTAAAACAAGATTTAACACACAATATGCTACTATTCATGTAAAAAGGAGGCATTAAACTGTAGGTACACATTTATCTCTTTTTTTAATTTTAATTTTATTTATACACATTTATCTCTTGAATGATATTATTAACATTGGTTGCCTCTGGGGAGAGGAACTGAGTGGTTAGATGGTAAGGGTGGGAGGGAGATTCCTTACTATATCTTCTCCCTCTGCTTTTTGACTTTTGTATCATATTAATGTATAAATTATTCAAAAATGAATATATTTTAAAAATAAAATTACTCCCTAGTTCAGAACCCTGAACTCAACTAAAAAGTAGAGAGGTGTGATGGAAATCACTTCCAGGAATAAAAGTCCTATATTTCAGCTACAATACTTCCAGATGCCCACTAATCTCCAATAGATTATTTATTTATATGTCTAAGTATCTCAAGCAGGGCTGGAATAAATCTGAGGTGAGGAAGGTACTTGCCTCATGTCAAACATGAAAATGGATTCCAAAAAATTCAGTAATTGATAAAATATTTTAATGAAATATTTTATTTTTTTTAAAGATTTATTTATACAAGAACTGGGGTACAGGCCAGAGGCACGGGAGGGTGAGAGAATTCACCAGAGCCAGAGCCAGGAGCAGAACAGGCAGGCGGACCGAAAACACTGCTGAGGGAGCAGCAGGCATGACAAGAGAGGTCTGCCACACCATGTGGGTATCTCCCTGGCTGGCCGGGAATCAAACCCTGCACTGCAGAGGCTACGGACAGCTTCAGAGTGCTGCGCTCAACCTGCTGCGCCACCGGGGAGGCCCTAATGAAATATTTTAAATAAAAAGTAATGCAAAAAAATTCTTGATGAACAAAATATCAAAATTTAAAATAAAGGCAGGATCAACAACATTGCCAAAATGAGCCATACTGAGGCCTGGAGCAGAAAGAAAAGTGTGGGGTCCACATACATGTTTGTATGTATTCTTGAACGGTTTTTGTTTTCTAGAACCTTAAAGTAGTTGAAGAAAATGTTGAAAAATTGTAAAAGATATATTGAAACTCACAAAATTAAGATGAAACCCGTGTTTATTAAAATTTTTACTTTCCTGGTTTTTTTAATGGAAGCAAACTCCTCAGTAATATTTTCATTAAAACCAATAATACTTTCATTAAATGTTTTCTCAGGCCTAATATAAAGAAGTAGAATTTAGGGGGCATGCTAGTAATCTGGTGCAACTTAAATGCAAGGTAGATACTGGAGAATCTCTGGAGGTAAGGATCACAAGATAGACACAGTATTAGTTAAGCCATGCTAAAGGATTTGGATGTACTTTTGCAGTGATGGGAAACTTCTAAAGTATTTTAAACACATGTTTTAGGATGTCTACAATCACACCAATGTTGAGGACTAAAAAAAGCATAAGACTGGAAATAGAGATCTGATAGATTCTTTTTTTTAAAGATTATTTATGCATACAAGAACTGGGGTACAGGCCAGAGGTGTGAGGGGTGAGAGGATTCCCCAGAGACAGAGTGGGGAACAGAACAGGCAGACTGACTGAAATACACTGCTGAGGGGAGCAGCGGGAGAGTCAGGAGAGGTCTGCTGCGCCATGTGGGTAGCTCCCTGACCGGGGATGGAACTGGTGCTGCAGTGGCTGCAGATAGCTTCATAGGGTGTGTCTTAACCCCTTGTGCCACCAGGGAGGCCCGAGATCTGACAGATTCTTAACGTAGAAACATAACAGAGGCATCGCCATAAAAGAGGAGGTTCCATTTTTCCTGTCCATAAGGAATGGTGGAACTGGGGGCTGGTGAAGCTAGGTGGGTGCAGGAAAGACATGTGGGGAAGGGAGATGAGGAGACACATGGAGAAGAAGCACCTGCTTGCTTCTTGGCTTTGGATTTGCACCAGGAACTTGGGGGGACTTGGAGGAAACAAGTGGAGCAGCCACATGTGGAGACAATTGGAAGAGACATGGGTGAGAGACTGTGGGGAGGCTGACAATGGCAGCCTTTGTCTTTTTTTAAATTTTTTATTTTAATATTTATCATTTTTTACATTTTTTGATAACATTTGCTTCCCCCCACCCCCCCCAGATTGAGTCCCCATAGAATCTCCTTCCCGAAGGCACCCGTGCACCATCACCACAGTCCCCTTGCTCCTCCCTCCCTCCCTCTCACCCCCTTCCTCCTCCTCCCCTGCAGGATGTCTCTGGTTTATAATTGTCTGTTTTTGCTCTTGTTATGATTTGTATTGTTATTATTATTTTTTACACTGATGTCTTATTTGATTTCCCTATATTCCTGTTATAAGTGAAACCATCCGATATTTTTCTTTTTCCTTCGGCTTATTTCACTGAGCATAATAATAAACTCATGCCATTCACAGCAATGTGGATGAAGCTAGAAGGAATTACACTCAGTGAACTAAGCCTTTATCTTGATTTGTACTTTTACTTTGCTCCTTTCATCCCAGACTTGCCTGGCCTCTTTGACTCCTTTCCCATGGGTCCCCACCAGAAAGTGTCCTGTTTTGGGGGAAAGTATTACTCTTTTTCTCTTCTCTCGCTATGCACACTAATTCTAAAATTAAACTTCTTTAACACTGAGTATGCATTGTCTTTGTGTGCATGGATGGCAGGACCCCTTTATCATGTAAGTTTGGGGGTTCCAGGGTACCCCTAGGTCTACCCGCTAACAGAAATGTAATATCCAAGGTAGATAGACTTAGGAGTAAGGGAAAAAATAAGGATGGTCAACCTATTCTGTATTCATGTTGTATTATATATTTGTTCCTGAAATGTGTGGAAGGAAATAAATCACTCCTTTCAAAGAAGCATGCCTTGGCTTGCTGGAAACCATTAATTAAAAACCATTAAAAGATGGAAACCATTAATATGACCCAACCATAGTATGTATGTACATAAGTGAGAAGTATTCTTCTCACTCTCACTATCTTCCTTTTCCAAAAAGTCCTTTTCAAGAAACTGGTATGAAATCTGGGATTCTGCCAAATGTGGTAAGATTAGGTTTAAAAAATGCAAAGACAGCAGATCACAGGTAACTCACTGGTAGGCAGACAGTTTTGTTTTCTTTATAGGCAAGCAAAAATACTTACAGATGATGAGCTAGGACAGAAAAAAAATCAATTTACATTCGTTCAGGGAAAAGAGGATGTCCTTCTAAATAAAAAATAAACATCGAAGTCAATACTGCCCGCCACTTTAAGATTATTTTCCTTTTAAAATGATCTTTGATGTTTATTTCCAGTAATAATGTGGCCAAAATAACCTGAAAGTCAGTCCTCCCACAGTGCAAACAGAGATACGGAATAAAATATAATATTCTCTTAAATGTATAACCAAGTTTGCAAGTAAATAAAGGAAAATCACCAGGGATCCAAACAGCAAGTGGAAACAAAACTAGAGCATTTAGTGGAAGCTGGTTTTAGGCCTTCTGACAGGTGGGGTGCCAGGCAGTTTGGTTATCTTGTTAACTACATTTTGACTACCTTGTAGAGGCTGAAGACTAAGCCTTGGTCCTAAGGAAGGCAGGGTGTTGGAACCGAGATACCCCTAGCAAGTTGGGACTTTTAAAGGACTATACCTTTAATATGGGTAAAAGAAACAAAAATCTATTCACTAACTTAGGGGAGACAACGTGGTATCACGGAAGGAAGAAGAAAGATTTCCCTTTAATTTCAAAAACTGCTTTCAGGTGGGTTTGAAATTCACAATGTATACCTCCTGCAAAGCCTAGAAATCCTTCAGGCCAAAAAATTAGCATAAAGTGGTTCCTAGTGAAACCACCTGGCAGAAGAGGTGCAAAACAGCTTTAGAGGGACAAATTCTCCCCACAGGTAAAGCCACAATAGACACAAATTACAATTTAAAAAATTACAGAACACAGGAGGGAACACCCACCATAAGGCTAAGTCTGGAGACAACACAGCAGGACTTGACCCCAAGATCTTCAGATAATAGAATCATCTAAAATAACTATATTTAAAATGATTAAAGACAATTGAAAACATAAAAACAAGACCCTATATTAAAAAAAAGACCAATTTAAAAAAAATAATTCTGGAAATGGAAAAAAAAGTTTTAAAATTAAAAACCCAATGGGGAGATTAAACCAGACTGAGCACAGCTAAAGAGAAAAAATGGTGAACTGGAATACAGATAAACAGAATAAAGCACAGGGAGATAACGAAACAGAACAACGAAAGAGAGATAAAGAGACACAGAGGACAGATGGAGAGAAAAGTAATATTCAAAGAAGGAACGGCTGAGAGTGTTCCAGAACTGATGAATTAAAGATGTGAATTCTGAGAGTCAGGAACTATGAGTTCTACGTAGGATAAATACAAGTAAATTCACATTTTGGTGAATCTTCACAACATCAAAACAATCATAACGAGGATACTTAACAGTTTCTATGTGCCAGGATAGACTGAGTAAAGACAATCATTTTAATATATGGGTATATGTAGCTCTAGCAAGGCACAGAGCAGGTTCTCTACAATCCAGGCAGATGGGTGAAGGAGAGTCCTGGAGCCCTCGGTGGCTTTTTCAGGCTTTTAATGATCTTTCTACACCATTTGTAGTGAGGCAACCAGGTGCAGAGCAGGCAGGGGAGCCAGGGCGGGGCATGGTTTCAGGAGGCCAGCAGGCCTAGCACCCAGAGCAAATCTTCACTCTGGGCTCTCTGGCGTTCTTTCATGGTCTCCCCTACACTTTGCCGCTACTCGCCTCTGTTGTCTGCCGCCCCCCTTTTATGCTCAGTCTCTTGGCTCAGAGGTGCCCACTCACCCATGCCTGCACCATAGTCCAGGTGCTGTCATCAGGCACGCGTGTAAGCCTGCAGGTGTCACTCATTGACGCTAATGGAGGGAGGGCAGAAAAAAAACTCATCACTTCCATTTACCCTACAGCATATTTTCTTCCTGTCTTTTATCCTTGCATGTTTTTTTATATACAGTTTATAATGTATATAAATTGTAAACATTTTATAAATGTTGATGTAAAATCAGAATACTACACATATAATTTGTAGTCTACTTTTTTTTACTCGGTATTTCTCCATAAGCATTTTCCCATGTCAGTAAGCAGCAGCAGCAGCAGCACAAACAACAGTTAACACTTTAGTGCTGTGGTTATGAACACGGGTTTTTAAGTCAAACTGTTTGAATCCCAGCTCCCACTTACTATCTGTATGACTTTGGGTAAGTGACTCATCATTTCCCAGCGCCCATTTACTCATCTGTAAAACCTACATCCTCAAGTCACTATTTACTAAGCTATCTGCCAGACACTGTTTTAAACACAAAACCCTGTGGGGCAGAAACTGTTAGGCCCCTATTGTACTGATGAGCAGAGTGGGGCATAGAAAGACTGTTTAGTGATTTGCCCAAAGGTCATCAACATCTCCGATGAACACAGGTTCAAGAACATTGCATATGACTTTTCATGAGCTCATGTGATTGTCTTATATTTAAAAATTAGTGATAATGAGACTGTTAGAGATGTTTCCATTTACATGCAGCTCCCTTGCATGGGGCTGAGCAGTCAGGTGAAGCTAAATAACATGGAAGGCAGGTGGGCTCAAGAGAAAAAGCGCTCCTGTGGCCTGACTTGCACTGCACCGTGGTACTGCTGGGCAGGAGACACTTGGAAGAGACCCATGGGGAGACCACATGGGGAGGCTGACAAGGGCAACCCTTATCTTGATGTGGAATCTCCTCGTGTCCTAGCTTTTTGGGACCTGCTTCAGAACTCTTTCTTATGGTTCCCTGGAAGAAGGTGGCTTAGATTTGTGGCGAGTTTTGGGCCTCAGCTGCCTGCTTTGGGCCGACCCTGTTTGTCACAGGGGGTGGGTAATTTTAGGTGTTTTGTTGGTGTAAAGGCAGGACAGGACACGGGGCAGGTTTTCTGATCCCATGCAGACCGGGTAAAGGAGGAGTCAGAGTCCTCAGTGATTTTGCAGGTTTTTTATTGGGGTTCACCAGGCATATGGCAGGCAGGGGTGAGGCCTGCCAGCCTCCCAGCCCCCAGCAAGTCTTCACTCTATCTGGGCTCTCTAGCGTTCGTTCTGCTGCTTCTCGGCTTCTCTTTCGGCTTCGGCTTCTACTGCTGCTCCTGGCATCCCCATGACGCCGCCCTTAAAAAAAGCACAGTCTTAGCTCAGCTGAATCCCATCTACCTATGCCCACACCCTATTCCAGGTGCCCGCCATCAGGCATGTATTCAGGACAAGGATCCATCATCTATCCTGATGGCGGAAGGGCAGGAAAGCCTGACATTTTCTTTACCCTACAGTTGGGAAACTATTATCCTTTCTTTTCCTTTCCCTTCATGCACGATAATTCTATTACACTTTCACACTGTTAGCTTTGCCTTTGCATGCACAGAGAGCTGAATCCCTTTAGAGCATGCGAGTTTGTGGGTCCCAGGGTGCCCCTTGGTCACACACAAACATAATTTTATAGTATTCTTCATATAGGTATTGTGTGTTTCTGATTAAATTTGTTCCAAAGTATTTTGCTATTTTTTAAAGATATTTTCCAGCTTTATTGAGGTATACATGACAAATCAAAATCACATATATTTAAGCATCTTGTTTTGATATACCTATACCCTGTGAAATTATTATCATAATCATGCTAATTAACATATCTATCACCTTGATTGTTATGAATTATTTTTCATCATGAGAACACTTAAGATCAAGTCTTTTAGCAAATTTCAGGTATTCAACACAGTATTACTTAATAAAGTCACCATGCTGTACATTAGATCCTCAGACTCATCCTGCAAAAATGAACCTTTGTGCCTGTAGGGCAAGGTAAAAAAGTATCAGGCTTTTCTGCCCTCCCGCCATTAGGATTGATAATGGATCCCTGCGGTCCCTAATGCATGTCTGATGGTGGGCACCTGGAGTGGGGTGTGGGCATATGTAGGTGGGTACACCTGGGCTGAGACTGGGCTTATAAGAGTGGTATTATAGGGACACCAGGAGAGCGAAAAGAGCAAAGAAGAGAGCGAAAGAGAGCTTCCAGTGGAACAATAGAACAAAAGGAGCAGAGAGGTAAAGGCCAAGAGAGAACGCTGGAGAGTCCAGAGAGAGTGAAGACTTGCTGGGGGCCTCCTGCCTCCCAGCCCGCCCCCCTCTCCCAGGGCACCCGTGCCTGCCATGTACCTGGTAAACCCAATAAAAGCCTGCAAAAGCCACCGAGGGTTCCAGGACTCCTCCTTGCCCCATCCTTGGATCATAGAGATCCTGCACTGGCCATTCCTGCCACTACAGTGCCCTTTGACCTTTATCTCTCCATTTCTTCCATTCCCTAGCCCCCGGAACCACTAATCTACTTTCTGCTTTTTATGTGTTTGACATTTTAGATTGCACATTATCAATGAAATCACACAGCATTTGTATTTCTTCATCTGGCTTATGAGTCCTTTTTTCTGCTACTGCAAATGTAATATTTTTCTCATTTCCATTTCCATTTCTAAGTGTGTCCAGCTACAATATTTGTGTATTTATCTTTATTTATTTGTGTATTTATCTTGAATCCCTATTATTTCATAATTTTTTTTAACTAAAGTCTCCTGGGTTTGTTATATGTACAAACATACATTAGCTAAAAGATAGACCATTTAATCTCATCTTTCCCTCTATAAATACAGATTTTCTTGACTTAGCTTCATTTCTTAGAACAGCACTGCACAACAGAATTTTCTAGGGTGATGGAAATGTTCTATAGTTGCACTTTTTAATATGGCAGCAGCAAGACCCATGTGACTTAAGCAGTTAAAATGTGCCTAGCAAAACTGAAGAACTACATTTTAAATGTTATTTTACATTTATTTAACATTTTATTAAAATGTTTATTAAAATTAAAATTTTAATAAAATGTTATTTAACATTTTAAATGTTTAATGTTAATTATTTGCTTTGTCCTTTTAAAATGAAATGTTAATTTAAATGTAGATAGTCACATGTGACTAGTATCTTCCATATTGAAGAGCACAAGTCTATATCCAAAATAATGTTACATAATAATGACAATAGTAGGTATGCCTGCATAGTTCCTGCTTTTAATCAAAATGGATTAGTCTTTTGCTACTAGGATGCTCTTTGTTGATTTTTTTTTTTGGTATGCAGACTATTATATTGAGGCAGTTTCTTTCTATTCCTATTTTACTTAGAGTTTTTATTAGGAATGACTGCTGAATTTTATTAAATTTCTTTTCACAATTTATACAATCATAGGGTCTTGCCCCTTAATTTGATGATATAATGGACTATGATGACAGATTTTCTTATATCTAACCATCCTCATTCCTGCAGTAAACTATATTTCATCATAGTCTAACTTGTGATTGATTTTAAAGTCAAAATTAAAAAGTGACTTTTAACTAGAAATTATGCTATAGTTCCTTCATCAGTATCTGGATCTTTCAGTTTCTTAGCCATCTGTGACATGATTCAACTCTGCTTCCTGTCTTGGGAATAGAACACTATTACTGCGGAGCCAGAACATTTAGGATGCAGTCCATCTTCCCAGGCATCTTCAATTACTTATTCAAAAAGTAAGAATGTAAAATTGACCTAAGAGGTAAAAAAAAAAAAAAAAAACAAGCCCCTAGAATCATACAACTGGGGTGGAGGGGAAGCAAATATTGTTTAAAAATGAATAATGATGTAAAAAATAAATAACAACCACCAAAAAACCCTAGAATCCCTTCTCCAGACTTAGGGTAGGCAATTTTTGGAAAGACAGTAAAAATGACCAAGTGAATTACAATTTCTTTATGCCAAATAGTTTTTCTAGAGTTTCAACAGGAAGAAAAATGGCTGCTAATTTAATTCTACTAGGCATCTCCTAGGAACAAAATAAGAAGCAGCAAGGACATTCAATACAGATAAATTAAAGAAAAATTATCATAGAAGTAACAATTTCAGACATTCTACTGGGCATCTCCTAGGAACAAAGTAAGAAGCAGCAAGGACATTCAATACAGATAAATTAAAGAAAAATTATAGAAGTAACAATTTAAGCCATTCTACTGGGCATCTCCTAGGAACAAAGTAAGAAGCAGCAAGGTCATTCAATACAGATAAATTAAAGAAAAATTATCATAGAAGTAACAATTTAAGACATTCTACTGGGCATCTCCTAGGAATAAAGTAAGAAGCAGCAAAGACATTCAATACAGATAAATTAAAGAAAAATTATAGAAGTAACACTTTAAGCCATTGTACTAGGCATCTCCTAGGAACAAAGCAAGAAGCAGCAAAGGACATTCAATACAGATAAAATAAAGAAAAATTATAGAAGTAACAATTTAAGCCATGTTAAAGTTGGTGGGCTTTATAGATGGGCAAATATTCATTACATATGTAGTATCTTCTAAACACTAAAAATTAAAGTTTCTCCCAAATAAAGAGACACAGGACCTAAAAGTCTACCCCTGACAGAAGTATAATACTAACAGTTAGAACTAATTATGGGATATAATAATTAAAACTAAGGATGAGAAAGGGAGAGTGAAAATTATGACAATACTATTGGAAGTCCCAGATAAAGCATCTCAATTCTGCTTACCTGACTAATAATATATTCAGTCACTCAGGGATTTCGAGAGCAAAGGCACAGGCTACAAACTTGGCAGTTTCTCCAATTCCATTTACAAAGGAGACATAGAACTCATGTTTATGTGAGGGAATGTAACTATAAAGAAACCTGGCAGGTATGTCCTATTTTTTAGATATACTATACTTCTTAAATCTAAGTGTGGCCTACATAAAGAATCAAAAGCGATCTCTTTTTTTTAAAGATTATTTATGCATACAAGAACTGGGGTACAGGCCAGAGGTGTGGGGGGAGAGAGGATTCTCCAGAGACAGAGTGGGGAACAGAACAGAAGGACCTACTGAAATGCACTGCTGTGGGAAGCAGCGGGTGAGTCAGGAGAGGTCTGCTGCGTGATATAGGTATCTCCCCGGCCGGGGATTGAACTCGTGCTGCAGTGGCTGCGGATAGCTTCATAGGTTGCATTTTAACCCCTTGCACCACGAGGGAGGCCCAAGTATCAAAAGCTTTTATGCTTAAACTTGTGCTATATGACTTCTGAAAGTCTACAAAATTCCAGTGTAGTGTTACTTTCTTTTTCAGATTAAATGCCACAGGAACTATAAAACAGGACAGTTCTTACTGATTCCCTTGTAGCTTTCACCATTATTCCAGTAAGCACAAATTATTTTTTCTAGGTTGATAGTTTCTAATAAATTTCTACAGATGAATAAGGAGCAAATACATCATATTTTCCAGAGAATTGAGCAACAGATAAGCATTTATTTTGTATTTTACTATGATTAAGAAAGCATGACTTTTGACAGAACATAAGACCAAAAAGGCAGGGTTTTGTTGAAAGGCTCACAGACAGACCCAATTTCTAGAGTCTGACATCAACTTTATCCCCGTCACTTTCTCTTATTATTAGAATGATTTTTCCTAGAAAAATTGCTTTCTATAGTGCAGGCTTTGAGCAGTGAGACTCAACTGTAATTCTATGCCCAGGCAACAGGTGCTGAGGTAAAATTTGCTTTTGACTTAGCCACACAGAAACTGATCTGACTGTAGGATAGAAACAGACATATACTCTTGAGAGAACTTTTTATTATAGAAAAGAAAGTAAATATGTATCTATGTTGATGTGACTGTGTATATGTTTGTGTGCATAAAATTATAGGAGGAAATGAGATTTTACTGAAAATAACTGGGAAAAAGAGAAACCCTCAATGCCTGCTGGCTTATTTTAAATCCGGTTGATTCACAGGGAATAAAACCCTTGTTGTTAATATAAGCATTGGGTTGAATATAATTTCAATAGATTATAAACTGAAAAACACTTACTGAGCATGAGCCCAACACACCAGAATGAATCCAGGTATGCCCGGCCACTATGACCTAAAGAAAGAGAAAAATGATTAATCTATCAATTCTAGAACCTGTAACATAATCAAATAATACTGCAGCTACTTATATTTTTTCAGGTGAAAAGCAATGAAATATTTTAACTGCTTTTTATGACTTTTAGTAAGGAGCTTGGATTTTTTTCCCCTATCACCTTCATGATTCTTCTTTTATTCCATTTATGAAAAAAGATATTTAGCTGTTTTTTGAAAAAGCTCAATTTTTCTCTGATTATGAAATTAATATGCATAGTGACTTGCAAAACATTCAGAAAATAGAGAAAAGTACAAGGAAGAATATGTGTAATGGTAAGACAGCAAGAGATAGAGAAGAAAAGCCAAGTACTCAACTTTTTGTAAAAATTTAGAGATTGTTCTAATAGAACCAGTGCTGATCATTTTAATAAACCCTTTGTTCTTTTAGATAAAATTTCTTCCAGTGAAAATGCTGGGGCCTGAGAGCCAAGATTAGGCCAATACAGAAGTCAGAGTGACCAGACATTGTCTCTTTCTAGCAATGATTCATTGGCAGGATAAAATACTTTTTACGTTGACAAAAAAAAAAATTCCTGTATTTAAGTGAACATCAGTAAAAATGGCAGAGTAGTCATTTCCTTCACAAAAACAGCAAATAAGTTGGTAAACACTGTCCACATCAACTTTAGAAGAATTCTGAAAATGAGCCAAAAGTTCACAGCAACTACATTTGTTGAATGCCAGCACCAAAAATGGCAGGGTAGGAAATTCTTTGCCTCTATCCCTCCACAAAATCTGCCAGCTTTTACAGAACTCTGGTTTTTACTCTAGTAAAAAACTTACAAGCAAGAGCAAGCTTAGTGAAGAACAAAGTGGCTACAATGAAATAAAAGGTGTCCATGGTGTTTTTAATCACTTGCCTACCAACTTCCCACTGCCCATGTCAGTGGGAGCCATGAAGATGATATCCTGCAATCCTCATACAGATTGATATTGCCACAAGGAACTCAAAAGAAATCCTGGAATTGAAAATACAATAAATGAAATAAAAAATTCACAAGAGACATTTTTTCAAATTTATTTATGCATACAAGAACTGGGTTGTAGGCTAGAGGTGCCTGGGGTAAGAGGATTCAACAGAGACAGAGTAGGGAGCAGAACAGGCAGATCTACTGAAATACACTGCTGGGGGGAGCAGCGGGTGAGACAGGAGAGGTCTGCTGTGCCATGTGGGTCATCTCCCTGGCTGGGGATCGAACTTGTGCCACATTGGCTGACGATAGCTTGATACCACTAAGACTTTAACTCCTGAGCCACCAGGGAGTCCCTACCAGAGACCATTTTAAGTAAGACTTGGTTAAGCAGAAGAAAGAATCAGTAAAAGATGGGTGAAAGTGGAGAACAATGAATTCAGATTGTCTAGTCTGAGGGGCAGAATGAAAAAAGATAATAGAGCCTAAGAGATTGGTGAGATACTAGCAAGCATACTCACATATACACAATAGGATTCCAAGAGGGAGACAGTGGAAAAAGGGGAATAAAGAATATTTGAAGAAATGATGACTGACAACATCCCAAATTTCAGTCCATAAAGCCATACATCTACACATCAAAGAGCTCAACAAACTCCAGGCAGGATAAATTCAAGAGATCAACATTGAGACACATTATAGTCACATGCTCAAAAGTAAAGGCCAAGAAAGAATTTTGAATGCATAAAGAAAGAAGTGAGTCATGACGTACCTGAGAACCTCAATGAAATTAACTGCCGATTTCTCTTCAGAAACCATGGAGGTTAGAAGGCAATGCGGTCATATATTCAAAGTGCTGAAAGTAAAAATGTCAGTCCAGAATTTTAAATCTGGTCAAATTATCTTTCAAAAAATGAAATAGAAGTGGATCAAGAAGATGTTGGTATATAAACACAATGTGATACTACTCAGCAATCAAAAAAGATAAATTCATGCCATTTGCAGCAACATGGATGGAGCTGGAATGGATAATGCTAAGTGATATAAGTCAGAAGGAGAAAGATAAATACTGGATGGCATCACTAATATGTTGAATATGAAGTAACTAAAGTAAGACTCAGATACTAAGACTAGCTTAAAAACTAACCCTTGATAGAAATGCAAATCAAAACTACAATGAGATACCATCTTACAGCAGTGAGAATGGCACATATTAAAAAAAACTAGCAACAACAAATGTTGGCGAGGGTGTGGAGAAAAAGGAACTCTCCTGCACTGTTGGTGGGAGTGCAAAATGGTCCAACCACTATGGAGAGCTGTGTGGAGATTCCTCAACCTGCTAAAGATGGAGCTTCCATATGATCCAGCAATTCCACTCCTAGGTATTTACCCAAAGGACACAGAATCATTAATTCAAAAGGGCACCTGCACCCCTATGTTTATAGCAGCACTATTTACAATAGCTAAGCTATGGAAACAACCCAAATGCCCCAAAATAGACAATTGGATCAAGAAGATGTGGTACATATACACAATGGAATATTACTCAGCAATCAAAAAAGATAAACTCATGCAATTTGCAGCAACATGGATGGAGCTGGAAGGGATCATGCTCAGCGAAATAAGTCAGAAAGAAAAAGAAAAATAGTGGATGGTCTCATTCATAGCAGGAATTTAGAAAACCTAAATAAGGGACCAGGAAAAAAACTAATTATAATAAAGTAAAAATCAAACTCAACAGCAACTATAGAGCAGAGACACACTACAGGGTGGGGGTGAAGGGGAAGAGGGATTAGGGTCAAAATAAGGGGAGTGGGAATTGTATGGGGATTATAACCAAGATGAAAATGCATACATTGTGCAAAATTGAAAAATGATGTAAAATTATATAAAATAAAATGAAGTATACAATATGATGATTTGATAAGAGTAGACACTGTAAAATGATTATAAAGATGAATATAAGTCACACATCCATCCCTCACATAGTTTACATAGGTAACTGTGTGTATGCATACAATGTTTAAGATCTACGCTCAACAACTTTCAAGTATTAAAATACTATTAAAAAAAACAACAACAAAAACCTAACCCTTGATAGTTGACTACAGAACTGAAATATGGAGGGTAGAGAGAGGGAAAGAACAAAGAGAGAAGGAAGCACAATGGTCTATGGTGGTAGCATATCGGTGAGTTGGTGGTAATACCTGATGGGGGGGACCCTAATATTATCTCAGTTAAAAATAAATTTAAAAAATGAAACAAATTAAGACACCCCCAATTAACAAAAACCAAGGCAGTTTGTTAGTAATAGATCTGCCCTATAAGAAATCCTAAAGGTGGTCCTTCAGATTAAAATGGAAGGACAGGGGCCCTCCTGGTGGTGCAAGGGGTTAAGTCGTAGTACTATGAAGCTAGTTGCAGCTATTGCAGCACCACATGAGTTTGATCCCCAGTTCAATCCCCGGCTGGCCAGGGAGCAACCCACACAGTGCAGCAGACCACTCCTGCCTCTCCCGCTGCTCTCCTCAGCAGTGTATTTCAGTAGATCTGCCTGATCTGTTCCCCACTCTGTCTCTGGTGAATCCTCTCACTCCCTGCACCTTTAGCCTGCACCCTAGCATGCATAAATAAATAAATAAATAAATAAATAAATAAATAAATAAATCTTTAAATCTTGTATGCATAAATAATCTTTTAAAAATGTTAAAAAATAAAATGGAAGGACAATTGACAGTAACTCAGTGTCATATGAGGAAATAATGACAATGCTAACTAAGAGGGAAATGTAAAAGCCAGTATTATTGTATTTTTGGTTTGAAATTCCTCTTTTTTATTTCTACAATATTTAAAACACACATACATTAAAGTAATTGTGAATTTATGTTATTGGACAAAAATATATGAAGATGTAATTTGTGACATTAAATAGCATTAAGAGAAGGTACAGAGTTATATGGGAGTAGGGTTTTGTATGCAGTGGGGTTATGTTGGTATCAATTAAAATTAGATTACCATAACTTTAGTATGTATTCCCCATAGTAATCACTAACAAAATATCTATAGAATATACACAAATGGCAATGAGAAGGGAACCGAACCATGTCACCACTAAAAGGCAGTTAAACACAAAGGGAACTGAGGGACAAAAAGAGCTATGGAAAACAAATAGCAAAATGGCAGTTCTTCCTTATCAGTAAGTGGATTATACTGCTTAATCAAAAGACAGAGATTGGCAATATAAATATATCTTCTTTGACATTGAGTCAAAGAAATCACAAGTGAAATCAGAAAATAACTTGAGATAAATGAAAATGAAAACACAGCATAATAAAACAGGTGATACAGCAGAAGCAGTGCTAAGAGGGAAATTTATAACTGTAAGTGCTTACATCTAAAATAAGAAATATCTCAAATAAACAACCTTACTTTACACCCTAAGGAACTAGAAAAAGATAAACAAAAACCAAAGCTCACAGAATTAAGGAAATAATAAAGATTAGAACAGAGAATAGAAAAACAATAGACACACAACTAGTTAAAACTGAAAATACTAGTACTATATACAAACATTGATATTCAATGATGCACACCTGGAACTTATGTAATGTACAATGCAATGTGACTTCAATTAAAAAAGAGAAAATCTCAACAAATCTATAACCAACAAGGAGATTAAGTCAGTATCAAAAACCTCCCAAGAAAGGAAAGCTCTAAACAAGATGGGCTCGCTAATCGATTCTACCAAACATTTAAAGAATTAACATCAGTATTACTCAAACTCTTCTGATACATAAGGAGAAAATGCTTCCTCATTCATTTTATGAGACCAGCATCATCCAAATATCAAAGCCAGGCAAAGACACCACAAGGAAAAAAATTACAGACTGATCTCCTTCATGAATATTGATACAAAAATCTGCAACAAAATATTAACAACAGAATTAAGCAAATTATTAAAAGGATTATGTGCCATTACCAAGTGAGATTTGTTTCTGGAATGCAAGAATAGTTATGCATATGATAGTTAATCAGTGTAATACACCAGGTCAATAGGATGAAGGAAAAAAAAAAGCACATGATCATTTCAGTTGATGAGGAAAAGGAATTTGATAAAATTCAACGCATTTTCATGATAAAAAATATTCTACCTAGTAGGAATAAAAGGAAACTTCATCACAATAAAGTCCCTATATACATTAACAATTAACAATATGAAAACAAAATTAAGAAAACAGTTTTCAGAACAGCATCAAAAAATTATTTATGAGAAATTTTAACTAAGAAGGCAAGACTTGCACACTGAAGACTACAAATATTGATGAAAAAACTAAGGAAGACAAAAGACATTCCATGTTCATGGGTTGGAAGAGCTAATACGGTTAGGATGAACATACTAACCAAAGTGATCTGCAGATACAATATAATCCTTTTCAAAATCTCAATGACAATTTTGCAGAAATAGAGTCATACGGAATCTCAAGGGACCCTGAAAAGCCAAAACAATCTTGACTAAGAATGAAACTGATTTCAAGACTTAAGGCATCGCAGTAGTAATCAAAACAATATGGCATTAGCATAATAGACATTTAGACCAGTGGAATAAACATCCTAGAAATAGTCAAATGGTCAATTGATTTTCCACAAAGGTGTGGATCATTTAATAGGGGAAATAACAATCTATTGTGGGTTTCTATGAGCTGGCCACTCATGGGCAACTGTGACCTATCTGCTATCTGCAAATCACAGCAGAGCATTCCTTGACTACCTACAGAGTATAGCCCGTATCATGAGGCAGGCCCGGGGATGCCTAGGCCACTGTTGACCTGATTACGTAACTATCTCCATGGTGCTCTCAGGATAACTCTGCCTGTGATAACATCAAACTTTGCTGACACAAATGCCTTTTGATGTATGGTCACAATGTCCCCTTCCTGTCCCTTATACAACTTTGTCCCCCATTCCTATCTCACCCTCCGGACCATATTCCTCATACCATTGTCACATGATCAGCTTTCACTAGCCTGTATGATTTCACTAAATGGCAGAAGAACTTCTGCTCAAGCAGCAGAGTCTTGTGTTGCAAACCTGCTCCACGACTGTTGTGTCCCTCATCATGTTCCTGCTGCAGAGCAGCAACAAAGTTTCTGTCCCAACAATCTATCTCTTCAACAAACAGTTTTGAGAAAACTGGATAAGATATATAGCTGAACTCTTTCTTTATATACAAAAATTACTCAAAGTGGATTAAAGACCTAAAATGTAAGACCTACTGCCGGAGTCCAGCTCCAGTGAACAGGGTTGAGAGAGGAATCTGATTGAGCCGTAGAAATTACCAAGAAATGACAGACACAAAACAAGAGTTTAAGCAGGAGCCAGGGGACTCAAGGCCTCTTATTCATGCTCAAACGTCCAGAGTGCCCAGTGCAACTCGTTTTTGATACAAGCAGCCCCTCTCCCACCTCAGGTTAATTACTAGACAATGAAGTATTCTCTTAGCATTTGGCCTTGTCCGGGCACACATTCACTGCTGAGGTTCTGCGCCATCAGGTCATTCTGTTTCTTTTTCTAATCTAGTCTGTCCCCTAGACATAGCTTTGCAGACACAAGAAAGAACATCCCGGCCTGTACATGGGCCAGTCCTCCCACCCGGACTCATCAGTTTTTTAGCTATGACCTTGATGTCTTCCTTGTCTCAGCACTGCAGGCCTTAGGGGTCTCCAACAACCTACAACAATAAAAGTCTCAGAAGAAAACATGACACTGTTTTAGCAATAATTTCTTAAATATAACACCAAAATACAGGCAAAGAAAAAAAATAAATTGGATGGCATCAAAATGAAAACTCGTGCATCAAAGGCAATTGAAAAGGTGAAGATAGCAAAGAATGCATCATTCAAAAATGAACAATGATCTAAGAAAATAAAAATAAATAATAGCTTTAAAATAAATAAATGACATGTTTTAACACATGGATGTTTAGATAAAAAGTAAAGATCATTTGTACAGTTGCATGTGACCTGGTTTGTTGTGCCTTCTCATTAGTGGAAATAGGAAGGAGGAGTGTTCTTTAAACAGAGAAGGAGCTAAATGTTTATGACAATAGTTTTATACTCTTACCTATAACTTATTTAAATATAATTGTTATATAAACCATATTATTTGTCAAAAATCACGAGGAGGAACAATTTAATCCAGTTTAAAGGTGGGTGCTTGCATTTGACATCTTTAGTGATATGTGGCATCCTCATAGCATCTAAGCTGGTTGTAAAGTGATTCACTGAGTCATTAGTGAGAAATGGAGATGTGATTAAGTGCTGGTTTCCAGATAAGTGATTATGTGTTTGTATATTAAATGTATATATTCACACATTTTTATATTGGCATTCTGTAGATATGTTTGAATAGAGAAACTTTTTTTTTACTCCAACTACTGAAATCAAAAGGTACCAAATAGTATGTAGAACACCACTAAGATTTAAGGTTGTGTCTAAAAGGTACAGTGATTCTGTCATTTCCAGTTGTCACTTGTCTTGGCCTTTATGTTTATTTTTTAAAAGATTTATTTTATTTATGCATACAAGAACTGGGGTGTAATCCAGAGGTGCGGGGTGGTGAGAGATTCACCAGAGAGACTGGGGAGCAGAACAGGCAGATCTACTGAAATATACTGCTGAGAGGAGCAGTGGGCGAGACAGGAGATGTCTGCTTCACCATGTGGGTCACCTCCCTAGTCTGCCAGAGAATCACTCCTGCTGCAGTGGCTGACAATAGCTTGATAGTGCTCTTTTTAACCCTTGTGCCACCAGGGAGGCCCCTCGGCCTTCATTTTTAAATGGAGCATTTCTTTGCATTTGAATAGTTGGCATCAGCTACATCTGAGTATTTAGATGTGACTCAATTATTATGGTTGTCAGGATAATTAAACAAAAATACTTGTTCAGTGATCAGCACTGAATGATTGTTAAGGCAGTTGTGAGGTCAACAGGGATTTCACCTCTTTCTACAAGCACACCAAATAGAAACATCTCTAGGTTCCCATATGTAAAGGTGGATTGAAAGTCTTTCACATGAATGGCTTTGAAAACTGCAATGCCATTCAACAGATGTATGTGCATTTCTTCAGCTAATGTAACATAGTTCTGTTGTAACCTTGGTTACTGCATATATGCTATAATAATGAAATTGATTGAATCAATAGTTAGGAAAGGGGAAGAAGGGCTTAAAAAGGGGTCCAGAAGACCTTACTGGAAAGACAGACTAGACCTCAGAGGGCCTCCCTGGTGGCGCAGGCAGTTGAGCGCCGCACTGTGAAGCTGTCCACAGCCTCAGCAGCGTGGGTTCGATCCCCACCAGCGGGTGAGAATCCCACATGGCGCAGCAGACCTCTTCTGTCTCGCCCGCTGCTCCCCTCAGCAGTATATTTCGTCAGTCTGCCTGTTCTGTTCCCCACTCTGTCTCTGGTGAATCCGCTCACCCTCCCACGCATCTGGCCTGTACCCGGTTCTTGTGTAAATAAATAAATCTTAAAAAAAAAAAGAATAGAACTCAGAAATAAATTATGTACACATTTGAAAACATGATAGTATGTATATGACAGCTTTTTGTCTGACATCTGTGCTACTTCTTGGATCAGTTCTCCCATACTAAGAGAAATCATAATTCATCATCCCCTTTCCTTTCTTGAACTTTCATATTCCAGGAGCACTGGACGATGGTGGAAGGTTATTGATGATTTGGTGGTGGGCAAGGTGTGGTAATACACATCTGAAGAGGTGTGAACCTATACCCTAAATCATTTATAGTATTGTAAACCAATGTTAGTTCAATAAAAAAAAATTAAATATAAAATAAAATAAAGTTTAAAAAGAATGTGCTGAAAATCTGGCTATAAGCAGAAAATTACATAGACGTATACTTGTACCCTAAAGGCAATTTTTGCCTTCCTCCATGAAAACCTTACCATATTTTAACCACTTAATAAATATTTCAAAACAAATTTGAAACATTAGATTTTCAATTAACATTTGTTGGATGATTGAATTGATACGTGAGCAGTTGCTCACTCTGCTCCCCCCTCCACTCATAAGGATGATTCCTGAGACACTTTGGTCAGAGCACTATTTTTACTTATCAGAATTTACTTAAAAAATGGTTTTGAAGTAGCTTTCATTGGTACCCCACATGATGAAAATAATTAGGAAGTTGAGAATGTGTTTATTTAAAATCAGAGAAAGGTCAACATGTGCCAATAAGGTTCACGGTCGTTAGGGATAGGTTAGAAAGTTGGTTCTAAGTTTCGTAACCGCCATCACATTGTGCATATGATTCAAAATACACAATTACCCAGCTAGTTCAGTTGCTGAAAACATTTTTTCCTTGAGTTTTTGATAAAGGTTTTTTTTTTAAATGTAACAAATACCTTTGAAAATATTGTGTGGTAAAGGAAAAACAAGTTTCATTGGTCTAATTTGTAGTACCACCCCGATAAAGTCACGTCATGTAACCACCAAAGATCGGTGGGGGGGTTCTAAAAGGGGCAAGCCCACTTTTGTCTAGGTCTGAAGCTCTGGTAATTTAGTTGCACTTAATGAAAAAATAAAATAAATCATGTATCCAGCAAAAATGGTTGTACAATTATTAGTCTTCCAAAAATATTTATTCCTTCTGATGAAGTTCAGGTTCTAGATGGAAGTGACTTCATGGCTATAATCTCTAACAGGCTCCCGTAAGCTCACAAATATCACCCCTATGTCTTTAAACAAGATACCTTTGACCTCATTTTGCGAAAATTCTGGAAACGTGCTGGTCACATGACTCAACTGGAAGCCATTTTGTGAACCCCTGTAATGAGGCAGGCCGTGGTGTGCCCAGAAGAACGCCCCCCTACCCCTCAGAAGGTGACTCCACACAAATGATTTCAACAGAAGAAACAACGAGCCTCCAGGGTCCCCCACTTCCTGAGGCTCATAGGGCTGAGGTAGCATGTGACCAGGGTGCCGAAAATGTTGCCAATGGCCAAACCACCCAAGCCCCTGCCGACGACGGCCCCCAAGCCGCTGCTGACGATAGCGCCCAAACTGCTGCCGACCATGGCGCCCAAGCCGCTGCCGACCACGGCGCCCAAGCCGCTGCAGACGAAGGCACCCAAGCTGGTGCCGATGATGGCGCCCAAACACTTGCCGACGATGGCGCCCAAACTGCTGCCGACGATGGCGCCCAAACCTCTGAGGACCATGGCGCCCATGCCGCTGCTGACGATGGCGCCCAAGCCGCTGCAGACCATGGCGCCCAAGCTGCTGCCGACCATGGTGCCCAAGCCGCTGCTGACCATGGCACCCAAACTGCTGCCGACCATGGCACCCAAACTCCTCAGGAAAAGTTAAAGGAAGGGAAAGGTAAATGGTTTTAAGCTGTTTTTTGTTTGTTTTCTGTGGGGAAGAATCTGGTTTGGGAGCAGCTCTGGCTGGATGTTTATGGGAAGGGTGAACCCCCGTGGGAGACCGAAGCGGGGCCCCGTGGGCCCTGTTCAGTAGCTGGAGAGGGGTGACTAATGTTAGAGGAGGTGGCCCGCGGATTCAAATTATGGGGTGGTTATTTTATTCCGGACTTCTTCTTCTTTATCTGGCGGCGGCGCCCTGGTGACCAGGTGAGATGGCCGGGCCCGGGACACATCAGGCCCACCGAACGGATTAGCGGGGCAACCAGTGGGGCCCACCTTTCACAAACGCCGCGCCCATCGCGCCTGTAATGTACGCGTGGTGCGCGGTGACCACGGGAGTAACACTCCTGGGGCAGGGCACACAGGGTGGCCCACCCACAGTGGCCGGGGGCAAAGGAGGGCGCAGAAGCCTGGCTCTGCCTGTGTCAGCCCGGCCCCGTCTCCTCCTGCTTTGCGCCTTCCCGGCATCCCCCGCCTCCCCGCCCTCGCGCAGCGAGCCAGCCTCACCTCGAGGCCTCCGCTGGCGGCTGGTCTAGGCCGACAAGCCACTCGAGGCTCCTGTCGGGCCCAGTTCGGGCCACGCGGACGCCTGGAAGACGCCGGGACACAGAGGCTGCCGGGTGTGCGACTGCGCCCAGTGGGGGAGTCCCGCCATTGGGTGGTTCCCAGGAACCCTTCAGCGCCAGCCGAGCTGCGCGCGGCGCTGCTCTTCCCCAACCTGCCTGGATGGCGAGGCCTAAAGGCTGAGTTCCCTGGGCTTCTAGTTTTCCGGGATTACGAGATCAAACAAAACCTAGGAACTGGAGACACCTCTTTGGAAGCGTAGTGCCTCTGGGATAAGGATGGAGGTGTCATTGGCTCCAAACCGCAGCTAGCGCCTCTGAACTTGAGAAAATACCAGTTTTGGCTGGTGCTGACTTGTCTGCCAGGCGCTTGCAGTCCGGCCCTCTCTGGCTAGCTGTAATCAGAGTTCCAATTCGAATTCTGTTGAAGCGAGATGGAGCGGAGAATAGGCGTGTGTGCAGGAAAACAATGTAGATGTCTTTTCTTAAAATTAATTAGTACAACCGGGCCTCCATGGTGGCGCTGGTGTTCTCAGCTCTGTCAAGCTATCGGCAGCCACTGAGGCGCTAGTGGGATCCCGGCCAGGGAGCTACCCCCATGGTGCAGCAGACCTCTCCTATCTTGCCCGCTGCTCCCCTCAGCAGTGTATTTCAGTCAATCCGCCTGTTCTGCTCCCCTTTCTGTCTCTGGTGAATCCTCTCATCACCACCCCCACACCTCTGGCCTACACCCCAGCTCTTGTATGCATAAATAAATAAAAACTTTAAAAATAAATAAATAAATCTGTAAAACCAGTTCATGGGTTAAATGCAGGTAGCAGATTTTTAAAAAGCATTGAAACTCATCTTAGACTTGTCCACCTCTGAAAGTGTTTTTACATTCTTTATTTCATGAGAGAAATTGCCAAAAAATGCATTGAAATGAACAAAATGTCCTAGTCTTAGTTCTGCTGAGAAATCTAAGTTACTACTGATGTGAGAAAATCTTGCTTAGCAGCTAGTTCTTCAAATAATCTTTATTTCTGCCCCCTACCTTAAGTGTTTGTTACCTTTTGTTCTAGTAGGCAATGTGCCTAGTCCCAAGATTAAATTTTTTTTACTTTAATGTTTCTCTTTGTTTGCCTTAAGTGTGTGTGTGTGTGTGTGTATGTGTGTGTGTGTAAATGTATGAAGCAGGAAAAGAAGACTACCACAAATAACCTGTCTTTTTTTCCCCCTCTGTCTTCCTGGGTATCTGCTTTTCCACTGCTGTCTTCTCTTGTGCTTATTGTACCTTTCTGGTGGTTTCTGAAGTCTAACCAAAGGACTGAAATCACAATGGGTGGATTATTTCACCATTATAGGCTCAGACTCACTTGTTTGTATTTTAAAAAAAGGTTCCAGTGCTTTTAAGTGAGATTCAAACTCAAAACTCAGAGCCCAGTTTATGTTTTACAGAGCATTAGGAGTTGTACATTAAATGGAGCTTTTAATCTATTTCAAGGTATAAGATTTTATAACGTGGTGTTTAGCAGTGTTCTTAGAACATAAGAAAACTTTGTCAGGTTTTATGTAGGTACACTACTTTTTTTTTACCTTTGAGAAAAAAATTTCTTCAGCAGTGCAGTGTAGGACCTAAAACCCAAAATACAAGCCACTACAGATACATCCCATATCGACAGAAAATAAGATTAAAAATGAAATTGCAGGGGATTATTCACTTTACAGAATAATCTTGTTTTATTTTGTATTAAATAAAGAGATCTATCTTACAATTCCTTAAATAACTTTTAGGGGCAATCCAAATAAATGGTGATTGAGGTTTAAATGAAATATAGACCTAACATACTCAGTTTAGTGCCTGCCACATAGACTATATCCAGTGTAAAGTCAGTAATTAGTAAAACTGAATTATAAATTCTTTCATATCACCCCTTCAGAAATACATCTACCCCAAAAATGAGGTGTGTGCATCTAGATAGTCTAGCCATAAGAACTGGAATCCTGACTTTTACCCAAGGTATCTCAGAGCTGTTGATGTTCATTCTAAAGTCATATGAAACTGCATTACTTAATTCCTACTAATCCATTAAGGTGAATGCAAGCTGGAAAGCTAAGCTTTTGCTCTTTCCAGTCATATAACATTTTCAATTTTTTTTTTATTTTTTAAAGATTTTAAATTTTTATTTATGCATAGAAGAACTGGGGCTTAGGCCAGAGGTGGGGAGGGTGAGAGGATTCACCAGAGACAGAGTGGGGAGCAGAACAGGCAGATGTACAAAATACACTGCTGAGGGGAGCAGCAAGTGAACCAGGAGAGGTCTGCTGCGCCATGTGGGTAACTCCCTGCCCAGGGATCAATAGAACTGAGACTTTAACCCCCTGCGACACCAGGGAGGCCCCAAAGAACATTTCTGCCAACGGTTTTTGCATTGATTTTGTCCTTTGGTTGGCACTCTTCCCAGTAGTAGTCTGTAGCTGGCCACCAGTTGCCACCACTGTATCCATTCATTATAGCCCTTTACCTGAGAGTTTTAAGATTAATATTAAAACGACAAAGAAACAGATAAAAGGAAACCCCCAAAAAATCCTAGAATTCTGACTGCAGAATTGAGGCCACCAGAGGGTCAGGGTGGAGTGGAGAGCAGACGGGGGAGGGGGGATGAGGAGGGAGGGGGTCCAGTGCACTGTGGTAGAGAACTCTGTGAGTGCCTTGGTGGGGGTGTGGTGTGATAACATACATATGAAGAGGTGTGAACCTGTACCCTTTCATCATATACAGTGTTGTAAAACCAACGTTGCCTCAATAAAAGTAATAGAATTAAAACCAAGCAAAACTATGGAGACAGTAAAAAGATCAGTTTGCTGGGAGTTTGGAAGTATTTGACTAGGTAAAACACAGAAAGTTGTTAGAGAAGTGAAACGTTCCTGTCTGGTACTGTGGTGATGGTCACATGACCTTATGCAATAGTCAAAACCCATAAAAATGTACAACACAAAGAGTGAACCTTACTATCAACTGTGATAGTAATTTGTCAACATTGATTATTTAATGTTGACGAATGGACCACATTAATCTAAGTTGTTAATAAAAGGCAAAGGTGGGGGAGAGTAACATGGGAACTCTGTACTATCTGCTCTTTTTTTTTTTTTCTATAAATCTAAAATGGTTCTAAAAAGTAAATTATATTCATTTTTAAGACTATTATGTTTATAACAGCGCTTCATTTGTTATGTAATGTGAATTGACTTTGGAAAATCTGCACATATTGGAGAGGAGAGAAGTTGACTTTTAGGAATAATTGAGTTACGTCAAAGTATTTCAGATCCGTTTATACCTCATTCCAGTAGGGATTATGGGCAAGATTTTGTGAATTTTAACCAGTATTATCAGAAGTGGCCAGCAGAGGGAGCAAGAGGAATCTTTGCTAACTTGTTTTTGTTTTCATGATCTTAAGAACAAGAGATGAATAAAACTCCGGATCAACCTCCTCACGAACTTGAGAACCAGTTCATATTGCGTCTGCCTTTGGTAAGAAACCCTTATATCTCAGACCAAAGATCTTCAGTGCGTAAGTACTAGTTCTGCTTGGATTCTGTAACACTTATTCTATTTAAGGTAGGCTGTGAAAACTGAGAACGCTTGTTTGCCAGGGATCATGTTCTGTTAAGCTGTCCCATCCCAGTGTGTACTCTTTCAGCAGTCTTTCTTTTGCCCTATACATACTGCCTGTCGTGTGGGTTACTTTCCTGACAAACAGCTGTGTCAGTGGTGGATTCAATCACTATCACAGACACGAACAGCCGGCTCACTGGACAAAGATTCTTCTAAAATCCTTTCTATCACCTCAAAAGGGGCAGTGCTGTTTCATGTAAATTCATTACCTTGCGATGGCTATTGAAGCTAATCTCAGCTTATTCTTAGAGTCTCTTCCCTCATTGAACCTGTATTCAAGTGTTATTTAGTCTAAGAGAGCCATATTAAACAGGGAGTTCTGAAAGGTATTTCCCCAATTAGGGTTAATTAATATACCCAGTAAACTACGACTAAGCCTTTCCTTAGAAACTTACAAGGAAAGGGCAGCAGTGAGCGGGAGGAATATAGAGCATTCACTGGAACTACTAAAAGATAGCATGAACTGGAGTAAGTCTCAGCCTAACTTATACATGTAGTGTGGTTACAGGGCATTGGTCCTAACATTTGGGAAGTTTAAGGATTTATTTAGTGGGGGCTGTCTCTGATATAGCTGTTCGATCAGTTGCCAAGTAGACAATTCATCATTCTGATTTTTCAATTTGCTTCTGTTTTAGGAACATGCTTCTACTGTCAGAAAGATAGTACATTCCAGATATCTCTCTATGAAGGATAACTTGAGAATTGATTTATCTCGTAAGTACTTAATACCCATTTACCATACCTCAAGCAAGCAGTGATTTATTAAGGATTGCTGTGTGCCAGGCAGTATACTAGATACTAAGAATGCGACAAAAAATAGAATGTGATCTCTGCCTAGATGGACTGTAAGGAGAGGCTTAAATCACAGCCACCTCTTCATTTAAAGCAGAAAGGAAGTAGAAATTGGGCAACTTGAGGTAAATATAGTGTATATAAGGAAAAATTGGGGTATCACCTGTGGGATTTGCATAGTGTGGATTATCTTCTGCATGCACTTTTTGTGATTGCTGACTGTCCAGGAAATGACAAACGAATGTCCTGTTCTCTGTTTACAAGGGTGCCCTATCTTTCTCTCTTCTAAATAATATTTATTAGTTTTTTAAAATTGAGAAAAGTATATAAAGAAGAAAATTTTTTTAAGGATTTCTTTATTTATGCATACAAGAACTGGGGTACAGGCGAGAGGTGTGGGGGGGGTGAGAGGATTCACCGGAGAAGAGTGGGGAGCAGAACACACAGACTGACTGAAATACACACTGCTGAGAGGATCAGCAGGCGAGTCAGGAGAGGTCTGCTGTGCCATGTGGATCACCTCTCTGGCTGGGGATTGAACTCGTGCTGCAGTGACTGCGGGTAGCTTCATAGTGGTGCATCTTAACCCCTTGCACCACCAAGGAGGCCCCGAAAAATTTTTTAAAAATAGCCCATAATCTCACTAATTCAGTAGCTTTTATTGACATTTTAAAAAAAAAAGGTATTAGGGCCTCCCTGGTGGCGCAAGGGGTTAAGCACCGCACTACGAAGCAACCCGCAGCCTCTGCAGCACGAGTTCAGTCTGCGGGCCGGCCAGGGAGAAACCCACATGGCGAGGCAAACTTCTCCTGTCTCGCTCCCTGCTCCCCTCAGCAGTGTATTTTGGTCAGTCTGCCTGTTCTGTTCCCCACTCTGGTGGATCCTCTCACTGCCCCCCCCATCTCTGGCCTGTACCCCCAGCTCTTGTATGCATAAATCAAAAATATCTTTAAAAAAAAAAGGTAATACAAGTTCATAGTTAGAAAATTCAAATAAAACCAAAGTTCAAAAGAAGTGAGATTCTTCTTCACAGCGCCCCAACCTCAATGCCAAATATAATACTGTTTCTCCATTTCCTTACCGACAAAACTTTTTTTTTTTTAAAGAGGCATGAATTTTTATTTATTTATTTATTTATTTATTTGTTTGTTTGTTTATACATGCACTGGGTACAGTCAGAAGCGCGGGAGGGTGAGAGAATTCACCAGAGCCAGAGCGGGGAGCAGAGCAGGCAGAAGGACCCAAGTACACTGCTGAGGGGAGCAGCGGACGGCAGGAGAGGTCTGCGCGCCATGTGGGACCCTCCTCTGGTGGCCGGGGAGCAGGAGAGGTCTGCGCGCCATGTGGGACCCTCCTCTGGTGGCCGGGGAGCAGCTGGGGATCGAACCGGCGCCGCAGAGGCCGCAGAGGCTTCGCAACCCAGCGCTTAACCGCTGCGCCACCGGGGAGGCCCCTTACCGACAAAACTTTTATGATTAATATCAACATTCAAATAATCTCTCTATATTTTTAAAGTTAATTCACACAAAAAAGGGATCAGGCCAAACATGATTTGCCTCTTTCTTTTTTCACTTAGTATTAGAAGACTATACTTGAATCCTCTTGTATAAAAAGACATTCATGTTTGAAACATCTGGGCAGGATTCAGAGTTGTCAGTATGTGACCATGTATTCGTTCGTATATGTATGTGTATATATATTCAATATATGGTTATTGTGTAGAATTTTATCCTTGTGAAGTTAACTAGTTTAATAATTTGAGAAGTACTGTCACCATTCTAGAACCAACCCTTCCTTCATCCAAACATTTTATTTATTTTTTTTAAAGATTTATTCATTTATGCACACAAGAACTGGGGTACAGGCCAGAGGTGTGGGGGGTGAGAGGATTCACCAGAGACAGAGTGGGGAACAGAACAGGCAGACTGACTGAAATACACTGCTGAGGGGAGCAGAGGGTGAGTCAGGAGAGGTCTGCTGTGCCATGTGGGTCACCTCCCTGGCTGGGGATCGAACTCGTGCTGCAGTGACTGCGGGTAGCTTCATAGTGCTGCATCTTAACCCTTTGTGCCACCAGGAAGGCCCTCATCCAAACATTTTAAAATACACACATGCAATGACATAATTTGAATGCTTCCAATGGTGTCAGTGAAGCATTTACTGCTTCATCTACATTTAGTTCACAACCATTATCAAAGAACTTAGCCACTTTGATTCAGTGACATAAACTGAGAGAAAAGAACTCCATCTACTCTTTTCTCTGGGAAGTTACTAATAGAGTGCACAATTCTAGCATTATGAGAACTAGTAGTTTTCACAGAAGACTAGTCTATCCTACATAAATCTTCATTGTTCAAACACTAGGAAGCTTAAGAGTACTGTACATTGGGAATATGTTTATTTTAACCTTTCCTATTTTTCTTCAGCTGGTAGACGTCATGCAGTTGTTGAGATAGAAGATGTTTCACTAGCTGCTAAGCTGGTTGATTTGCCTTGTGTTATTGGAAGCCTGAAAACTCTCGATAAAAAAACCTTTTATAAAACAGCAAGTATTTCTCAGGTATGAACGAGTTTTCTTTATCTACTAGCTCCAGCATCCTTCGAGGAATTCCTCTCCCTCCTTTCTTTCAGTGCTCCTTACCACTTGGTGAATGGCTGCTTTTCTAACGTCCAGTTCAGTCTCACAGGATTAGATTGTCATGTTCTGTTTTGGTGTTTGATCCATAACTTTTCACTACTTTATTTTATCCGGATTTCTTTTAGAGCCCCTTGTTTGCCATTTATGGTGCCTTTTATTATTTGAAAATTGCAAGTATCTGGGATCTTCTGAACTTTGTGCTAAAACAGTTTGCTGTTACCTCTGGAGATTTGCTGTGGTTCTCACTCATCAACTCTACTGATTTCTTGTTTCCTTTCTAAATCAAATGCTAAGATATATCTGTTTTCAACATATTCCCTCTGCAGTGGTAAGCACTCAAGCTAAAAACAAAAACAAAAACCCAAACCTCAGAGCCCGTGTACAATGCTGCTGGGACAGAGAGAGAGAGAATGAATATCAATGTATGTAATGGTTTTCTGGAAAAGCCAAGTAACATTCTTCTTATTTCTCTGGTCCAGGATTTATGGTGGTAAGAATGATCGTGAATAATTACTAACCCAAGGTTTATGGCCATAGTCAACTGCTTTGTCTTTGTTAAATGTAGATGCTTGTATGTACTGCTGCTGCTGATTCCTACTCTTCTCTGGAAGAATCATTTAACTCTGCTGATGTTAAAGCAGGCAGGAAAAGTGAAAAGGAGAAACAGAAAAAATATGTCTGGAAGCATGGCAGTAAGTCATCAAAGTCACCAGCCCTTGCTCATTCTGACTGACTACATTTATCTGCTCAGTCCTAATTTTTTGTGACCCAGGGATCTGTTACCATACTTAGGTGTTTGATTCATTAGGCATCCAGACGCTTGAAGGAACTAGTCATGTCATGAACCAGTGGCTTATAGCATGACCATTCTCTAATTCAGATATATAGGTGTCTACCATCAGCCATATATACATTTCACCATGTTGAATTTATTTTAGTTACTCCACCACTTAAGAATGTCAGAAAGAAAAGGTTCCGCAAAACAAAAAAAAAGGTTAGTTGCATGCTATTTCTATCTCTTGGGTGGACTGGAAGACAATTATGAGTGGGAGGGGAAGGGAGACAGCCCATTGGGAGTAATTTGTTCATTCCTTTGTATGTTCAATAAACAGTTATAGAGTATGAGCTAAATGCCAGGCACTGTGTGAAAGCCATTGGGAAGTGACTAAAAACAGGCCTGATCCTTTGAGTTATAGGTTAGTGATTTAGGATTAGGATGTGTTATGAATTGAAACTTCTGCTAGTGCTTTTAATTTTCAATTGTAAGCTAGCGTTTTAAAGTGAACCCATCCAGAACCTGAGAATTGGGAATTGTGGTTATATTCCTAACCATCCCTCAGACCTGTAGAACCTTGGACAAGCTACATAAGTACTGTGGCTTGGCTTCCTTTTGTAATTGTGAAATAATTGTAGATTCACATTCAGTTGTAAGAAATAGAAAAGTGAAGCTGTATACCCTTTACCTATTCTTCCCATTATAACTTTCTGCAAAACTATAGTACAATATTACAAACAGGAAATTGACATTATTATAATTCACCAATGGTGTTCAGATTTCTCCAGATTTATGGTACTCTTGTGTGTTATGTGTGTATGTGTGTTTAGTTCCATGCAGTTTTATCCCACGTGTATGTTCATTTATCCATCTATAAAGTTAAGATACTAAACAATTGGGTCACTGTGAGGAATCCCCATCTTGCCTTTTTGTAGTGATGCCCACTTCCCTTCTACCCCAGTCTCTAACCCCTGGCAATCACTAATATGTTCTCTATCTCTATAATTTTGTCACTTTTAGAATATCACATAATTGGAATCATCTGATGTATAAGATTTGAACTGACCCTTTTCCTCCCATTCAGCATAATATCCTTAAGATTCATGCAAGTTTTTACATGCATCAATAGTTGATTCCTTTTCATGGCTGAGTAGTATTCAATATTATCGATGTACTACAGTTTAACTGTTGACCATTGAAGGATATTTGGGTCGTTTCCAGCTCTTGACTATTATAAATGAAGCTCTGAGCAGGTTTTTGTGTAAATGTAAGTATTCATTTCTTTGGGAAAAATACCCTGGAGTGAAATTGCTGGGTCATATGGTAGTCAAATGTTGTTTGATAAGAAATTACCATACTGTGTTTCAGAATGGCTGTACCCTTTTACATTCCACCCCCGCCAACAATGTATTTGTGATCCAATTTCTCTACATCCTCACCAGCATTAGGTGTTGTTACTTTTCTATTTTAGCCATTCTTTTAGATGTGTGGTGATCTCATTGTGGTCTTCATTTGCATTTCCCTGATGGCTAATGATGTTGACTATCTTCTGTGCTCTTTGCCATCTGTGTACTTTCAACTTTAGTGACAGACATTCATGTCTTTTTGCCCATTTTCTAAATGGTTTTTTTATTGTTGAGTTTTGAGAGCTCATTTTCTATTCCAAATACTAGTCTTTTGTCAGATACATAGTTTGGAAATATTTTCTCCCTCTTTTTAGCTTTTATCTTCTTGCAGGGTCTTTCAAAGAGCTAACATTTTTGGCTTGATAACATCCAGTTCGTTGGTTTTTCCTTTTAAGGATCTTGTTTTTTGTGTCAAGTTTATGAACTCTGCCTAGCTCAGATCCTGAAGATTTTATCCTGTTTCTTTTTTCTAAAAGTTTTACATCTTACATTGAAGCCTGCAGTCCATTTTTGAGTTAATTTTTATAAAAAGTGTGAGGTTTAGTTCAACACTTTTTTTTTTTTGGCTTCTGCATGTCCAATTGCTCTTGCACCATTTGTTTAAAGGGTATCTTTCCTCCACTGCATTGCTTTTGTATCTTTTCCAAAAATAAGCAGGGCAGATTGTGTGGTTCTGTTTCTGGGTTCTGTCTTTTGGTTCACTAATCTGTGTGTTGACTGATCCACTGAGAATCACAGTGTAGCTATATGATACCTCTTGAAATCAGAAAGACTGTTTACACTTCATTTTTTCTTTGCCAGGATTGTTTTCACCATCCTGAAGCCTGTACATTTCCATATAAATTTTAGAATAAGTTTGTCTCTTTATAGAAAAACTTATTAAACATTTTGATAGGAATTGCATTAAACCTATGTTGAGTTAATCTATGAACACAGTTGCCTTGGCTTTTAAACTGTTAGTCAACAGGCTCTATTGAGTGACTACTAAGTGTAAAACTAAGTTAAGAATAGTTTTATAATTCTTTAAGCTTTAGTGAACTAGAGTAATCTTAATATAACTTCATTGTTTATTGTGTTTTATTTCATAGACCAATGATTTCAAACAATTGGAAGAAGTCAACCTCACTGAGGTAGAGCAATCATAATATGACTTTATTATTTACTCTTAGTATGTTTTATTTCATAGTTCATTCATTTCAAAGGAATCATGGAGATTATTTTTAAGCGTTATTTCTCACCTCTATCACTTACCCCCAGTGACACACACTGAATTTGATTCAGTGAAAAATGAACTCATTGTTTAATGTCTGATAACTCCTAGAGGAAAATATATAATTTGGACAGTGACCTTGTATATTTTAATCTGCTTTTCCTGATATTTATTTAAAACATCATTTCTGGGAAACCAGCGTTCACTTTTACCAGCAGTTGTTTGCAATTGTTTATTCTCCCTCAAAGTTCTAATTTCTATTTGTGGCATGACGAATTGGTTGCTGTGGAGATAATTGTCTAAAACTGGATTTAAGGGAGAACATGTAGCTAAGACTCAGTTTTTACAGGAAAACTTTCTCTAATAATAAAATTGTGAGTAAGTGAAATCTGGGAATTTGAATCTTTAAATCAAATTACTTCTAAATAACAAATAAAAACTGATATTGTTCTTTGCCAGTAGGGGTCAAGGCAAATAATAACTGAGCCCTAAGGGTCGTGCCTCTGAGAAATTTCTTTAATAAGAGTTGCAGGTTAAAAAGATTAATTGTTTCAAGCAGTTTATTTGATTGGGGGAAAGTAAGCTTACCGTATAAACATCTAGACCCTGGTTGAAGATTCTTGCATAAATAGCGTTACTTACAGTAGAAATTTGGTTTGATGGATATGTAAAGTTTAATTCTTTTAATTCATTTATATATAGGAGAAGTGCATTCCTGCAAAACACAGAGTGTTCAATGACATTCCTAGTATTCCTGCCATCCCACCGTGGCTCAAAATACTGAGTCTCCTGAAGTGGAGAAGGAAGTGAAAAGACTCCTATATTCAGATGCTGAAGCTGTCAGTGCCCGTATCCTTTGATATCAAATATTTTCTCTTGTAATCTGTTCTATCTCGTGTGTACTTGCTGACAAACCCTCACTTGTGATATTTATGTGCCAGTTTTGATGTATAGAACTTATGCTTTCTGGAAAAGTTACTTTCTAGCTAGAAACAGTAAATTCACATAATAGAAATTTATTTGTGTAATTCGATACAAATGGCCTGAGGTTGAGCCTCTTCCTTTTCAGCTATGCCACCTCCTTTCTTTCTGCTTTTTCCTTGACTACCTCACCTTTCAGGATGGGAGGTCATTGGTGAAGATGGTACTAAGGAAATAGAAAGTCAAGGCTCCATTCCAGGCTTTGCTGTCTCGCCAGGACTAAGTGGCTATAAGCAGAAACGTTTCCCATCAGGTACATTCATAAAGGCAAAGCAGGAGCTTCAGCGAGGGCATATATTGTCCCCTTGGGAGACCCATTGTCTGTAGACTCACAGGCCAATCACAGAACAAGGGCACTTTTGCCCTTCTTTCTTCTTATTGGTCCTTCTATGGGTTAGGGCTTTTAGATTGGTATTCTGATCTCCCATTCGTCCCTGGTGGGTGCTCTAAATGTCTTGATCATTGAATACCTGAATGGGTGTTACAGTGCTTTGTATTTCCTGCCCTTGTTTTCAGAAGAGAATCATCTTCCTGCAAGAAAAATTATAAAATTAATTGGTTGCTGAGTAAATGTGAGGAGGAATATAACTGTAGTTGGAGTGGATGTCATTTGAAAAGCTTCAAATAGTTTCATCTTCCTTTTGTTTAAAACCAATAGAACATGATATACTTCGGGACATGTTCAGGGATTCTAGCAGTAACAGTAGTGATGAAGAGGATGAGGATGAAGAGGAGTATGACTATGATGAAGAGGAAGAAGATTTTTATGAAGAAGATATGGAAAGGAAGCTACAGGCCAAGTTCTTGGAAGCTCGCCAGAGTGGGGGAAAGGAAGTAGCTCGTTCAGTAGGTAAGTGAGAGGAAAAATCAAAGGGGTACGGCACGGTGGCAGGTGGGGTGGGGGGCAATGCTAAAGATTGACTCTAAACACACAGTACATGCAAGGCTAAGCTTGAGAAGTTACCATTCAGATGTGTAGTAGAGTTTTAGTTGATTTGGATCTTGGTCTATTAGTTTAGGTTATGTTTTGATACAAAAAGTTTCTATCTATCTCTGTTAGTCGTGGAAATTCAGAAGTATATTGATTACCTGGAGAGAAAGCTCCAAAATATTCAAAACAAAGCACAAAGGCAGAGGAATCTCATCATGAAAGTGGAAAATCTGACACTCAAGGTAAATTCTTGTTGGCAGGTGTAAAGGTATTTTGGTGTCTAACTTTCAGGATCCCATCTTTAAGTTTCTACTAAGTCACCCCTGTGCAGCATTCTTGTTCATTTGTGAACCCAAACAACCCCTTAGAAACCCCTAATACAAGACAGCCCTATTTCCTGTTACCTGAATAATTTTGATCATCTCTTATAAGCATTTTTGGGAAGGACCAGGAGACTTGAAATAGTAATTGCTAACATTGAGCTTTTACCATGTGAAACTAAGCATTTTATATGTATTAGTTCATCCTGCCATTTCTGAAATACTATTATTTCCCACTTTTTAAAAATTATTTCCAACCATTCCCATTTTGTTGATAAAGAATTGAAATTCACAGAAGCTAAGTAACTTGCCAAAGACCATAGTAAGTGGTGGGACATAGATTGAGCACTGTTGTTTTGTACCAAAATTAACTAAACTCATTTTGAATGTTGATTTAAGTGATTCATGCCTAAACAAGAATAAATATGTTGCTTTATTTTATTATTACACATTAGTATACATTTTATTAATACACAGGTCAGCAAAAGGAAAATGTTTGTTTAGGCCATGTTTGGTTTCACTTTTTGGAGTGAGGGAAATTCCAAAGCATCTGGAGAATTCTTTGCCAGATTTCATTTTCTGTAGAGCTGTTGTGACCCAAGATGAGCACCTTGACATTTGAGTGTTGGCCTTTAGAATAACCAGATGAGATAATGGATGCATATATACTTTGAGAGATACAGATAGATGGTATTATTATGATTGCTGTCACATGCAGTACTAGTTAGGAACACTATACACTCCCTAGTGCAGGGAAATGGAAAAGTCAGCACCACAGTCCAAGCCAGCTTTTTAAATAGTTCACCGCAGTCAAAGGATTGTACTAACCTAAAAAGAGGTAAGAGGAAAGCATTCCAACTATTTATTTTAGGGCAAGAAAAGAAATGTTGTATAGGGCAAATCAAATCTAATCTGATGGCCCTGTCGCTAGGAGATGCAGTTTTTATACTATAAATCCTTTAAAAAGAATGCTATTTTGTGATGACTGACTATTTTTCTTATCAAATTATTTACCAAACTCTTGTCTGCCTAACCCGGGTTCTCTTTTCCTTTGAGACTTGGTATTCATCATTTATACAATTTGTTTTCCAGAATCATTTAAAGAATGTGCTGGAGCAGCTTAAGTTACAGGAAAAGCAAAAAATTGAACAGGTGAGAAGTGTATTTTCGAATCAACCAGAAAATGTTTGAGACAAACAATCCCCACCCTTACCCCTAATCTCATTTTGGGCAGTTCCTTTCACGGGAGTAGTAGTGGCCAAACCTTCTAAATGAGGGTAGCAAATTGGAACAAGCTCTTTGTGAAAATTCACTCATCTCATCAGTTACTGAATGCCTATTAAGTGAAAAACACTGGATGTGTATAGTGTTGAATAAGACAGATGCATTATTTGTCCTCATGAAGCTAACAGTCTAGCGGAGATTGACAGTAAAAAATTATATCATCCTGAAGAAGTGGTGTGAAAGGAAAAGGTCAGCGGTGCTATTTGAATAAAGAAGAGTCCTGAATTAAATTGCCAGGGTGGGGGTTGTACTGGGTTTCTCTGGAAGTGACATTTAAGGCGAGGCCTGAAAGATAATTCCAGGCAAAGAGGGGATGAAGAGCCACTTGGATGGAGCATATGCCAGGTCCCACACTGAGAAAGAACATGGCCTCTTTGGAGACCACTGGAATACTTAAAGCAAGGAAGAGTGACAGAACGTAAGGTTAGAGAAGTAGGCAGAGGCCATATTGTATGGTCCCTTGCAGGCTGTGCTAAGGAGGAAGGGTGTTAGTCTTGAGCGCAGTGGGAAGCCCTGGCAGAGCTTTAAGCAGGAGAATCACATTTAATTTAAACTTTTAAAAGATCACTCTGATTATCTGATTGGATTGTAGAAGGGCAGGACTAGAGACAGGGAGGCCAGTTAGGAGTGGTGGTAACTTAATAAGAGGTGGTAACTTAATAAGAGATGGTGATAACTTGGACTAATGTGGTGGCATTGGGGATTAAAAGTATATTTTAACTATGATATATAATTAATGTCTTTCTAACAGCTTTATTGATCTATAACTCACATCCCATACAATTCACCTGTTTAAATTGTATAGTTCACCCATTTAAATTGTACAATTCAGTGGTTTTTAATATAGTCACAGAATTGTGCCGCTGTTATTACAACTACTTTCATAACATTCTCATCACCCCAAAAAGAAATTCACCATTTTCTGTGAATTCCTCCTAACCCCCAGCCCTAGGCAACCACTAATCTACTTTCTACTAGTCTACTTTGCCTATTGTTATTTCATATAAAAGCAAACATAACCTATGGTCTTTTGTATCTGACTTCTTTCACTTCGCAGAATGTTTTCAAGGCTAATCCACGCTGTGGCATGCATCAGTTTTCCATGTTATGGCCAAACAACATTCCATTGTATGGATGTTCCACCTTTTATTTATCCTTTCATCCATCAAGGGGCATTTGAGTTGTTTCTACTTTTTGTTATCATGAATAATATTGCTACAAGGATTCATATGTGAGAGAATGTATTTTAAAGGTAGAGTTGATGAGACTTGGGTCAATTACTGGGTGTTGAAGAGAAAGAGGTGTTAAGGATGTAACCCAGATTTCTAACGTGAACAACTGTATTATTTAAAGCCACAAGAAAGTGATCAGAGTGAAAGGAGATCAATGTGGAATAAGTGAGGATCAAGTCGCAATACAGGAATGTATGCTGCCCCCAGCCCTATCCTGTTGGGGGTAACCATTTAAAAGAGACTGACCTTTGAAGACTGTGACCTTTAAAGGATGTCCTAGTGGCAGGAAGGGAGGGAGCAGCTTTCTCTATGATCTGAGCAGACGGGTGAAAGGAGAGTCCTGGAGCCCTTCGTGGCTTTTTCAGGCTTTTATTGGGCTTTACCAGGCACACAGCAAGCAGGGGGGCCAAGGGGCGGCAGGGAGGCTAGCGAATCTTCACTCTCTCTGGGCTCTCCCGCGTTCTCTCGTGACCTCTGCTTCCTCCTCTCCTCTCCTCCTTCTGGTCTCTCTTTCGCTCTTGTAAGCCAGCCTCAGCCCAGGTGAATCCCACCTATGTATGCCCACACCCCACGTCAGGTGCCCGCCAGCAGGCATGCATTCAGGACTGCAGGGATCCATCATCAGTCCTAATGGCGGGAGGGCAGAAAAGCCTGACAATTATTTCCCCTACAGATGTCATATTATGAAGATGGGCTTAGTATGCATTTCAAAGGTAGAGCCATTGTCCCCAATCCCATGTCAGCAAGGCCAGGGGAATTCTTATGTTCTGTATTTTCCCTTTCCCTTAGCAAATCCCTTCTCCAACTACTGCTTATAAAACAACCACATGAACCGTTAATGCCAGGATCACTTTAGCACCCGCAAACAAAACAGTTTGTTTTCCTTCATGTAAGTAGTTAGTTTTGGCAAGTGCTATTTTCAACATAAAAACATAGCTGTAAATGCTATTTACCCAGAGTTCTTTATGTTAACTCATGTATTCAATGCCTACTTTAAACTAGGTTCTGCAGAGAGCTACAGAATACTTACAACACAGTCTGTGCCTCCAGCTGGGGAGAAGAAGTCCATGAGGGGGATAGGAATTTAAAGGAATGAGCACTCATCATTTGTCTGTGGAGATTAGGGGAGAGGTCATGGGGAACAGGTGTTCGGCTGGGACCTTAAAAAGCGGGTATGGCTTTAATAAAGAGATAGGAAAAGAAGGGCATTATTTATCGAAAGGAGGGTGCACATTGACTCAGGTGGGATGCCAAACTGAAGAATTTAGGGTTTTGGTGTAGGCTGCAATGAGTCACCAAAACATTTTCACCTGGGGAATAACTTAGGATGATTTCTCTGCCGGCAGTATGTAGGAGAAACTGGTGCGGGGAGAGACTGGAGGAGGATGCACGTGATAGAGTCAGTACTTAACAATGTTTGAATTTACAGTGCGGAGAAAAGGGGAGCAAAGACAAGTCCAGTGCCTGGGTAACAGGAAAATGGTCTGCCACTAATAGAAATGAAGACAGCAGGAAGAGGATTATTGGGGGCAGGAGTGGAGAAGATAATGGGTTGAGTTGGAAGTATATTGAGTTGTGAGTGCTTTTGAAAATGGGAGATTGGGGAGTGGTTCAGACACAGACATGTTTAGTGAAGCTGTGGGGGACAGGTGGGTTAGTCAAGTTGACTGTTCCAAAGAAGTCTGAACCTAAAGAAAAACCTCCCGTTAGGGGGTGGTGGAGGAGAAAGAGCCCACAAAGGAGAAAGAATTGGAGCAATCAGTGATTGTAATCCTGGTCAATTGAGGTGGTCTGGAGCTGAGTGAAAAGAGCCTCTAAATGACCACAGGTAGCAGTTACAGCTATTCAGGGGATGGTGCGGTACACAGGATGGTTTTGTGATGTTCCATTCCTCTCATTTCATCGAGTGAAAAGCTATACCTACACTGGTGTGGAGCAGCCGACATTGAATAATGTTCCAAAACAATCTTTGTCCCAAAGGCAGTATACCCTGTCGGCATGTTATGGGTCATTTTGTCATTTCAAGTTTAAAAAAACAATACCCTTAAAGCACAAAAGGTTCAGCGTTTCTGACTTAGAAAGCATTAGGATATTAGTAGAATATCATAGGGCCCCTGCTGGTCAGCACTCTGACCTTATTTCCAAGCATCAGCTAGGACTGTATGAGACCCGGTGTGTTCAATGGAACAAGAGGCTATCCCAACTGCCTTATCTTCTGACAGAATATGGCTACAGTCTTGCCAGAAGTACAAATTCTTAACGGCATATTTCATTTTTAAAGCATCTTCAGTTTTTGTAAAATCTCAATCAGGATTATTGTCGTATGAAACAGGCATAACAGAAGTGTTAATTGCACTGAAAAATGCTTTGGTGTTTGTTCGTTGCCAAATGAAGGTATGAAAGTGAAAAACCAGTTGATATTTTGGCTACTCTTTATGTTACTGGTAAATTATGGAGTAGCACTCCCCAGATGGCCATGCTTTTTAGTCACGGTGCAAGTGAGTTACAGTGAAGCCATAAGAAGAGAAGAAAATGTTATCAGGTAGTCAACAAGCCAGGTTTCCCCTTTTAGAACTCTGCAGAAAGCAATGGAATTAAATTATTGTAATCAGAATCATTCTAAGCATGTTCAGTTTTAAAGCCTCCTTTTGTAAGTTTGATCTGATAAGGGACAACATCGTGGTCATACCATTGGGCACATACCAGTATGTGGTATGTCATACCACTGGGTTTTGGAACATTGCAAGACTAAGAACCTTCTAAAAGCCAATATAAATAAATTCTAGATCCAGTATTGGAACTTAAGATTTCAGATGAATTTTTCATATTTTTCTGTCTCGCCCTACAGCTCATTTACCTACGGGAACAATTGAGATATTTTCTGGAGAAGTGAGAAGAGCCATCAGTCTGGCACAAAACCTTGGATTTACCAGACTGGATAAAATTGTGCATGTTTTTATTCCTTTAGTTGCCTTATGTTGAATTGTGCTTTGTTGCCTTATTTTGAATATACAAGTTATTTATTAGAAGTTTGTAACCTGTAGAAAGGGACAGAATATAAAAATCTTTTAGGTTTTTAGACCAAAAGACCCAATTCAGTGATGGGACTTTGCTTCCCCCCCCCCCAATTAATTTGAGAATTACTTGTATTGCTTTTATTCTGTGGTACTATCAGATGCTAGAGCCATGCTTGCCAAAGGCCGATAGTCTAGCCTGAAAGTCAAACCACTGATTTGCATTTGTTTTAACAGTTCCTTTTTTTGTTTCCAATATTCCCTAAAACACAGAAGAAAGCAAGTCATTTCTGCCAAGGCTAGGACCTGCCATGGTGAACTTAAGTGCCTGCCTCACAGCTGTTAATGCTAGGTGTGTGCCCTGTCTCTATTGCTGGTCCCCAGGGCTGCTCTCCTGCTCAGGGGTGATTTGCTGCTGCTATCTTTGTTCGGTTGTTGTGTTTTTAGGACTGTGAATGGTTGGTATTTGTCAGCTAAGGGAACAGTTAGACACAGTAGAGATGATATTCTGAGCTGTTATTCTGAGCCTCTACGTTCTAACCCTCATCAGAAAAGGCTAGGGAAAACCAAATGCCTGTGAAGACTTCCCAAAAAACCCTGGGTGAATTCTTTTTCCCCAGTTGCATTGTTAAGGTCTTATGTCCTTTAAGCAATAAAATAAATGCCTCATGTTAAATGGATTGCTGTCTCCTTATTGAACTGCTCTCAAAACAAATTCATATTCAAAGGAAACTGGAGAGAGAGGCAAAGTCTAGGAAATGACAGAAGAGACTGTCAGTGTGGGGCATCCTTCTAGAGTTCTTAAGATAACTCAATGAATTAAGCAAATCATCTCATTAACCATATAGCATTGGGATTTTAAAAGAGCATGTAGAGAAGCAATCAAGATGGAAGCTGTGGTATTGGCAGTGAATTATGTTGTAGTGGAATTGTTAGGGGGAAGGATGTCCTGAGCTAATCCCATACAGGCTTTGTGGACTCCACCCCCACTCCAGACCAAAGCCATCAGGACATTGGGAAAGACGAATCCCATCACCACCAAAGGGAAGGTGGCTGGGACCTGAGGGTGGAGTTAAGCAGCCAGGGTTGGTATAAAAACCAGACACGTGGGCCTTGGGCTCTCTCGCTCTGTTGCTCGCCTCCTGGCTTCACGGCTCCCGGCTCGTGGCCAGCTCTCAGAGCGCCATTTTGGGATTCCTGATCGGCGGTTTGGGTAGGACGCATTTAAAACTTAGTCTCCCACTTTTCTCCCTGAGCTGTACATTTCCTCATTTCCCCTTCCCTTGTAAATAAACCTTTTATTAACCTTTCGTGTGTGCCTGCAGTAGAGCATTGATAAGTCCTTTTAAGCACGCGGGTGAGGACCCACAATCAGGCACCCCATTTTGTATCGGGGCTGTCCTATAACAGAACAAACACAAGGTGGGGATCCCAGCTCCGCCACTCACTATGGGCAAGTCCCTCTACCTGTTAGAGGCTCCATTTCTTCATCTGGATGTTTAGGCTGATACTGCTTATCACTGAGAGGCATCCGATGATCTTTGGAAATGGCCCAGCTAGATCCAGATCTGGCCCCAGTCGATGATATCTGTGCTACTGTAACAGGGCGGTCCCCAGGACAAGGGGAGATTCCAGGTTCCCTGCCCCACCCAAGGGGGTTTGGAGCTGAGCAGGGGATAGAGGAAGCTGGAGAGGAGACTGGGAAGGAAGGAAGCAGGATGGAGAGCCAGAAGGAGACCTGGAGGAGGCACATGGAGCAGAGAGAGGTGAAGAAACTGTGCTCGCTTCTTGGTCTTGGACTGGCTGAAAGATGTGAGAGCCCCGTGGGGAGCTTTACAGTGGCAGTGTTTATCTTGATCTTGATTTTGCTCTCTTCCTTCCAGACTTCTGGCAGTTTCTGACCCTTTTCTATGGGTCCACACCAGAAGGTGCTTTAGACTTGTGGCAGGCTTTCGGGCCTTGCTTTGGGCCAACCGTGTTTGGCTGGATACTTACCCATGAAGGGATTGGTAACTTCAGGTGCTTGATTTGGGAACTTTATTCTTCCCCATTCTCCCCCTTTTCTGTATTACACACGAATTATATTAAAGTTCCTTTCCATTGAAGGTCTTACTAGAATATGTTTTGTCATGATACAGCAGATGGCAAAACCTACTTAGAATAGGCAGGTTTGGGGATTCTGGGATGCCCCTCTTCCTACCCTGTAACACTACCCTAGGAAATGTACTCCCAAGTTTTCTGTGCTACTTTTAGTGCTCACATCCCAAGTTGAAGTTTGCCAAGAGCAGAAAAGAGGAGGTCAGTATGTGTGAGCAGTGCCTATGGAGGAGGATAAAGATGGAAGGAATGCTGGGGGCAAATGCAGGGAAGAAACAGGGCTAAATACATGATAAGGGCAAACAAAATGAAGCTAAGATTAGGAGAAAAGAAAGAGTAATGATGATATAAAATAGACCCCCCCCACCCCAGAAACCCAGAAATTAAAAGATGAAGAGAAAGAAAATGGGAAAAGGAATTGAGTGTCAGGCAGAAAGGGGCGGGGGGACGAGACAGGTAAATTTTCTGGGTGTATCTGGGTTTCTTGGTTCTTTACCAGCTGGATCTGTCAGCCTACTTGACCATTTCTAATACTTAGGCCTTTCCAGATGAAGGGAGGCAAGAGACGAGCAGAGACAGATAAAAAAGCACCCCGTGGACATGGCTGGGGAGACTGAGGCCAGTGAGGGTGGAACACTGTGTCTGCAGTGCCCTTCCAGTCCTTCTGCTATCATATGTTACTGTAATCTAGGGTTCCTGTTTCACCACTGCCCCCCAGGCCCTCCTGGGCTTATTGCCCCCCCCAATGCCTCACCCCACCACCAAACATACTCATTTCTGTATTTTGAGGGTGCCTTTTACCCACCTCCCTCATTCTAGCGAGGCATGGGACTTTCTGCCTGTCCCCCCCCACTCCAAGGATGTGAGTGCAGGCCTTAAGTCTGCTTAGTTGCAGTGTGGAATGGACTCCTCAGCAACGGGGTGTCCGACTGTTCATGTGCGTGTCATCTGGCCCCTTTCGTTTCAGGGTAGTCCTGGGGAATGGGACCCAGGGAGCTGTAACATCGCTGATCCTGCTTTTGCTGTCTCTAAGTAATAACTTGTCTGGGTCTATCGGGTTTTCCTATTTCTTTACCAGCTGGACCTGTCAGCCTACTTGACCATTTCTAAGACTTAGTGAAAGGAAGAGAGAAATGAAGGATCTCATCAACAACTGCTTCATACAATTATACAATATACGATGACATGTGGAAACCATAGTATTTTAGATATATTGGGGCGAGTCAAATATGTTATTAAAATTACTGTCACCTGTTTTATTGTATTTTCTACGGTGACTAGAAAATTTTAAATTGCATTTGTGGCATGCATTTTATTTCTACTCTTTAGATTGGTGAAAAAGAAAAGGTGGTGATGGGGCAGAGGGACTGACAAGGTTTTATTTTGGCAGAAATTCATCCCTGTGAATTAGTGGGGATGGTTTCTGTATATATATGGCCATATGTGAGACCTAACTTTATGGAAACCTGTTGTATTGTTCTGACTTTTCTCATTATGCCTCAGGATGCTGAAAAATTCCTAGATGGATGAGGATAGTCCCGTGAGGGGATAACTAGCTAATGTGCATGGGCTCTTCAGAGGTAGACACCTGTCTCCAGGTAGCAGCGGTGGAGGGGACTAGTGAGGTATCTTTGGGGTCCTGTGCCTGGACTCATGTGGGAGCCTATGATTTGCTGTGCTCCTGTGGTTGCTTGGCCCACCCTCTCTTCCCACACTCAAATAAAGGAAGGATGTAGAATATCGGAGTCAAGGAGTATAACCAGAGGAACCAAAGTAAACAAATACAAATTTATTCTTTTCAAAGCAGAATTCAAGGGAAGGGGGAAAAGCACCACAGTGAGTGGCATTCTAAGTTAACCCATTTGTTCCCAGCCCCGCCTCTTCACCCCAAATTTTTTAGACCTGTATGCCACTCTTGCCACTTCTCCCAAACCCTTCCCCAACTGCCATCTTTGTGACCAGTTCTTTCAGACAGCAAGCGGCATAGCAGACTTCAGTCTGGCCTCAATATTGCCCTGGAGACAGCAAGGACATTCAGCTGGTCCCCCCTATACACAGCTGCTGTGGGAAGAGATGGAGGCTGGGAGAAGAGCCCTGGCCTTGGGCCTTTCCCTCTCCCACAGCCATTGATGTTAAAAAAGTAAGAAGGAGCTGAAGTATTCCTTTGTTCCCAGGACCAGATTTTGGCAGAAAGGCCCAGAAATAGAGTTGCCCATCTGAGCAGCTAGGTCTCCATACCTCTCAGGCAGTGTTCTCAGTTTCTCTCCAGGACTGTTTGTCAAAAGTCAGCTACTCTCTCATTTATTTCTCACCTATGTCAAGGGAACTTTTTTTTTTTTTTTTTGTGGGACCCTCACCAGCGGCCAGGGAACGAACCGGCGCTGCAGAGGCTGCGGGCAGCCTTGCAGCCCAGTGCTCAACCGCTGCGCCACCAGGGGAGGCCCTGTCAAGGGAACTTTGAAGAGATTCCTGGCCTGAAATTGTCTCAGAAACCACAAGCCTATTCCTGAGAATGTGTGTTCAGGGAATGGTCTAGCCTGAAGCTGCGTATAGATCCCAGGTGCCAAACACACCTCAGAGAGCAAGGGATTCCTTAAAATGTATCTGGCAGGAAAACATATCTGAGGATTGGCCTCTGCGTGACCTCAGGGTTTCACCAATTCTGGAAGTACAAGAAACTTAAACAGGTTCCTCCGCAGGGAAATAGCTCCACTCTTTGGGCCTTAAAGGAAATGGGCACTTTGAGAGCCTTTCCATTGTGGAGGGGAGGGCCCTCATCCCTCTTGAGCAGGCCCTCCCTAGGGAACCACACAAGAAACGACCTGAGGGCCTCCAGCCAGTCAACCTTCCCTAGCAATTTCCCAGTCAACACGAATCCATTTTGCTCTCCCTCCAAGTGGAGGCATCCTCCTAACGGCTTTTGGGCCTCTGTCAGATTCTGTCAAGAATAAATTGCCTCTCAATCCTAACTGTTCCCCATACTATTTGACAACAACCCCAGCAAGCACTCACATTCCTTATCACTGATGCTAATGCCACAAGTCAAAAGTTTTCCTTAGACAGCCTACCCAGCCAGTGCCTTCCTTGCCCTTGAGTGCAGAGCTATAGACTACGCAGCGTCATACACAGTACGTCTAGGAGACACGACACATGACAGATGCCTAACTACAAATAACACATCTCGGCAAATCCCACCCTAACCTGGATTCACCGTGCCTGAGGACCCACCGACCTCACTGCGGGCCAGCTGCCCTCACGTGCTGCAGTAACGGCACCTGGACCCTCGAGCGATACACCCACCTTGGGCATTATGGTCAACGAAGGCCACACAGTGTCAGCGACCCCGTTAGTGAGAATCAACTCTTGGCCTGCTGCTTCGGTCCACCTACAGCACAATCCTACATAACAAGATCTACATCTTTTTTAAAAAAACAAAAAAACAAAAACAAAAAAACCATGCCTGGTCTGCTGCAGTTGCCACAGGTGCTCACAGCTCAAGATCTCTTGGGTAGAACAAGGGTTGTGGAAAGGATTCTCCAGGTGAAAGACTGTCTCATAATATTTGCCCTCCTAAAGCTGAGGCAGATGTATGCCTCGACGACTTTGAGCTCCCTGCACTATAGCAAGTTTCTTCTATGCCACGCATGGCCAGATGCCAGGCTCTGAGACCCGCTTACTACCTGTTCAGCGTACATCCAGAGAGCCAATCCTGCCTGTAGGCCTCGTGAGCACTAAGACAGATGTTGGGATGAGGTCTGACACCTTCAACCTATGGCCAAGTGCCCCTGGGGATTCTAGGAGGAGACACTCCTAGGCTCCTAGACCCAGCCACCGCTCTCCCTCCCCTGCAGCAGATGAATCTAGCTTCCCAGCCATCCAACCTACCGGTCTCCTGATCCATTACAAAGCAGGAGCCCAACCATCTCATGCCCTGCTGCCCTTGATGGCAACCAGTACTTTCTTTAAGGCTTTGAGCCACAGTTAGGGACTGGAAGGAGCTACAGGATGTATGCAGGGGCTCAGCCTGGCCAAAGCTAAGAAAAGCCTATTTGTTCCTTCTTTTTTGTGCAGGGTGAGTAGAGCTTGGATTTGCTCTATTTTGGCACCTGAACCAAGTGAGAGGAGCCCAGGAAGATTCGCCCAAGGCCCAGGTCTTAAGGAAACAAGATTTGGAATGAGTGATGAGAACAGGCTTCTGTTGCTTTGGTCTCGAGGACAGCTCACCCCAAACACGAATGGAGAGGCAGCCCAAGGGAGCATTTGGGCTGCATCTATCTGTCCAACCAGAGGCTGGGGCTAACAAAGAGCAAGGCAGAACATTAATACTTCCAGAGGTATTAGAGTTTAATGTGTGAGTGAGGCCAGGAGAGTGCTGATGTACAGTAGATACGTAGGATAGATATGTCTGTATATAAACTTCGGCAATTTAGGTCAATTGTAGGGTTCTAGGTTATAAAGCTCCTTTTGATAGAAAGCTGCCTAAGTGGGCTCCGTGTTTAATGTTGCCAAGCCCACTACCCCTCCCCCCACTCTCTATTCGGAACAGTTTTTTGGATAAAAGGATCGTGGTATATGTTGCTTAGGAAAAGTTAGTTCAGTTTGAGGATCGGGTTCCCCCTCCAGAGTTATCAAAATAGTTTTCTCCAAAGGATGGCCTTGCTGTTGTCCGGGTGGAAAGCAGCCAGTTTCCTGATTTGGAGCCAGTGGCTCCTAGGAAGGGACCACTGCACAGGGTGTCTGGTGGCATCTGCTGGGGTAATCGGCCACCTCACCTGATTCACTCCAAGGAAAAGAAGGGTCACCGCCTGCAAGAGTGTTGGGCGGTCACACTCCTCCAAGCTGAAGGGTGTCGTCTGCTTCCTCACCCGAAGAGAGCAAGACCTCCTTGCTGATCAAGCTGCCGCCCCTCCCCCGGGGCTGTGAAGGCAGACTCAGAAGAGGGACTCAGCTGATCTCTCAGGATGCAGAGGTCTTCAGGAAAGGGGGTGATGGGGACAAACATCTAAGTCCATACATATTTTTTTTTAACGTTTCCAAAAGTTAGGTGGAAGGAGGAATCAGAGTGAGTTGCTCCCACCTTGAGGAAAGTCTGCCAGGGAATGAGGCAGAAGGAACTGAAGATATTTGTGGAGGAAATAACATCTGGTAGCTTCAGGATGGCTAGAACTATGACCTCTAACTGAAGCACATGGCAGACTTTTTCAGGGGCACTTGGTGGCAGGGGGTGCCTTGGGGATACCCACTTGTCTCCCTGAGTTGGGCCAGAGAGTAGGGCTAACTCCTGTGAATTCATAATGCTGGAACCAGGGATCATTAGGCTTCCCCATGTCCATAATTCCATGGAGAAGGGAAAGGGATGAATGAATGGGCACTGCTTAGTCCTGCAAGGCTGTTTCTATGCTCCCCACCTGAATGACTTCCAAGTAACATTGGCCTGGGCTGCAATAGGAGCATACTTAAGGGGCCAGTCTCAAACTTGAAGATTAAAGGGCACATTTCTAGAACCAGAGGAATCATGCCTCTCCCTCTTCCAACACCCCCTCCCCGCCCCCATGCCTGCTCCACATGCCACCAGATCCCTCCCTGGTGCTGCCCGGAGCCCAGATAACTCTGGTTGAGGAATATGGGGCCAGTGGGGACTGGAAAGTTTGGGGGAAGGCTGGGGGAAGGCTTTGATCAGAATGGGGAAAGGACTATGAACTGTAAGTTGGGGATCTGGCTCCGTCAAGAGGCCAGAAGGGTGTTGGCTGTCACATCAGAGCTTCGAACACTGGGGAAGGCATGGCGGAGTTTCTCCATGATGTCCTCCAGGCACAGGCTGACATCCTGGCTCTTTGACCCCACATCATCTGAGTCGGAAAAGAGAGAGTTGGGAAGCAAACTAGAAATTTCCTTATGAGGCTAAGGGGCTTCCCCTGCCAGCTGAAGGGCAAACCTACAGCATCTGGATCTTCCCAGCACCATGTCTAGTCCATAGGAGGTGCTCAATATACATTTTTGGAATAAATAAATGGATGAATTAGTCAATAAGCAATCATCCCTGACCTTGAACTCAAAGCCATGAGAAGAAAACATACCAACCCTAGCAGACGCTTGGGCAGGAGATCCCGGGCACGACACAGCCATGGAGGAAGGGACTGGGTGGGCTCAGGGGAACTCACCTGCAGCCTCAGTGTCTGGGGTAGTTTGTCCCTTCTCCTGGGGGTGACTGCTTTCTGACTGCTGCGGAGAGGACGCTAGCGATGAGCCTGCAGAGCCGTTGCCATTAGATTCAGTGGGTGGCTAGTAAGAGGTAAGCAAGGACTTAAGTGACTCTGCCTTCTCACCTGACTTTGCCAGACTCCTGAGCTTAGAAAGAATCTTAACGTTCTCTTGCCCATCCCTTTGCCCTTGAACGATAAGAAATTTTTGGTAGTATCTCAAACAGCGGCTTCCCCTTTTAGGAAACTTCTCAAAATATTCAATTACCTATTACTTTCTTCCTTCAAAAGCAAGTGTCAAAGGCTCCAGTTTTGTAAGGATGGTGTTACACGTAAAGGGCTTCTGTTGTCATCCCAGCTATAATTAAGCTATTTAGAACCCAATTCTCTCTGGAGATGTAGAGTTGCACACCTGATCTTCAATGCATGACATAATGTCATGCTACAGGTCTCCAGGAATTTATCTAGAGACCATCCCTTGGAGGATTCAGGGAGAGCTAAGGGGTGGTGTCATCTGGTATGTAAAATGACAATAACAGGTAACATTTGTGAAGCGTTTATTACATTACTGGCATCATGCTAAATTCTTTCAGTGCATTATCTCCTTTTATGTTCACTAAAATTCCATGGAGTTGGTAAGTTCCATTCCATCTGTTTTACAGATGAGGGAACTGGAACCAGTGAGGCTAAATGTTTCCTAATATCCCACAGCCACAAATCAGCAGAGCCATACCCCAGCTCAGGGCTGTCTGACTCCAGAACTGCCCTGTCTCCCACATGCTACCTCGCACAGAGCAAAGGGACAAGAGTCACAGGCGCTCCCTTCGCAGCCCAGCATGTCCAAAGCCGCGTCTCCAGCCAACACCATACTAGCAAAAATCGATGTTTTGGATGATTCTCTAAACTTTGTTCTTCAATATCAGCTTGGATCATGGGGATCGTGGGGAAGTGAGCCCTCAGACGTTCTCCCTCTGTTTCTGGACCCACAGGGCCTTGGGGGTCACATGCCTGGGTGGAGTGGAAGCTAGGTGGAAGAGAACTGGCAAAGGGATGTGATATGGAAGCCTCTTCTTTTGCCCACCCTCCCCAATTGCCCCCCAGTTCTCTTCAGAAAGTTATCTGACTGTCACCTGAGCCAGGGAGCGATGTCTTTCCTTCCCTTTGCTCTGTTCCCCGCTCCCCCATTCTCAGGGGCTGCTCTGGTCTTTCTCCTGGCTCCAGCCTCACCTGTAGGAGCAGCTCCCTTAAGCGCTGCAGCTGGGACTCCAGTTGTTTGTTGTGGTCTTCGAGGATCTGCATGCGCGTCTCCAGGCGGCTTTTGTGCTGCCGAAGAATCCGGGCCTCTGCCAGAAGCTCCTCATTGCGGTGGTCCTGAGCGGTGTCAGCAGAACCCTCAGCCAGGGTGGGTGCCTCAGCAGCCTCCTCATGCTGCCACTTCAGGCGCCTCAGTTCTCCCTGGAGAATCCTGTCAAGGACAGAAAAGCCAAGACCTATGGCCCTAACCATAGGTTAGGGTACTAACTGTCCCGTCCAGGCCCCAGATATCCCCTCATCCCTAGGTGTGAGCAATCCTTTTGCCCTCCCATCCTCACCTCTACCCCCACCCCTTGCTTAAATGGCCATATTCACTTTCTCCTCAGCACAGATGTCATTTACTTTCACAGCCTTGAGCCTCCGAGCAGAGAGAGCTGGCATTTCATATAACAAATGTCTCAGGGCTTTGATGTGCTGCTTCGGGGATTAATTCTGACCTTAAAATCAGGCAGAAACACAGTCTGCAAATAAATGAGCATGGGAGCTGTCAACTCACCTACTCCATTTTTAGACTCCCGGGAAAGGTAGAACATAAACAAAATATCACCCATCTTCTCTCCACTACACTCCTCTTTGGTCCACTTGGAACACCCATGCTGAGTCATCAAGGAAACAGATTCCAAAGAGATGGCCTACTTTGGGGGAGCATTACTTTTTTTTTGAAGGGGGGAGCAACAGAACTGTTCTCGATCAGGTGTTTCCCAGGGCCTGCCCACTGCTGCTCTAATGCAGTGTTTCTCCAACTATCTATAGTGAAGAACCAGGGGGCGTTTTCAACCCACTGTGCACTGGTACATGGTCTGAATGCTCACGGTCCGCTGCTCTCACCACACAAGTTCGACAACACTCAGACTGGCCAGTGCCCTATTCAATGCAGATCAGCCCCCTGAGGTGTTCGGATGTTATAATGACATTGAAAAGCTATAAAAAGTTTTTTAAGCCTTTCATTTTCTGGATTCATCTGGTCTTGAGCCAGTAACAAATGCTTTGCAGACTGGCCCTGTCCTAAGGACTCAGTCTGTGGGCCAGTGATATGAGCATTCCTGGTAAGAAGCGCAAGAACCTGGACCAAGCACCACCCCAGACTTGCAGATCAGAACCGGCATTTATACCACTGTCCAAGTGACTCACATGCACACGAATGTTTGACAAGCACTGTTCTGAGGGATATTATGGATTCTACTGCACATCCCATCAGCGTGGCTTGGGCATCCTCAGGCCCCACCCCCCCAACCGTATTGTATGGAAATTATGCCATCTGAAACCTCTTCACCTTCTTTCTTCAGGGCTGCAAATGCCCTAGGCAGCGTGATCCTTCTCTCTTATTCCACCTAAGTGATTTCCAACACTGAAAGTTCTATGAGGGTGGGGCCGCATCCCGCTCTTTTCTGTATTCTCTGTGTTTACATCCTCTCTGCTTGTATCTATCTAGTGAGCACTTAGAAGTATTTCAGTTGACTTAAAAGGACAATGCTTGGTCTAGCTAGCACTTATTGAGCACTTACTATAAGCCAGATGCTAGCTGACCTGTGATGTGCCTGATCCCACATGATCTTTGCAAGTTCCCTGAAAAGGTAGCTACTATGACCATTTTTCAGATGAGGAAATGGAGGATCACAGAATATAAGGAACTCGTTCAAGGTCACATAGTTAGGGGCAGTGCCTGCACTTGAATTCACAGGGCTACGTGGAAGTGCTAGGAATTGAACTCAGGCTCTTTGAACCCACACAAATCTCTGCCGTCACCACCACCCACCGGTTCTCATCCTCTAAGTGGGCCAGGATCTTCTCCAGCTCCCCCTTGCTTTCCGTGGCCATGTCGCGGAGAGTCTGCTGCCCGAAGGCCGGCTCCCGGTCTGTAATGGGGCTGGAGTGCCGCAGCAGGTACTGGTCCTCGTCTCTACGCAGGCGTGGGGGGAGGAAAGGAAGAGTCCAGGCAGACGTGTGAGGCTTCACTTCCACGTCCATGGAGGCGGGAAAGGCCCCGAAGGCGGGCGTACAAGGAATGGAAGCGCGCAAATGTGGCAGAAGACATGGGGGGTTGGGGGAGAGCGGTACTAGGAGAGGGTTTTCAGGATGCCTGGCCTTCTGGTTTCTTCTTAGAGCTTTCTTGGAAACAATGAACAAACCACTTCCCATCTGAGCTACTCCCCCATCTGGCCCTCCTTCACTTCCCCAACCCAAGAAGGACCATTGCCTGCCTGAGTCCCCAGTCAGGGTCAGATTGATCCCTGTAGCCACCAATTCCTAGGCCCTCGGAGCAGGCCAGGGACCTCCCTAGAGATGAAGGGCCCCTTCTCTGGGCTATAGCACCAGGGAGCCTCTTTGGCCACATTCCAGTCAAGTAGCCCTGGCATTTCCTTGGGATCAGTTGGGCACTAGGCATTTTGAGTGCAAGATGGTAGCTCATTTCTGCAACTTTACATGAGACCACAGCCTTCTTCCCTCAATGCTGAGCATAAGATGGGATTTTGCAACAGGAAGGGACTGGGACAGATGGCAGGGAGGCAGGCAGAACATCACCCATTGGCCAACTCAGGTGATAGCCTGCAGAACTGCTTCTCTTACTAAACACTGTGCCCAGAAAGCAGCCTTCGTCCCTTAGGGCACCCAGGACCCTGACCACCACACTCTGCCTCCCTTGAAGATACACTTCCCAAAAGGGGGCAGAGGGACCCCAAGGAGAGCTATTCCAGGAAAAGAAGCAGCTGTGAAAACTCACATGCTGTCATCTGGGGACAGGCTGTCATTAAAGAAGGAGCAATTTTGACTTTCCATCTCAGCAAGCCTGGGGAGAGAGAGCAGGAACAGAAGGGAACACAGGGTGTGGGGCCTGCTTTCATCTAATCCCATAACAGGAACATCAGCTCTGGGGGCTGCCCCAACCACCCCTAAGTGTTGGGCCTCACTGGCTGCTATGTACCCATAGTGCACATCTCCCCTGGCCATTCTCTTTGCCCCAACTGAAAGCCCCTCCCCCTTAGACTCCACAGTCCCCTTCCCCCCGACCTGATGGTACCTGCTGGCAAAGTGCTCAATGCGGGAGTGTGTGTCAGCATGTGGCAACATCGGGGAAGAAGCCGGCCTAGAAGAAAACAGCAAAGACTCAGGGAACCAAAGTTGGCCAGCTGTGCAGCGTGTTTCTTCACCACCACCATCCTCTTACCCCCACCACCAAATGATGCAGATGGGCAAGAGCTCTCGGGATCCAGTAGAGACTGGAGTCTGATCTATTTTTCAGGTCAGATTCCTGGTCAGGCTCAAGTTAAACTGCCCTGTCACTAGTCAGGTTTTCCCTAGAACATTCCTGTAGCCCACTTGGGAACTCAGCCCCTTCACAAAACTTTCTGGGGCTCAGTGAGGCTGCCCACAGGCCCGTCTCAGCCCCGGTACTCACGTCTCACTGTAGTCGGCCTCCAGCACTGACTGCACAGGTAGATAACCTCGTTGAGGGTGTTTGCTGAAATAATGCTTTGAACGGAATTTGTTCTTTAAAGTTGTGGCAAAGTCCCTCATGTTCTCACTGGATGTGGTCTGGTGGGCGGGGGGGAGACGGCAGAAGAACTCACTCTAATGGCTTCTGGATATTCTGGGGGAGGTGTGGCCACTCCCCTAGAGCAGGGAATCTACTGGTAACCCACTCTTAGGCAAGCCTACCACACCCCATTTCTAGAAAAAGATCTAGACATATATCTGCCAAACTGTGCACACTGGTTGTCTCTGAGAATTTGGTCTGGAGGGGTGGGGGGAGCAGGGGAGGCGGGGAGCTTTCATTTTATACTTTAAAACCTCTGTACAATTTGAATCTTTTACAATGAGCACATATTTGCTAATTTTTAAAATATCTTTTAAATTCTAGGGAGGTAGAAGATGAACAAGAGGTAGAGATTATCCATCTATCACCTCAAGCCAGTTTTTGGCATGAATTTTATAATATTTACTTTTTACACACAAAAAGGGCATGTTTTCTGCTCTCACTGGGTCACAGGTATTTCTGTGCCAACATAATCTGGAGAACAGAGGACAGCTTAGAGAGGAGGATTGTGGGGAAACAGGTTGAAAGATAGGGAGGTTCGACCCTCAGGTCCTCGCAACCGCCCCGTTGGTGATCATGGGATTTGTAGTTCCCAGTGTCATGGGGGTGGGGTCCACAAAGCCTGTATGGAGTTTGCTCAGGACATCCTCTCCCCTTAACAAGGAGAGAGCAGTGGGGGTGGGGGGGTGGCTGGGGCTTTGGGAAAACTGTGGGATAGAGAGGGATAACAAGGTTTGGGGGCAGAATCAGCTCAGAAGATTAAGCCTGGTGCTGTGGGTCTTTAACACAGCAGAGGAGACATTCCATGGCTGCAGATCATGGGTGCTGACCAACCTGGGCTCAGGTGGCTGCAAAGGGCAGTTTCCAATAAAAACCAAGCAGAATTAAGGACCCAGGTAAAGAACATGACTTATTTTTTCAAGAGCCTGAGTAACTCACTTGAGCACAGTCGGGATTGACTCCAAGGGATGGAAACGATAAAGTAGCAGGTGAAGGCCAGGTGACAGGAACAATAAAGTCAGGGACGGCAAACTAAGGTGAGCAACACAAGGCTGGTTGCCTGGGGCTACCTTGTTCTTTCCACCTTTCCCTGAATCTTTTCTCTGCAGGAAACTAGTGTGTGCCTTTTAAATGGCAGGGGCTGCCCTGAGCTGCTAGAGTCAGCTGCATCCTGGGTGAGGGAGGGGTCTGAACACCTCGAACTAGTGAACACCAGGACTGCTTGGAGAATGCACCCCAAAGGAGAGAGCAAACTCCAGTTAGCCAGTGCTTGACAAAGTGGATCAAGGGGCCCCAACCGAGAGCTGCCTACCCTTCCCGCCCAGCCTGGAGACTCCATACCGGGGTGTAATACTCCATGATAGGGTAGTGCAGCTTGTTGCCTTTGCTGGCCCTGCCTGTCAAGAAGCAGGTCTGGCAGATGTCCACGTTAAATTGTTTCAGACTCCGGTACCTTGGAGAGAGAAGTGACAGGAAAGTGGAGCCAATGTACCACAGTGACCGCCCCAACCCTTTAACATTCAAATATATACCCACATTAGAAGACGTCGAGACTTGGAGTCATAACGTGCTCGGTTTCCTACACATCATAGTGCTTGAGTCTTCACTAGGTGACTAACCTCATACTACAGTCCATAAATCTCCATGAGAGCACATGCTCAGATTCCCAGGAAGTAAGGGAAATAATATGGTCTCATCACCTTTTTTAAAAGGGAGGGAGGGGGTGGCACAAGGTGTTAAGAGAGGGATAACAGGGTTAAGTGGCACAAGGGGTTAAGTCTCAGCACTCTGAAGCTGTCCACGGCACCTGAAGCACGAGTTCGATCCCCAGCCAGGGAGCTACCCACATGGCACAGCAGATCTCTCCTGACTCGCCTGCTGCTCCCCTCAGCAGAGTATTTTAGTACATCCGCCTGTTCTGCTCCCCAGTCTGTCTCTGGTGAATCCTCTCACCCTCCTTACTTCTGGCCTGTACCCCAGTTCTTCTACGCAAACGTAAATTTAAAAAAAATAAAAGGGAGGGAGGGGCGGGGTTAAAGAGCTCATTTTACCAAATAGCTTTCTAAACAAGGATGGCTCCAAAGGATGCAGCCTCACAGGTACTACCACCTGCCTTGGAAAAGGTACCCTCTTATGGGAATGCAGCCGATTCTGCTAGCCTTGGGCAAGTTGGCTAAAAGTTATTCCCAACTTTGAATCCATGGAAACTCTCTTGGATGTTAGCCTCTTGTTTGAAGAGCTAAATAGACACATCTCCAAAGAAGATACACAGATGGAAAAAATGTTCATCACTTATCAAGGAAATGCAAATCAAAACCACTGTGAGATACCACCTACAACTCTGAGAATGACCCATATCAAAAAGGTAAGAAACAAGAGTCGGCAAGGGTCTAGTGAACGAGGAACTCTCATATGGTGTTGGCCCAGCTCCTATGGAAAACAATGTGGAGGTTTTGCAAAACATTAAAAGTAGAGCTACAATATGATCCAGCAATTCCACTCCTATGTATCTACTGAAGAATGAATAAACATAAACTCAAAGGGGAAAAAAAGGTATTCCCCAAAGTCTTTTATAATAACAACAACTATTTTATTACTGAATATAAACTAGCCCCTTAGATCTAGTTCTAAAGTCTGGCTGAATTGCCTAGATCTAGTAGTATAGACTGGTGAAATACCTAGACTTAGAGAAGTCAGAGGATCTAAAATCCAGTCCTGGATCTACACTTAACTGGCTATGAGGACAAATCACATTTCTCCTCTGAGCTCACTTGCTTATAAAAAGTGATAGTGTATGTTGGTGCTTTAAAAATTTATCTGTTTATTTTAAAGAATTATTCCTTTATTGTAAGATTTTTATTTTAGCGTAGAACTGGGGTGTAGGCCAGAGGTGCAGGGGGTGAGAGGATTCACCAGAGACAGAGTGGGGAACAGAACAGGAGGATCTACTGAAATACACTGCTGAGGGGAGCAACGGGCAAGATTGGAGGGGTCTGTGGTGCCATGTGGGTCAGCTCCGTGGCCAGGGATCAAACTCAGGCCGCTATGCAGTGGGAGGGGCTTAGAGGTGATAATGCTGAGACTTAACCCCTAGACTACCAGGGAGGGCCCAGTGCTTTAAAAAATTTGAAAAGGTTCCAGTTCAAGATGGTGATGTGGGAAAATCCTGAACTGACCTCCTCCAACGGACACACCAAATGTACAGTTATATATGGAACAACTTTCTCTGAGGAAAAATTTAAAAATAGCTGAGCAACTTCTACACAACAGGCAAATAAGAAAAAGACATCATCTTGCTATAAACCTCACCCCGGCACAGTGACCCACAATTGGAAGGGAACTCAGAACCTGCACTTCTCTCTGAGGAGTGAAGGGTCTAAACCCAACATCAGGCACCCCAACTTTTAAGGCCTGTACTGAGATGAGCCCCCCAAAACATTTAGTCTTGAAAACCAATGGGGTTCAAGTCACAATGAAGATTGGCCCTGCAATAAACAGTGTTGACAATACTGGATGGCCACATGCAAAATAAGGAGACTGGAGCACTGTCTTCCACTACCCAGAAAAAATAAGTCAAAATGGATAAAAGACTTGAATGTAAGACCTAAAATCATAAAACTCCTAGAAGGAAACACAGGCGGTGAACTCTTATACATTGGTCTTGACAATGCTTTTTTGGATCTGAAACCAAAAGCAAAAGCAATAAAACCCAAAATAAACAAGTGGGAGTACACTGAGCTAAAAAGCTTCCGTACAGCAAAGGACTCCATCAACAAAATGAAAAGGAAACTTACTGAATGGAAAAAAAAAATGTGTGATCATATATCTGCTAAGGGGTTAATACCTAAAAAATGTAAAGAATTCATACAACTCAGTAGAAAAAAATTATACAATCCAATTAACAAATGGGCAGATGATCTGAATAGACATTACTCCAAAGATGCCATACAGATGAACAATAGTACATGAAAAGATGCTTTGCATCACGAATCATCAGGGAAATGCAAGTCAAAACCACAATGAGGGCCTCCCTGGTGGCACAAGGGGTTAAAACGCAACCTATGAAGCTGTCCACAGCCACTGCAGCATGAGTTTGACCCCCGGCCAGGGAGCTACCCACATGGCACAGCAGACCTCTCCTAACTCGCCCGCTGCTCCCCTCAGCAGTGCATTTCAGTCAGTCTGCCTGTTCTGTTCCCCACTCTGTCTCTGGTGAATCCTCTCACCCCCCACACCTCTGGCCTGTACCCCAGTTCTTGTGTGCATAAATAAATAAATCTCAAAAAAAAACCCACAATGAGATAGCACCTAATATCTGTGAGAATGGCTATTATCAAAAAGACAAGAAAAAACAAGTATTGATGAGGATATAGAGAAAAGGGAACCCCTGTGATCTATTGATGGGAATGTAAATTAGTGCAACCACTATGGAAACACTATGTAGCTTCCTCAAAAAAATTGAAAATAAAACTATGACACGATCCAGCAATTCCATTTATGGGTATCTCTCAAAAGAACAAAAAACATTATCTTGAAAAGGCATATGTATACCCAGGTTCACTGTAGCATTCTTTTTTTTTTTTTTTTAAAGATTTATTTATTTATTTATTTATTTATTTATTTATTTATTTATACAAGAACCAGGGTACAGGCCAGATTCACAGGAGGGTGAGAGGATTCACCAGAGACAGAATGGGAAACAGAACAGGCAGACTGACTGAAAAACACTGCTGAGGGGAGCAGTGGGCGAGTCAGGAGAGGTCTGCTGCGCCATGTGGGACCCTCGCCGGCCGGGATCGAACTGGCGCTGCAGAGGCTGCGGACAGCTTCACAGCGCGGAGCTCAACTGCCTGTGCCACCAGGGGAGGCCCACACTGTAGCACTCTTTACCAAAGCCAAGCTATAGATATAATTTAAGTGTCCGTTGATGGATAAGTGGACAAAGAAAATGTGACATATAAATATATAAAATATTAATCAGCAATAAAAAAGAAAACCCTATCATTTGCAACAATATGGATGGCCCTTGAAGGCATCATATGAAGTGAAATAAGTTAGACAGAGAAGTGATTTCACTTATATGTGGAATCTTAAAAAAAAAAAACCCAAAACCTGAGCTCATAGAGGAAAGATTGGTGGTTGCCAGCAGTGAGGGTTGTAGGACAGGCAACACGTCTTAAAGCGTCAAAAAGCACAAACATTTTTTATAAATTAAGTCCTGTAATGTATAATGTGGTGGCTATAGTTAATAACACTGTATGGCATGCATATTTGAAAGTTGCTAACAGAATAAATCTTGAAAGTTCTTCTTACAAGAAAAGAAATGTAGTTATGTATGGTGACAGAAGATAACCGGACTAATTGTGATCACTTTGCAATATACACAAATATCAAAACATTGTGTTGTACACCTGAAACTAACTGACTGTTAACACCTGGCTTAAATTCTCAACTTTAAAAAGTTAACATCATTTTATGATGAAAACAAAATTCAGGGTGGTGGTTAACTTTGAGGGGGGGAGGAGGGGAATGTGGGATATTGGAACACTGCTTTGTTTCTTAACTTTGGTAGTGGCTGCACTCCATGGTATGCTGGAGCTGGCTCACATCATGTCACAAGAGCCAGTTGTTAAAATTTCAGGGATATTCCAGAAGTTGTTAAATCCAGTCTTTATTTGATTAAATTTAAAGGGATTTAATTTTATAAAAATTGAATTATATAAACAACTGTGTAATTATGTAAATAATACTCAAACCAAAATAATAACTATTCAAAACTCATATTTTCCTAATTATTTTACTATCGTCTATGCTCATGAGGTTTTCTACATCGATTGTTCCCACAGGGCAGAAATATTATAAATGGTACACAACCACGCATCTCTTCTGATCTCCTTGGGTAGCCTGACATCAGCCGTGGTGGGAATATTTATATCATGGAAATTATCAAATATAACAAATCAGGTTTTGCAGTCAGTTGTGAACCATCTGCCAGCACACCATTTGGGGCCTAGGTGTCCTCATATGCCAGGAGGCTGGGCTTCTGGGTTTTACTTAACACTGCAAAACAATGAGTAAATTACTCCTCACCCCACCCCTTTGCTTCTCTCTACATTTTTTAAGTCTCAAGTAGTTCATAATACCAGTAAAACCAAAGAAAATACTTCATCTCCAATTTTTTAAATAGTCAAAAATTCTGGGAGGAAATGATTACAATATATAACATCAAACAATAAAGCAGCAGTGACTATATAACTACGTAAGGCATTGATTTCTAATATATGACCTATATCTATTGTTTTCTAATATATGACCTATAGGATAATAATATCACTATTACCATAATATCATCATCGTCAATTCAGTGGGTATAGCTTGCCCTACCTGAAGCCCTTGATGGGGCACTGTCTGCAGATAGAGCACTTGGTCTGATGCTTCACTTGCTCGGCAATGGTGACCCGATGTAGGACAGCCAGCCACACCATGGACTGGGGCTCTAAGTTCACCCACTCCAGGAACTGTGATGCTTCAATGAGTGGCTTCCCAGTGCTCTAGGGAAACAAGAAGCCCGAAGTGAGGCCCAAAGTGTCTGTCTCTGTAACGGTTGCCCTCAGTGGAAGAGGAGAACCAGCAAGGCCTGATGTCTACCTTCTACTTTGTCCTAGTTGAGCTGGCACCCTCCCCAGAAGGACTCTGGTCCCAAGAGTCCAGGGAACCCTCTGCTTGGTGTTCCATCCCCACAAACTCCCTTACATCTAAGTAATTCATGTCAAAAGCCTAGCTTAGGGCCTCCCCTGGTGGTGCAGCGGTTGAGCGCTGGGCTGCAAAGCTGCCCGCAGCCTCCGCAGCACTGGTTCAATCCCCGGCCTCCAGCGAGGGTCCCACATGGCGCGAAAGACCTCTCCTGTCTCGCCCGCTGCTCCCCACAGCAGCGTGTTTCGTCAGTCTGCCTGTTCTGTTCCCCGCTCTGTCTCTGGTGAATCCTCTTACTCCCCCCGCACCTCTAGCCTATACCCCAGTTCTTGTATGCATAAATAAATAAATCTTAAAAAAAAAAAAAAGCCTAGCTTAGTCCTCCCTCCCTTCTTTCCCACCCTCCCTCCTTTCCCACCCTCCCTCTCCACATCTCTCCCCAGTTCCATACTCACAAAGCGGAAGCAACTACGGACACTAGGCTCCACATTGCTGCCCCCAAAGGCTGCCACTTCCCCCAGTTGACGGGGCACCTGAATGGCCTCATGAAGCAGGACACCAAGATGGCGTTGGTCACACTGGCTGCCTGAGTTGGCCACTTGGCTGAAGAGGTCTGCTGGCCCCATCATAAGTCATGGCCAACCCCGATGCAGCAATGGCCAAAGAATGGTGCAAGGAGAAAGAGCAGAAAAGGAAGACAGGGAAAGAGAGCACATAGACTTAGCTAATGGCTTTTGAAACTGGAATACCTAGAGCTTCATCCCTGAACTTCTAGAAGCCCAGGGGTTCTAAAAAGAGCATTCTCTGAGTTCAGAGAGAAAAAGTGAGACAGACACAAAGAGAGTGCTCATTGGTACAAGAGGGAGAGATGAAGACAAGAGCAAGCTGCGTGGCAGCAGTGCCAGACATAGGTATGACACTGCTAGGAAAACAGATTCTCAAGAAGCAAGATGAGGGAGTGTGCGGCTCAGGGGTATTTGTGCGTGTGTTTCAATCACTCTGTCCTCTCTCCTCCTGCTCACATACCTCACGTAGTCTGATAGTGCAGCATTTCAATTACCCACACAAATTTGGAGAATCATTGGCATGGGCAATCCAAAAAGTGGAGACAATTGAAAGCATCTGATCATCTGAGAATTATCTCTAAGCAATTGTGGACTAGACTATGGTACTTACACTCGAATGTGGGCTATATCTGCCCTTGTGAGAACACCCTGCCCCACCCCAACCTCCAAAAACCTCCTCCAGAGGCTCGTGTCAGTCTGCTTCATACCTGATGTAAGGCTTAGAAAATATGCAGAAGTTGAAGGCAGAGGTGTGTTAGTTCTGAATCCATTACTGACTAGCTTGGAGAACCTTGGGTGAGTCATACACCTCTGAACTGAGGACACATAATCATCCTCCATCCTGTCTCAAAGGAATGTTGGAAGAAATTGATAATATCATAGCTATGAACATGCTCTGAAGTCTCCTTCCCTGCAAAGTTTTCATCTTTCTCCTATGATCTGCTATAGCACACACCCTTTGTCATTCAGGTGATTCTAAATGGACCTTCGAAAATGCTCTTTGTGTATTTCTGTCTCCTCCTCTGGACCATGAACCACTGGAGGCAGGGACCATGTCTAATTGAACCTACTACTCAGGATATTTAGCACAGTGGTCAACACACATTAAGTACTTAACAATCAATGATACTGCTGCCGAAAAGTACAACATGCTGGACAAGAGATGGAGGGTGGAGGGTAAAGCAGAGATACTCTAAATAAGAGTGGTTAAAACCTACAGAATTACACTGTGTCCACCTCCCAGGCAACAGATTATTGTACCTTGCCCGCGTAATCATATGGGAATTCTCCAGCACAATAGGTGACATGGTTTGAGCTTCAGACTGGGAAAAGGCTAAGCCTGGTAGGCCATGGGAGTGGAACTAGAAGATCTGGGCTTTCGGTGTGCTAGGACGCCAGCTCAGATCCTGGCCAAGTGCTTACATCAGATCAGAAGAAATCACCCCCCTGGAGTGAGACTGGGAATAGTGATAGGCCTTAAGCACATCTTGACCACCTCTGGTGGGTTCTTTGTGATAACCTGGACTAGGAAGCATTACAAGGTAACCCAAATAGCCCTCTGCTGAGTTATAAGAATCACCTCTGCTTATAACACACTTAGCCTCCCCAGCTCATCTCTCCCTCCACCCAGCTCCCCTCTAGGCTTTGGAGTTGTACTCACACTGTAGTTTTTCCTTCACTTCTGTGCCACACAGGCATGCAATGCCAGTCTTAAAGGACAATGCCCGCATCTTTCCACTGCGACCACTAGGTTGAAAGAGGAGACTGAGAGCATGATTATATGTAAAGGGTTAACATCTTGACAGACATGTCCCTTACACACTTGATCCCAGAAGACCTCTGTGTCATCCATGCCCCAAGTTGAACAGAAGCCCAAGTCTCCGTGGGAGCCCTCCCTTCCCGCCACACCCACTCTGGATGTCCCCGTGCATTTCCTCTTGGAGGGTACCAGGGCTGCCAGCTGCAAGCCCTTACCTATCAAACACATTGAGGAGCCAGTTGAGGCTCATGTCCACGCAGAGGGGCACGTTGACCAGGATGCCTCTTTCCTCCTCCAGCCGTTCATACAAGGCAGTCAGGCAGTGAATGACCTCTACCACATCCATCACATGCTCACTGGTCTGCAGATCATGCTCATTGAAGATCTCCAGGGCTGTGGTTAAAGTTACCAAATCCACTGGGAAGGAAAAGGGAGAGGGAGAAAATAAAGCCATAAGTATAACCCCAAATACTAGACAAAGAGGCAAGGACACCAGTGTCACCAAAATTGACTCAATCTCCAGGCCCATCATTTGTTAGCTTGATATAAGCTTGTCCTTTACTAAAATCCTCATCCCAAGGCGAGGGAAGGCAGCAAAATATCCCCTGAACTGACCCAAATGTTTCTATACCCATAAACTCTTTGTCATCAGTTTTGGGAAGATGGCAGGATGCGAGTGACTCACCTTCTTTGGTACATTAGTTCCTAAGGAATCAATTCTCAATTTAAGTTTCTCTGTCTTTGCACACATGAACCTTGGTCTGAGAAACTGAACACCAGTTATGAAAGCTTAGGTGTGCCTGGGTAAATATGACACATCTCAGGAGAGCTGTTTAATTACCCCCAATGCTGGAATCAGCCCAGCCTGACACGCCTGGGCCAGGAAGATAAATGGACAGTATCTCTGAGAAAGACAAGAAAGAACATGATATCGGTGCTTGTGTCAAGTGTTCTGCTGCTACATCCAACAACTCCAAGATGGCAGGAGAACACAAATCCCTGGAGACTCCAAATCATGGCTGGGAGAATTTCTAGCATAAAATAGTTGCTTGACTATCCATGTTGGGCAGGGAGGAAGGGACAAGGAGGACAGATGTGGGTTAATTTGGAAACAAGTCTGGAAAGAGCAAATGTCCACAGGCAGCACAGTCCCCAGCCTCTGGGGAGTTTCCGTGAAGCCAACAATCAATCCTAGCCTAGGGGGAATGAAAGTGGGAAACAGCTGATTGATGAGGAAAAGTAGGAGAGGGTTGAAGGCCCTAAGGGGAGTGGGATGAGAGACTTACAGCGCAGTGCCTTCTGCACCCTGCGTAGCTTCATGGCAGTGCGGTAAGCTGAGAATTTAATGTTGTTCAAATCGGCTGCAAAGAATGGAAAGAGACCCACTCAGATCAGGGAAATGCAAGTTAAATCCACAAGATACCATCTTCCACCCATCAAACAGGCAAAAAATAAAAGTCTGACAGTAGCAGTTGTCACACCAAAGATGTAGATGAATGAGACGTGCTGGTAGAAGTGTTAACTGATACAATCATTCCAGAAAACAACTTGCTATTACCTAGTAGAGCTAAGCATTCACATATTGTACAACCCGAGCAGCTATTTATCCTGAAGCAGTCATTTTTTAAAGATTTATTTATTTATGCATACAAGAGCTGGGGTGCAGGCCAGAGATGCGGGGGTGAGAGGATTCACAAGAGACAGAGAGGGGAGCAGAACAGGCAGACTGACTGAAATACACTGCTGAGGGGAGCAGGCAAGACAGGAGAGGTCTGCTGCGCCATGTGGGTCACCTCCCTGGCCGGAGATTGAACTCGTGCTGCAGTGGCTGTGGACAGCTTCATAGTGCTGTGATTTAACCACTTGTGCCACCAGGGAGACCCCCCTGGAGCAGTGATTTTTTAAAACTGTCTTTGATCAGAAATTCATTTTACATCATCGTCCAGTATGCATCCACATTTGTGCTCTTAAATAAATAACTGAATTAGGGCCTCCTGATGGTGCAAGGGGTTAAGCACCACACTATGAAGCAATCTGCAGCCTCTGCAGCACGAGTTTGATCTCCGGCCTGCCAGGGAGAAATCCACATGGTGCAGCAGACCTCTCCTTTCTCACCCTCTGCTCCCCTCAGCAGTGTATTTCAGTCAGTCTGCCTGTTCTGCTCCCCACTCTGTCTCTGGTGGATCCTCTCACCCCCTGCATCTCTGGCCTGTACCCCAGCTCTTGTATGCATAAATAAATAAATCTTAAAAAAAATAAGTAACTGAATTAAATATTGCAGGAAACAATACCTTAGTAAATCTGATACAGTAAAAACAAAATCATTATCAAATATCCCCCTTGTTAAGGCTCTGTCGCACTTTCATATTTCAAAAAACCACTTCTAGTTTTTTGAATGCTTATCCCAACATACTGAGATTATCCCAACATTCTGACCTGTGGACTGAAAACAGGCATACACGCACCAGGATTTATTTATTTATTTATTTATACAAGCACTGGGTACAGTCAGAAGCGCGGGAGGGTGAGAGAATTCACCAGAGCCAGAGCGGGAATAGAACAGGCAGACTGACGAAATACACTGCTGAGGGGAGCAGCGGGTGGCAGAAGACGTCTGTGCGCCATGTGGGACCCTCCTCCGGTGGCCGGGAGCAGCCCCGGATCGAACTGGCACTGCAGAAGCTACGGGCAGCTTCGCAACCCAGCGCTCAACCGCTGCGCCACCGGGGAAACCCCCGGAGCACTCTTCTTATTAGCTCCAAGTTAGGAATGACCCAAATGTTCATAAGCAGTAGAATGGATGAAGAAGGTGTGTTAAATACAATGGAACATTCTATAACAGTGAAGATGAATGAACTATACTCACATGCACCAGCACAGGTAAAAATTGCAACCCAAAGGGGAGAGTTTCTCTTAGTCAAAAATAAGGCACACAAGTGTCATGCTCATCCTGGACACACACTCAGCTTTGACCTTGTCTTTCAAAGACAGAAATGGTTCACATCTACAAGCATAATTCTCTAATGTTATGGTAAAGTGGTCCAGGGAGAATGAAGAGCTTCGAGTTAGACAATGTGCAGAGGATGGCAGGCTGCTGGAGAAAGGACAAGGCACTCACTTGTCCTTCACTCTCCACCCCACCCCCGTTTGTAGAACGGGATTCCCTACTATTCTTAGGGGAAGCCAGCAGCTGTGTAAATCACCACCCTCATCAGGAACCCCGCATTCTTACCTAAGGTTTGATATAACTCAGTCATCTTGGGATGGTCCCAGCATGTGGTCTGAGCCTGGTGGCTACAAACAAAAGCATCATTAGCACCAGGGCCCATGCCACCCCCCACCCTCCCCACCCACATGAGTACACCACAGGTTGGATGCAAGAAGCTGCAGGATCCGAGGGTGAACCAAGAAGTTACCAAAGCATAAGGGTTCACCTTTAACAAAGTAGAATCTTGAGCTCTTGAGATGAGTAGGAGGAAAAACTGGACTGGATGAAGGAGTCCAACAAATAAGGAGTGACAGGGACAGGTAGAGAAAAAGACAGGCGAAGGAAAGGGTGGGCAGGTGACTGACCCGCTTCTGATTCAGGTGCTCACTCACTTGATGTAGTAGGGAACTTTATTGGGTGAAATTGCTCTTTCCCAGGGAACCTGGACAGAGGCTAGCAAGGGAGAAGAGAAAGAGAAGGTGGCCACGAATGCTTTCAGGATGCCAAAGACTCCCCTATTTTATCCTCCCAAAGAGGTGGCCAAGTCCCAAGGGGATGCCTGACTCTCATTGCCAGCCCTTAACATCCGCAAGGGTGGGGCCAAAACTTCTAAGGAGCACACTTCCCCCTTGCCGTTAGGGCAAGGGAAGGACGGAAGCTATCGACACCCGCATGTGCCAGAAGAGTGACAAAGGTACACACAGGAATACTTGGCCTTGGCGCCCTGACAGTCTTCTCCTTGAGCAGGACGCTATTTCTATCCATTCAGCAGCAGGCAGCTGGAGTGCTGCTGTGGATGTGAGGTGGACCCCACTTTCCTCATGGGACTCAAAGCCCTTCCCACAGAAGCTTAGTCAAGCTTAGTCAAGCTTAGTCAAGCTTAGTCCTAGGGAGAGGTACTGCCCATTTCTATGTGGGGATAAACTCTGGAAGAGGCTGCTTTTTTTCTGCCCCAGGTCTTTATCATCCAGATGGTCTGGGAGAGGCCATGTTGCTTAACCAACCTCCTCATGGCAGTGCTTCTGGGTGCAAAAGCCTTCTGTATGCATAGCTGCCTGCCAGCAACCATGACTCCAGTAGTTCTAACCTCTATTAGCATTGCTGGAATTCCTACTGTGTGCCAGAGACTAAGCCAAATGTTTTGTGTTCACATCTAATGTTCAAATCTCTATATTACCACCATCTGCCCAGCTACCTCTCTGGTCTGAGTCAGCGTAATCTTTCACCTGGATTATTACAATACACTTCCCAACAGGTGTCTCTGCTTACAGTTTTGCCACTAACACTCTGACTCTGTTGAAACATAAGTCAGATCATGTCATCCTGCTCAACCCCTCTGAGGGGTCTTCATTCCAAATGAAAGCAGTTCATCCCATACACAGCCTGCTCCTCCCCTTTCCTCCTCTCCTCCGTGTCTGCCTCCTTGCTGTTCCCCAGGCCTGCCTCTGCCTTCAGTTCCTGGAAGTTGCTGTTCCCTCTACTTGGAATGAGCTTCCCTCAGATACCCACATGGTTCACTTCCTCACCTTCTGGAGGTTTCTGAGTTGCCATGCTCTCAGGGAGGACTTTCCTGACCATACTATTCAAAGTTGTCATGTTTTCCCCCATAAATCCAGCGCTCCCTATCCACACTTTCCTTTTTTCATAGCACTTATTACCAATTGACCCTAGATATGTTTTACTTATTTGTTATGATCTGGCTTCCCCTAGTAGAATATAAGCTCTAGAAATCTAAGGACTTCTGTCTGTTTTGTCCACTAAGGTTGCCCCAGTGCCTAGAAGATTGCCTTGCCCACCATAGGCCCTATTGTTGAAAAAAATAGTTATTTACTCCCCATAACCCTATGAGCTAGGTATTTTCTCCTCTTTTTACATATGGGAAAACTGAGGTTCAGAAATGCTAAGCTATTTTTGTCAAGCTTGCACAACTATTGAGGAGTGGTGACTCTGACACAGTAGTCTCTGACTTGAGAGCCTGTCCTTTTAACCACGATGCTATACTGCTTTATCCTTCCTGCTTCTTGGATGCCAAAGTATGCTGGATTTCCACAGGGCCCCCAGAGGACAGCAGCAGGCTCTCTTGGGAGGAAGGTGGTTGAGGTTCTGCTAAGTAAAATTGCTTGTCTCACGTACAGGAAAGGAAGTGCTGTGACCCAGGCCCGAAGTCCCGGTGGGCATCCTGGAGCTGCTTGAGCCTCTCGCCAACTGACACCTATGGAAAGAACAGGAAGTCAATGGACTCTTTCCACATATTTAATATGACATATCCAGGCACCTCCAGTTTCTCTCTACCTGTAGCTGTTTCCACCGGATGTTGATCTGTTCCAAGGCCCGGGAATTCTCCATTGACAAGTGCACATCAGAAATGGCAAGTTGATGGGCCAGATCATTCACCAACTTCACGCCATCTTTTATGGGGGAGAAGTCTTCTTTGAATAGCTGTGGAACCAGGACCCAAGGCCCACAGTGGGCAGAGTGGGAAAGAGGAACCATAAGTCATTCACCTCAACTCCTCCCTGTTTACCCAGATATTTCATTCCAACAGTACAACCTAGGTGCTTGCTTATTGGGGGCAACCAGACTAAGGCATGGTGGACACTGTCCTTATTGGCTTCACTTCTGACTGTTAGAAAACACCGGACAGGGCCTCCCTGGTGGCACAAGGGGTTAAGCACCGCACTATGAAGCAATCCACAGTCTCTGCAGCATGAGTTCAATCCCCCAGCCGGCCAGGGAGCAACCCACATGGCATAGCAGACCTCTCCTGACTCGCCCTCTGCTCCCCTCAGCAGTGTATTTCAGTCAATCTGCCTGTTTTGTTCTCCACTCTGTCTCTGGTGAATCCTCTCACCCCCTGCACCTCTGGCCTGTACCCTAGCTCTTGTATGCATAAATAAATAAATCTTTAAAAAAAAAAAAAAAACACCAGACAGTACAAGGACAGTTCAGCCATCCTCCAGATAAATCCAGCACACAAACTGGGAGAGATTGGTTATAGTCCAGACCAACAACAGAGTCTCAGCAGGGGGAACATTATCAGGGTCTGGGAGTGGGAGGAGAGTGAGACCTCAGGGTATACTGTAGCAAGGTGAGGGGGAGGTCCACATACCTTAAGAGCCTGTATGTGTTCAGGAAGTGAATCAATGAAGAGGTCCCCAATGGGCTCCCAAGTGCCTCGGACTCCCTCAGCCTGGGTCAGGGTGGTGCTTAATTCCTCCATTGCTCCCTGGATCTCCAACAACTGCTCCAGAGTGCGCTCAATATGGCGGTGCTGGTCCACACAGCGGGCTGTCAGCTTCTCCCATAGTTCACTGGCTACAGTTGCCTGCTTCCATACAAAGCGGCTAAGATTCTGGATCCGCTGTCTGGGAGAGGTATCTGCGTGGGCAAGTAAGAAGGCAGGTCAGCTAAACAAGCAGGTGCCAGGCCTCCCCTGGTGGCACAGGCGGTTGAGCACCCCACTGTGAAGCTGTCTGCAGCCTCTGCAGAGCCGGTTGGATCCCTGCCGGCCAGCCAGGGAGCAGCCCACATGGCGCAGCAGACCTCTCCTGTCTCGCCCACTGCTCCCCTCAGCAGTGTATTTCGTCAGTCTGCCTGTTCTGTTCCCCACTCTGTCTCTGGTGAATCCTCTCACCCTCCCGCACATGTGGCCTGTACCCCGGTTCTTGTGTAAAATGAATAAATAAATCTTTAAAAAAAAAAAAAAGAAAGAAACAAGCAGGGGCCACCGCGGGAAAGACAGAGACAAAGATAGTCATTTGTAAAATGTATGTGTGTGCATGCGTGCTCACTTATTTTGTATATATTCATACACAGAAATATATATGCATATATATATCAATATATATCTTCCCATGGTTATGTTCCTTTTGTATATTTTGTATGTGTTTTAGATTGCTTTATTTTGAAATCATTGTAGATTCATATGCACAGCTATAATACAATATCACAACCAGTATATTGACATTGATACAATCCAGCAATTTTGTTTAAAGTTGCTCAGTTTTATGTTACTCACATGTGTATTTAGTTCTACATGATTTATCATACGTGTAGGTTTACAAATCCACCACCAAAGTCAAGAGAGTATATTGTTGTTTTTCATTTATTATATCGTCAGGATTTCCTTTTTTTTTTTTTTTTAAATGGGCAAAGTAAATAGTGAGCAAAATATTTTAAGAGGTGAAGTGAGGCAAATCATCCAGGGTCTTATTCATGCTGGTCTAGAATGTGATCTTTGCATTAGTGTCTGCTGCCCACTTCCATCCAAAGAAGTCAGGCATTTTATGAAGGCCCATCCCTGAAGCGGTTAGTATAACTAGCCCAGATTTTCCATCTAAGCTCCTAACTTGTACGTTTCCTCCTCCTCCCTCAGATCTCTCCTCAGAAGTAGATTCAGAGCCTAAAGCCTCAGGCTAATTTGAATTATCTTGAGCTTGCACTATTGGAGGCCCCGTAAATTGGGTTGGGCAGTAAATTGAGTACTTGTTCTCCTTCTGAGGAGCTCAAGGTAAACTGAGACAGTCAACAGCATTTATGAAAGGCTCAATTAACAGGGTACTTCCAGGCTATCCGTTGCCAGTCTTGGAGGATTGCGGATTCTTTCTGGAGAATATTACTTGTCGGATCACCACACACACCTAATTACCATGGATCCTACCCTGTTGCCATATTTGAACCAGGACCCAAAGTGACCCTCTCTTCTGAGAGAAGGTGCCAGAAGTCACTAGGGCAAGTATCAAAGAGTCACAATTAATTTTCTTCTCAAATGCCTTCAGCTAACATTTTAGATTTTGAAAAGGATTTTTATATGTTGGGATTAAAGCAGTATGTTTTCAAGGGACATACTATTGCTTTTATTCCCTGGGTCAGTTCATGGCACGTGATTCTCGTTTTTCCTTTTCCATGCTCATTAGAAGGGCTACACATGATGAGCCGCATACAGTTTTGAGTCACACACTTAACTCTCCTGTTCCAAGCTCTTTTTTTTTTTTTTTTTTTTGCTTTGTCTTACAGTATGACTCTTGTTCCTCTTAACTTAGGCTACTAAGATAAAACTATCCTCCTAGACAACAGCTGAGAAAACAAGTTTGGGGAGGGCAGGAAAGTATTTAGCAGTTCATAGCTCAAGAAGAAGTGGGGAGAGAGGGAGACCACCCACCTTTGCTCTCAGAACGAGGTTCCTCTAATTCTTCAAATGGGTGCTGGGACAGGAAGGCCTGAGCTGACTCCAGCACGGAGTAGATATAGGGGCCCCGAGACTTGACATCTTCCATAAAGGCCTGTGAAGTTTAACAATGTGGTCAAGAGGGAAGGAAAGTCTTTTAATTGCTTTGAAGTCCATCCTGCAATTGATAACCTTTCTTGTCCCCAGTGCAACTTGATCCTTTAACATTATCTCTTATCTTTGGCAACCCAGGGAAGAAGAGGTGCAGTCCTCCATAGAGGCAGAAGAACCACTCTGACACTGGAAGGTCTGTTAGTCTGTCTACCCCCAGACAGAGTAGAAAGGAATTCAGAGATTTGGGGCTGGGAAGTTTGGTTCTCTGGAAGACTCAAAAAGTTCCCTGGAAGGGGCTTAAAGGAATCAAAACCAGTATGGGAAAGATTTAGATTCAATATTTTATTTATTTATTTTTGAGATAGACACAAACTATACAAATCAATAATATACAGCTCAGTGAATTTCCATAAAGTGATTCCATGTGTGTAATCAATTCTGAAATCAATAAACAGAACACCAGCTTCCCTGAAAGGCCCCTTCATGGCACCCTCTGGTCACTACGTCATCTTTCCTCCCACCCCCCCAGGCAACCACGATCATTAGTTTTGTCTTTTTTTAAATTGTATGTAAATGGATTCATACAATATGGATTCATTTTGTATCTCGCTTTTTTTCACTCAGATTCATCCTTGCTGTGGCATGCCTTTATGGTTTACGTTCTTGCCGTATTGTATTCCACTCTGTATTTATTTTTATTGTGATATAAATGACATATAACCAGTGTCTCAGTTTGAGGTGTACAACATATTGATTTCAGTCATTTACATTGCAATGTGATTGCCACCATAGCACTAGCTAACACTCTGTTAGGTCATATATTTATTATTTCGTCTAGTGCATTTTGCATTCTTTTTTAAATGTTGTTGTTTTTGACTGTCAAGGTAAAACATGTCACAGAAATCTTGGACATAATGATGCACACCTCAAACTTCTACAATGCTATAATACAATTCTATTTTATCAGACAATGAGAAAACACACATGCTCTTATAGACAAAAAAAGAAATCTCAGAAAAGTATAAAGAAAAAAATTACAAATACCCTACTTTCATCACCCCTATAGTTCTTTTTTATGTTTCTACCTGAGTATATATGTACAGGCATCTATATAGATTTTTATACAATTGCATTCACCTGTATATGGTTTAGCATCCTAAGTTATTGGCTGTTGTTTTTTTTTTTTTAACTTAATTTTTTATCATGTTCTTTTTCCCTTGTGTCCATTCAAAATCAGGGCAGGTTTTTAAGGGAAGGCTAATATCTGAGCGGAGAGCTAGAAAGGAAAGATTTACTTTACTCGGTGCAGTGCTAGCCACAGCCCAGTAGGACTGCATCAGTGTGGCATTACTATGGGCGCCTAGGCAGAGCCTGGGTGCCTGTGTGTCTGTTGGAGAGTTGCAGAGAGGCCCTTTCCCGGCTGAGAGGGAACATACATGGCCTCCATAATTGTAACCTACCGCATGTGTCTCCTTCTCCTGTTGCACAAGGGCCACATCTCCTTGTAGGGGCAGCTGAGCTGACAATTCCTCATCCTTTTGGCTGAGCCAGTCAATGATCTCTTGGAGAGGGAGCTGAAGTTTTCCACTGTGGTCAGAGAAGGCCTCTAGGCGAGCACTGCACACAGTGGATAAAAGCAATGATTTTCAAGCTTCTTTTTAAGTGCCAAAACATTGTTTCCAAATACTTATGTGGGATCTTAATATAGGAACCAATTAAGGATGACTTGCTCTAGTGGAAGAAAAGCTACAGAAGCAAGAAAAAAAGCAAGAAAAGCTACAGAAGCTCCCAAAGCACCTCCGCAGGAGCTGGGGATTAACACCTTCTATGGCCACCAGTTAAATCTCTTGTGCCCAATGTCAGGCTGGGAAGAGTAGGACACTGAGCAAGGATATTTGGGGTGACAGTTGTCTTGTTGCCTCCTTGCCCCGGAGGAACTCAAGTTATGCCAAATTTTCCCTCCATAGAGACTTCTCCAAGTCTGCCCTCTGAGCAAGAGTGGATGAGGTCAGAGGAAAGCGCAAGTGGAGTGGGCGTGGGCACGCACTCGTGGGAGGATGCATACCAATATAAGTAGCCCAAGGGTCTCTGAGGAGGATAGCAACATGGGAGAAAGTTCTGCTATATGGAAAGAGAAAAGTATGTACTCTATAATCATCTGTCTACTTCCTCCCCCAAATAAACCATGAGCTGAGGTCCAAGTGGTAGGAACTGGAGGCCAGTCTTGGCTGTGTGCAGCCATGGAGCTGAGAAAGAAAATGTGTTCTTTGCTTCCCTCCCACCTGGGCCAAGCTCTTTACCTAAATTATTGCTCCCATGAATTCCCAGAGCAGTCTTCTAAGTAAGCATGGCCATTGCTCAAGAAAGTTAAGTAATTTGCCCAAGGTCATGTAGCTAAGTCGCTGATAGAACTCAGCATTGTCTGACTCCACAGCCTGCACTCATTTTTCTTCACACTGCCACCAAGGCCCACCAGAAGCCAGGGGTTTGGGTTTTGATGATAGGAAGTGGAGGAGCAAAGAATATCTATGTGAGAATCGATGTATGTGAGGGGCTGGAGGGGCTACAGAGAGGGGCAGGGAGAAGAAGTTACACATAGAGCTGCTTCAGATTCTTACTAATTTGCCTTAGTTCAGGAAGGAAAAGGCGGACTGATAACCAATGGATGGGATCTAAGAGGGCTTGAAAGGACAGGAAAGAGAGCAGATGAGATCTATGAAGATGGGGGACAGAAGAGTAGGAGGGAGAGATCCTATCGGTCATTTACACGCAGGGCTTTTAAGTTCAGGAGCATTTCCATATCTTATCTGAATTCTCACACAGCGCAGCGAGGTGGTTAGGACAGGTATCATTCCTCCACTTAACACAAAACAAATCAAACCACCCAAACAAGTGGAAGTTAAAATTGAGAGGAGAACGACATGCTAAGCAGCAAAAACAGGAGCCGGACACCGACCAAGGCCCCTGTTTCTAGGGGTCAAGCCTTACCGGAGGTTGTGAGACTTCTTTTTTATTTCATTCCAACACAGATTCATGGCTGAAGGTTCCAGGGGTCTGGCGGCACCAATAGACCTGTTGAACAGCTTTGGGCTTAGGCAGGGAACCCCAGCACCATCTTGAGGACGCGTAGGGGCGGCGGCAGCAGCAGCTCTAACCTGGACAGAAACACAGACATCCTGTGACCCCTGGAGCATGCCACATCCGGGTTTGCCACAAACTGAGGGTGAACAAGGGGAGAGAAGGGCTGGCCCAGGGTGTGCTTGGGGGTGAAGGTGAGGGGAGAAAAAGAGAAACTCCATGGAAAACTGTTGATTATAAGACCCTCTCTTGGTCCAGGTTGGTCACATACAACAGTGACTACTATCATTCTTATTATGACTGTAAATTCTGCCAGAGTTACTGCCCAGGTGGGATCCTGGAAGTGCTTAAGTTAGGTAAGAGCTGTTCAGAATTGCCCGACACTGGCTACCACTGCCATATAGTCCAAACATATTTAAGGTGAGCTGTAGGGGCCTATTCCAGGGCTCCACCTTTAGAAAAGAAAGGGCTGCCATGTAAAAAAGGAAAGAAAAGGAAAGGAAAGAGAGACCGTCCCATAAAGAACGCAAGAGAGAATAGACCAGCTGGAGAGAGCTATTAGTACGCAGTGTTCTTCCCAAATGAAGTTGGGTTTTGAATTCTCTTCACCCTCTTTTCCACCCAAATTTCCCACCAGAGTCAAGAAAAGAAGCCTGGAAACAATCCTGTAGAGTACTGCTACTCTTCCATGGGCTGAGGAAAGGGATAAAGCAGCATTTCCACCCCAATCGTCAAAAGACTCTGAACAGAGTCTGTAGCTATGACCAGCCATGGAAACTCCCAAAGTCTCATCTGATTCAGAGCCCATCGCTTGCTTGTTCATCCTGTGGGGAGGACTGCAGGGTTTGAGGAATGGCGGTTGTGCCAATAGCCCTGAAGAAATTAGCTATCTCCCGAACAATGCCAGGACTGCCCAGCCAGGGCAAGCACGGTGGAGGCGGAAATCTCAGCCTGTGCCCTTCCACCTCAGCTGATGGAAACCCACCCTCGGCCTGCTTGTCTACCCACTTGCCTTCTGTGGAAAGAACATGGCACTGCTAGGGACTGAGACTCTTCTAGCGTCCCGGTCCCCCACCCAAGACCCTCCAGGCAATGTGGGACATCAGTCGTCCCATGAAAACCAAAGCTTGCAGCCTCATGCTGAAAGGGAAGTGAGGGAGCAGCCAGGCGCTGAGGAAAAGCTCTGACCTCAGTAACCGGGCGTCACCATGAGCCGACCCTACCTGTACTGCCTGGGGACTCTGTGGCAGGACTGGGCAGCTCCATGGTTATCCCTCAGCACCAATCTGGACCCAGTGCCCGGTAAGCCCCAGGCAGAGTCCTGATAGTCTCTGAGCAGACTCCCTCCGGGACAGCAGTCAGGGCTGAGCCAGGCCAGGAGGCGGGAGCTGTCACCCTGTTTGTTTACTGACTCCCCAGGAATCTGGAGGGGGCGGCTATGTCAGGGCTCAGCCGGTGAATCAGAGCTTTGTCCCTGGGGAATTCTGGCTTGCTCCCAACTGGGCCCGCCACACCGGGGCCAGGAGGGCCCTCCCGGGCTGGCAAGGGTGGCAAGAGTGGGACTGGGCATTCCATGGTGCTGAGGAGGGGCATGCAGAGGGGAGCTTCTTGTTGATTTATTTCCCCTGTACATGGAAGATACAAAGGACTCACTTAGCCTCCAGGCCCGCCCCTCCCTTGAGGTGGAGGAAAGGATCAGACCACTTTGGTGACAAACCTATTGTTATCAATACCCCACCCCACCCCCCACGCCCACCCCCAGCCTGGTAGGAGGATGGACTTGGATGAACAAGCCTTGTCTTCCTCTGGTAAGTGTCCTCAGATGCTGTGAGGAATGTGTGTGGCGCACCTGGGAACAGGGCCATGGGATGGCGGGATAAGGAATGTGGACCACAGAAGATTCATCCAAACTCACTGTGAAAATGAGGGGTGCTCTGCCTTGCTTGTGGGAGGGAGAACGATACGCCCCCACCAAGCTCTTGCTGTCCTCTGAGGCCCGAGGGAAATGGAGCCTGTGGACACCCCTTGGACTTTCGCAGGGAAGGACAGAGCAACATGAAACTAAGCAGTTCCATGAAGGGACCCAGTGCCAGAGAAGCTCCTGTGCCCTGTCGGTACTGCCCCGGGCCACAGACCTGAGGGGCAGGGCCCCTTCTGGAAGTGGCCACTCTTCTGCTCCAGCAGACTTGCCCAGGGAAAGGTTAACATTCCCGAGATGGGCCCCCACCACTCAGCACTGAGCGAAAACACTTCATTTTTACCAGAAAGTGTTCTGTTCCCATCCTCATTTATCTCCCACAGAGTCTTCTGGGCTTTCCACAGTTCCACATTGTTTCCATGCTGAGGCCCACCTACAGGAATAGTTGGAGCAGCTGCCTGACCCCTTCTGGGTCTCTGGGATAGAGCCAGCTGGGGTGGAATGGGGATGGCAGGCCAAGAGCAAGAGCCTGGAGTGGCTCTAGCTCTGGGCCACAGCTTCGCCTATGCTGGGATAATTGGGCTTAAGCCAGTCTCGCAGAGTCCCCGGCACTTGGAATGCCCCCAGTTAGAAATGGCCCCTTGTGACCCAGCCACAGCCAAGTTGTCCTGGTTCTGCGGGAAGCACCCACATTGAGCTGGGCTCCACCAAGCTAGCCTGTCATTCTCTCCAGTCTTCTTACTTTCCTAATCCCCCACAAGGTCCCCTTATTATGTCCCCTGTTCACCCCACTCTTCCTCTCCTAGTTCCCTCTTATACTTACAAGTCTCCCCCAGCAGAGCCAGGCACACACGATAGGCAAATACTGAATATTACTTGTCTTCTGTCTCTATCACTAGTCTTCTACTTTTGGCTTTTGTGGCCCAGGACTCTCATTCCCTTTCCCCACTCCCCACAGGGCTTTCTTCCTATCTCTTGAAACTTTAAGGCAAGTCAAGGCCAAAGATTCCCAGCAGTGGGGGCCAGAGTTCAGGCCTAATGGAGCCTCAGAAGCTTGCTCCACAGCCATCCCTGCAGGTTGTGTTCCTCTCTAGAGGAGCCTGGCTCTCTGGCCTTCCCAGTCCCTCTGGGTGCTACTCTGACACCTGAAAGTGCTCATGGATTTGGAGTCTATTGACATAGAAGTTAATTCCAAAGCTAAGAGTTATGTAACTATCAAGTGGGCATTTTTAGAAGAAATTAGAAGTAGAGTTACAACCAGGGTCACACAAGTAACTAAGAAAGCTCAGAACACCCAAGAACCTGCTCAACTCATCAAATCAGCAAGTGTCAACAACTAGAACCTGCTGCTTCTGTGAAACAGACAGAAGTGTTGGCTCCAGAGGATCCTTCTCCCACACCAGAGCATATCTCCATGAAGAGAACTTCTGCCAAGCTTTCTCTGATGCCTTGCTTGGCAACATTGGGGATATTGATAATGAATATTGGGAGAATCCTCAGCTCTGCTGTGACCATGTTAAAATATTTTGCAACACTTTTGCCCTTTTGGCTGTCTGAGCAGCACCATGGCATTGGCAAAAACAAACACCTTATGAAAGGTGGCAGAAAGAGAGCCAAGAAGAAAGTGGTTGATCCATCTTCTAAGAAAGATTGGTATGATGTCAAAGACCAGCCATGTTCAATATAAGAAATAATGGACAAACACTAGTCACAAGAAGTCAAGGAAACAAGATTGCATCTGATGGCCTGAGGGTTTGTGTTTTTGAAGTGAGCCTTGATGATCTTCAGAATGAAGAAGTTGCATTTAGAAAATCCAAGCTGATCACTGAGGATGTTCAGGGCAAAAACTGCCTGACTAACTTTCATGACATGGGTCTTACCTGTGAGAAAATGTGCTCCATGGTCAAAAAATGGCAGACAGTGATTGGAACTCATGTTGATGTCGAGACAGCTCACAGTTATTTGTTTTAGTTATTCTCCATTGGTTTTACTAAAAAATAATGCAACAATCAGATGCAGAAGACTTCTTATGCTCAGCACCAACAGGTCCACCAAGTCCAGAAAAAGATGATGGAAATTGTGACCTAAAGAATGCAGACGAATGACTTGATAGAGGTGGTCAATAAATTGATTCCAGACAGCATTGGGAAAGACACAGAAACAGGTTGCCAATCTATGTATCCACTCGATGATGTCTCGAAAAGTAAAAATGCTGAAGAAGCCCAGGTTTGAATTGGGAAAATGCATGGAGCTTCATGGTGAAGGCAGTAGATCTGGAAAAGTTACTGGAGATGAGACAGGTTGAATGAGGTGATGGATATGAGTGACCAGTTCAAGAATGTGCTTAAAATTCGGAGTTTTAATGGTGATGATTTGTGATTTTTTTTTTGTGAAAAAGGAAAACTTATCTTCCAGCATCAAAGGCAACTTGAGGTTCTGCAACCCATAAACCCACATTTCTTTTTTTTTTAATTTTTTAAAATTTTATGTATTTTTTACATCATTTTTCATTTTTGCACAATGTATGCATTTTCATCTTGGTTATAGTCCCCATACAATTCCCACCACCCTTGTTTTGATCCTATTCCCTTCTCACCACCATAGCGTGTCTCTGGTTTATAGTTGCTTGTTGATTTTGATTTTTGCTTTATTATAATTAGTCTTTTTCCTGGTCCCTTATTTAGGTTTTCTAGATTCCTGCTATGACTGAGACCATCTGGTATTTTTCCTTTTCTTTCTGGCTTATTTCACTGAGCATGATCCCTTCCAGCTCCATCCATGTTGCTGCAAATTGCATGAGTTTATCTTTTTGATTGCTGAATAATATTCCATGGTGTATGGAAGTGGTACAAATGCATGTACACATGCCATCTTGGTCTACTGGCCGGTCCACTCCCAGTCTAGGCTGCTGTAGAAAACGCTATATGTGGGTGTCACCACAATGGATCCATTTTTACAGGTTCAGTCAGTCTCGAGGAGGAAGCTTCATTGGGGTAGAATTACAGCTCTGCTCTTGGCTTCCAAGTATGAGGAGACATTTTCTCCAAATATTGAAGACTTTGATTACATCAAAGACACTACTTAACCAGCTCCCAAATCCAAGAAATGGAAACTAATAGTGAAACAAATGAAATTTGAGTTGGGTCCACCTTTGCCACTACATCTCTTATGGCAGGCATTGAAAGTCAGAGGTTGATGTCAAGCAGCACACTTTAGCCAAATATTTGATGGAGCTGGCACTCATTGACTGTGATGTAGTACATTATACCTTCTAAGGCAGCAGCAGCTGCTTCCTGCCTGTCCCAGAAGGTTCTAGGCCAAGGAAAATGGAATGTGAAGTAGCAGTATTACCCTGGATGCATAAAGAATGAAGTATTAGGAGTCGTGTAGCACATGGCCAAAAATGTAGTGAAATGAAAACCAGAAAATCCATTGCCATCAAGAACAAAGGCGCAAGCAACAAACCCTTGAAGCTCAGCACAATCCCACAGCTGAGCGTAAAGCCATCCAAGAACTAGTCTGACCTCTGACAGGACAGTCCTAGGATGCTGTGGCCCTCAGGGAGGAGTGCTTTGTCCATGTACTTTGTCTTGCTGATTTGGAACTCCTAACTCTGTATATAGTCCCTTGGTGTATTTCATGAGATCCTTTCTCACATCTGTTATGTAAATATATGTTGAAGAAAAATAAAGCTACTGATTTTTTTAAGGTAAAGAAAGGTCACAATCATAAGAAAAAAAGAGAAGAAACTAGGCAGTGGCAGAGGACTGGGGTTGGTCTCGCCATTCTTAATCACAAAATGAAGCCCTGGGATCCCCCAGCCTAGACGGTAAAGCTCGGAGCGGGTGGACAATGAGCAGGACAAGCCTTTTGGAAGGGCTGAGGTTTCTTGATCCCTTGACCCTATGAAAGTCCCACTCTGGGGAAAGGGTCTGTACCCTGGAGAACTCAAAGTTGACCCTGGCCTTGAGAATGGAGGCAGCCCCTTCTCAGCCAATAAAAAGTTGGAAAAGATTATTTGCTGTTACTAGAATGAATATTGTAATTAAGAACAATAATCTCCAGTCAGATGTGGGAAAATAGCCCAAGAGGATCTGGATTTTGTGCTTCTCTAGACCTTTCCTTTCCCTCATTACTCTCTCTAGAATGGACTCACTAGCACCCATGTATTCCAACCCTATCATTTTCTCCTCCCTTCCTCTTCCCTGTATATTCAGCTGCTGCTTGAACCCCCAGCAGTGCCATCTGTGAGAACCTAAGAGACATTGTACTTTCTCAGCCCCATGCTTTCTGGACCCCAAAACATTGTAAGGTACATCAAATATACCCTCGTCTGGTCAACTACCTGTGGACCTCCCTCGGTTTTAGGAGAGGAAGCTGCCCTCTTGAGATGACTGCCTCTCCCATCCTCCGCCCACCTACCAACATACACAGGAAGGCACACAAACCACAGCCATCCACTCCTAGGGGTGGAGATAGGAGAGAGGCAGGTATGAAACCCAGGGGATTCTTAGTGGGGTTGAGCCTGGAGCTATAAGACTAAGGACTTGAAAGGAAGAACTGATGGAAGATGAGAGATACCTGCAGAATACCAGTTGCACAGTGGAGAAATCAAGGCAAAGGAAGGTTGTGCCTTATCCGAGTGAAAGATCACAATCTTCCAGGACCTGCTCTGGGAGGTTAACACAGAACGACCTCCTCTCAGTCATGGTAGGCCCATTGGCTTGCCCAAATCAACACCCTTCCTTGCACTATGCTGCCTATAAAAGCTTTCGTGAATGGCAGGGATGGGCCAGAAGAAGGTCCCGTGCTACCCAAAGGAGGGTGCTCTTGAGTCTTCAGAAGCATAGACGCCCACAAGAATACACACAGATCCCATGTCCACCCCTTTCTCCACAGGTCTTTCTTTACTATTGGCCTCTTACCTGAGGCTGGGGACCGGTGCTTCGGAAGCTGCTGCTGTGATGGAATTGGTCAGCTGCCCGCCACTCATGACATCGTGGGAGGGTATAAGGGCATCCCTGCATGACCATAGGTTGCATCAGAACCAAGGCTCATGGAGGGCTGAGGATGGGCCGTGCACCGACTTTGAGCATAAGCACCTGGAGGAGAAATTTAGAGTCAAGTCCTATAAAAGACCTATGAACCCAGCACTTACCTAGAGGCACCTTGACTAGTTATATAAATAAATACTCCTATCATGCTGACCTGCCTTATTCTCCCAGGCCACCATGTCCCATAAAAGACTTTAGTTATTGATCAAATGTACTTATCACTTGCCTATTGTGCTTTGTGCTAGAGACACATGAATGATTTGCTGTATCAGATCTCACAGCCAGGGGTGCGGGGAGGGAGAGGAGGAAGAAGAGCAGTTATGCAAGCTGCTAATTATAATAAAATGCTTGTGTGGCAAATACTATCACTGAGATTTAACCAGAAGTCTAGGGGAGCACAGTATGGGGAACAACTACCTCTACCTGAGAGTGTGCAAATATTTCAGAGACTGCACTTAAGATGTGCCTTGAAGGGTGAGTAGATGTTTTCCTGTCCGCGAAGGGGGAAAGGGAGGATGGCATTCCCAGGAGAGACCCACCCATGCAAAGGGGGAATGTCACAAAAAGGCATAGAATGTTCAGAGAGCAGTAAATTCAGTATGGCTAGAGTTTAGGAGGCAGGGAAATGAAAGACAGGTGCCTGCCCCTGAGGAGTGCCTGTACAGAGAACACAGATACATAAAGTGTTATCTGCATTAATGCCAGAAGTATTTAAGGGGTGGAGTGAAGGGACAGATGAGGTGAGGTCTACCTGGTCATGTCAGGAAACGCCTCCCCAGAGGAAGCATATTGTAGGTGAGTCACGAAAGAGAAATCGGACTGCCATTAGGCAGAAAAAAGAAAACAAAAAAGAACATACCAGACAGCACAAAAATAAAATCTATGGTGTGACCAGAGTGCAAGGTAGGTGTCTGGTGGGGAGTAGCAGATCAGGCTGGAAAATGAGCTGTGGCCAGATTGGGTCATTCTTGAATGACAGAGAATTCTAGGCTTTATCTTGTAGACAATAGGAAGATACTGAGGATTTTAAGCAGGGGCGGGGGAGGGGGTGTGTGACAGGACCAGATTTGCATTTTAGAATCCACCTTCTGGAGTTTTTCCTTGGGAAGAACCCTTTGGGAAGCCGTCCTAATAGGCAGAGAGTTGTAGTGTGGATCAGATAGCGAGCACAGCTGTGAGATCATATAAATTGGCTCTGATCCATCAGATGTGAGTTGGAAGGAGGTGAAGGAGTCAAAGGTTTCTAATTTGGGGGCCAGGTAGAAAATGTTGCCAACAGCAAAAGAGGAAAGACAGGAGAAGGACCAAACTGGGTGTGGTTGGAGGCGAGGGCAGTGTTTCCTAATAAGCGACGGAGCTAAGCTTATAAAAGGAAGATGTGAGTGGAAAAGTTGGATGTAGAAACCAATTGATAGTCTGATGAATATACACAAGTGTGATGAGACTGGATGGTAAAGATGATGCTTGCAAATGAGGAAAGTGCTGCATTTCAATGCCGGGCAGGGATGTGCAAATCCTGATCCAAAAAGCAGGAACTGAGCATCTTGGATTTCTGGGGCTGACGATGAAATGGCCACCATTTTTAGTCTCTATTTCAGCGGTTCCCAACATTTTAGGTATGAGGGCCCCTTCTTAAGATTTAAAAAATCTCACTTCGCCCACTCATACCTACAATAGTAGCTGTACTTTTAGTACTTACAGAGTGAGAAAAGACACATTTCAAGATCTGTGGACTCCTTGCATTAAGTACTCTCTTCCTCAGGGGTCCATGGTACAAAGACTGGGGCTGATTACAGATCATGGAGGACAGACACTTCGTCGTAGTGGAAGTTCATAGAGATGACACAGATACTTGGCTCTTCATCCCCAAAGAGACTCCCCAAAGGATGGGTGATAAATGACTCCCTCCTGATCGGACGCCAGCACAAAAGAATTTGCCACTCAGATCAAAAATGAAGTATTGCTATGCACATGTCAGCTTGCTTTCAGACCTCTTTTTGTATCAGCATTTAAATTTTTGTGGATTACGCAAGTAGTGCATATTCTTTATAGAAAAAGTGAAAAACACAAAAACTCACAAAGATGAAAATAAAATGAACTTACAATACTACAACCCAGAGATACCAGGACTAACAGGTGTGAGGTCTTGTCATAGTTTATCAATGAAAAATGTGTACATACACTGTTAAAATAAAACTGTCGTCATATGCCACATACCACCTTTTTCATTTTCTGTTTACATTATGATCATTTTAGATTGCTAACTCTCTCTCTAAACCATGATTTCCAACAGCTACAAAGGTGTTAGAGCACTATATTTGAAGCCACAGGCTTTGGTGTCAGATAACCTTACAGTTGAAACCACACTGTTCAACCTATCAGCAGTGTGGCCTGTGAAAAGTCAGTTACCTCTCCTCACCTCGGCATCCTCATCTGGGGGTGGTCAAGGTGTTGCCCTCACAGAACTATCCTACTGATTATAATTAGTCATGCATTCCAATAGCTTAGCACAGTTTCTGGCATAAGTACACTGCTCATTAAATGCTTCCTGCATCATTGTATTCTCTTGCATTGAATGGATATATCACAATTTTAACAGAAACAAGTCACACTAGAATGAACAACCTCGTGTGTATTTGTGATACTTTCCTTAGGATGATTTCCTAGAAGAGAGGATTCCTGAATCAAAAGGTATGAATCAGTTTCACACTTGTGATATATACCTCTAAAGTGCCCTAGAAAGTAAGTTCTATCACTTGATAGTACCATTTCCCAGCACACTTGCCAACAGTGAGTATTCTAATTTTTAAAATATATTTGCCAATTTTGGGGGGGAAGATGCATCTTGAGGATTAATCTGCATTTCCTTAATTACTGGAGATGCTTAACTCCCCATTTTAGTGGTCATTTGTTAGTTCTTGTTTTTTCCACTTTTGAGGAAATGCTCTGCAGATTAACCTCTTTCCTATCCCTCTGTTGACCTGATACCAGGTGGATGTGTCACAAAAGAAAAATAAGCCCAGGAGTCAGAGAAGTCAAATCTTCTAACTCCAGCATAACTGCTCTTATGCTATTTTCACTGACCTCTGCTATGCCACTAACTATGATGTCAACTATGACTAACTATGACCACAAATTATTTCGCTTCTTTAGATCTTGGATTGCTAACCTGTAATGTTAACATTTAAGAATCACCACACACAGATGGTACACGGGTGCATTGGTGAAGGAAATTCTATGGAGACTACACCTGAGGGGGGAGGGGAGTAAAGCAAACGTTGTTTAAAAATGAACCATGTAAAAAATATATAAATAAAAAGAAAATAAAAAAAAAAGACTCGCCACACACAAACTGCTAGCACTCCCTGGGTCTGTATATCATGCTTTTGAAGCCCACTGTACTTTATTTCTTGCTCCTCAGCACAATTGGTGAGGTTGGCCCAGGCAGATTTATGAACCCATTTAACAGGCAAAGCAGCTGAGACAAGGGAACCTGGGTCTCCTGATGCCTGGTCAGTGTTCTTTGTTCTATACAAAGGTTCCACTTTTTGCCTCTCTATTTTATGTCCATCCTGTCCCAAATTACTACCCACACACACTGATTCTCTTTCCTATTGCTCCTTTTAATTTGCAGAGGCTGTAAAAAGTTGGAGATGAATCTGATTTGGTCACCAAATGATCACATGTAGGAAATAAGGCATATAAACTCTAAATGCACGACTTAAGGAAAAAAAATGATTCCTACCTTATATGGGACATGGAAATCACGCTAGGAGAGGTAAAAGGAAGAAGCGTTTACTTCAAGTTTGAGGGATGTAAGATGTATGTATGGAAGAGATGTTTCTGAGCTAAGGAGAAAGAGAAGATTTGCACACACGGAGTAGCATGGAGGATGCTTTTGGGGGTGGAATTAACTCTTCTGTGCTCTCCTCTAGAGATCCCTCTAGAGATCCCTCTAGATATCCATTTGTGGCTTTTGCCACTCAAAATATCCTTTTCCTGTTTTTTTTTAAAGATTTATTTATTTATTTATGCATACAAGAACTGGGGTACAGGCCAGAGGTGCAGGAGGTGAGAGGATTCACCAGAGACAGAGTGGGGAACAGAACAGGCAGACTGACTGAAATACACTGCTGAGGGGAGCAGTGGGCAAGGCAGGAGAGGTCTGCTGCGCCATGTGGGTAGCTCCCTGGCCAGCCTGGGATCCAACTCATGCTGCAGAGGCTATGGATAGCCTCACAGTGCTGTGGTTAACCCTTTGCGCCACCAGGGAGGCCCCTCCTGGTTCTTTTTTTTTTATTTATTTTCAGTTAAGGTAATATCTGGATACCCCCATTAAGTATTACCACCGTAGTGCAGCCACTACCAAACTGTTCATAGTCCACTCTGCTTCCTTCTGTCTTTGTCCTTATCTTTCCCTCTTGGTGCTTCAGTTCTGTAGTCAGCAATCAAGGGTTAGTTTTTAAGCTTGTTTTTATCTGACTCTTAATTTAGTTACTTTATATTCCACACACAAGTGACACCATTTGGTATTTGTCTTTCTCCTGATCTCTTTTGCTTAGCATAATCCCCTCCAGTTCCATCCATATTTTTGCAAAAGGCATGTGTTTAACTTTTTTATAGCTAAGTAGTCTTCCATTGTGTATACACACCTCATCTTCTTGATCCACTTACCTGTTTTGGGGAACTTAGGCTGTTTCCATAGTTTAGTATAGTAAATAGTGCTGCAATAAGCATGGGAATGCAAGTTTCCTTTCGAATTAATGTCTTTGAATTTTGGGGGTAGATGCCTAGCTGTGGGATTTACTGAGTCGAATGGCAGATCCATTTTTAATGTTTTGAGACACCTCCATACTGATTTCCATAAGGGCTGGGCCAGTTTTCCTGGCTCTCAGAGTCACACACAGACCTTTCCAGGAGGCTTTAGGGGGAGACAGTTTCTCCAGGGCATAGGTCAAAACTTTCAAAACACGAGAAATACCACGATTCCAAACTGAAAAGCAAGACTGTTGGCTTCTGGACGTCAAAATCCCTGCTCAATATTTATTTCTATCCTGCATATTTTTTTGTTTTTTAATATCATTAAATTTGTTTTATTTTTTCTTTCTCCTGCATGTATTTTTTCACCCAGTGCTAAGCCCAGAGCAGGTCCTTGATGAGCACTCCCTGACTTCATTTACTGAATTGAATTCCAATTAGGTAAATGTACAGGTCCTTAATTTTGTTGGTACAAATTCCAGGAAGTAAGAAAGAAAAGCTTTGGATTTACATATATACTTGCATTTGTGTAAAATGATGTATACAGAATGTTAAAATTTGAAGCAGGACTTGAAATGGCAAAACATTGCAAGCAATCCAAGTGTCCATTACTAGGGGACTAATTAAATAAATAATGGTGTATCCATACAAGAATGCTATACAGCCATTCAAAACAGAACAAAGAACTTTTTGTGTGCCAATATGGCATGATCTCTTCATGTATATATTTTGAGTAAAAAGAAAACAAGAACGAAATAATCCATATTTATATTTTAGGGGTTAATCCATATTTATATTTTAAAAAAGGAAAATATGTGTTTGTATATGCAATAAACCATCTTTGGAAGTATACAAAAGAACCTGTTCACATTGATTGCCTTTGGAGAAGAGAGCCAAGCAGTTACAAGACAAAGGTGTGCGGATTCCTTCCATTTTTCAGGATTTTTCCCTTTTTTATTAATTTATCTTCACAATATGTCTACTGAGGTAATGTTGGTTTATAACAGTGTATTTGTTTTAAAGTTTATATGTTAACACTTCTTCAAAAGTATGTTTTCACACAGTGTTCTTTACCAAGGCCAATAATATGTTCCCTCTTTTTAAAGAGGAGAAATACAACACACTAATAAACATATATGTGAAGTGTATTGAATTACGATAAAGCTAATCCTCATATAATCACTGTCTACTTTGAGATGTAAAATTATTACTCACACCCATAAATGCCCCATGTCACCAATAAGAGATGTAGTTTTTACTGAATATTGTAATATAAATATTTTAATTAAATAATAGAATGTAAATGAAAATATAATATAAATATATAAAATGTAAATTAAAAATTAAATGTAAAAAATATAAATAATGCAATATATTTTATTTAAATAATAAAAATAAATATATATTTACTTTTTGTATTTTGAACCACATGACTATTTAGTGATTTAATAACACTACTTTCTCCCTCCATCCCCACTCCTCACCAAAATGCCATGGATATCTTTAACTGTTTTGTAGAAATATTGCTAAGGTCTCTTTTTCATAACTGAATAAATAATAACAGTTAAAATTGACTCATTCCGCATTTAACATATATTAACTAAGCTGTCTACCTATATCAAGAGATCTAATCCTCTTGAAGCCCCTAAGCAGTAGCTATTATTGTGGTCTTCACTGAGAGATGAGAATAAGAAAGCATGCTGTGAATAAGTGGTGAAGACCTGGGTGCCCCAGAGAACAAATTCTTCACAGTTACACTATTCTGATCCTATAAATTCGAGAACCCAGTTTCTGCAGCACTGTAATCACTGATTCTTAGCAAGTGGAGAAGATTTTAGGCTACAGGCCACCAGATAGGATCCCAAGCACTGAGTCAGTCATGCCACTACTCAGGAAAAGACACAAACAATTAAAGAGGGGCAATAAGTGTGGGGTCTGGGGCAGTATCCAGCTGGCAAATCCCCCACAGAGCATTTGAATGATCTTCCTAGGACATCTGAGAAGTAAAATTCTGGTCATCTCTCATAGTGTGATCCCAGACCTTCTCCAGTGCCTTTAGAGTTCAATAAATATTTTTTTGAATGAATGAATAAGTTCTTTCCACCTGTAAACTGGAGAAGTCTAGGAACCTACTCTACAGAAAGACTTGCAGAAGTGAATGAGGATGTCCGCTGCAGCATTGTTTGCAACAGCAAAACTCTGCAATTGACTCAAATGTTCGTCAACAGGGGACTGGTTAAATGGATGCCGTCAGAGAGGCAGCACAGCATGACAGTTAAGGGCACAAGATCTGAGCCAGGACACTAGGGATTTGACATTCATCAGCACAGTCCCTGCGTCTGCAAAACAGGGAACACCAAAAGACCGCCTCATAGCCTTGCAAGGAGGGCATCCACAGTTTCTGAAAAGTTCCTTCTCCAAAAGCCTCTTTTGTATTCTTCCAAAGTTTATTGCATATAGAAGCACATATTTTCCTTTTTTAAAACTCACAGTAAATACTCAAATCTTATCTATCACTGTAGCCATTCACACAATGGAATATTATGCCACTGTCAAAAAGAAAGAGGTAGTTATAGGCTCTGATTTGAACATATTTTAGATTAAAGAAAACAAGTGTCAGAATAGAATTCCAATCACAAAATAATTTCTGAGGAGTTGATGAGGGGGATTTGCCTTTTGACTTGAAACACTTTGTGTGTATGTTTTAAAACTAGCTTTTCTTATTATTTTTAGAAGGAAAAAATCAAGAGGGAAGAGTTCTAAATCGAGAGAAACTTGGGAACAGCAGCGGGGAGAAGACCCTCTTTCTACAGGCTACAGATTCTTCTCCCCAGTCCAGGATGACACTTCCTGCTGACCCTCCTCACAGCACTCTTTCTACCTGACAGCTTGCCACTGAGCGACGAGACACACATTTCCTTGGTACCGAGCCTTGTTATGTGTTCCTAAAATAATTCCTGCAATGTAGTCAAAAACCAAAGTTCTGCTTCAGATGCTCTCACTTAGCGAATAAATCATGGAAACGGAGGTTGTCAAACTGGAAGGGACCTTAGAGATGATGTAGGCCAACCCCTTCATTTACAAAGGGAAACAATGAAATGTGTTCCTGAGAAGTTAGCTGTCAAGCAATTTTGACAAATAAAATTTATTTTCCAGGGAAAAAGTCAGAGATGCACCCTCACAGTGCAGAATTTTACTATAAGCATCTATTAATGTGGTACATCTGAAATCTTTCTACATTGCTGGTGAGAGTAAGATTTAGTAAACTGTTTTGGAGGGGGATTCGACAATATCTCCCAAAGGCGGTGGGATGATTCCCTCCTAGATATATATTCATAGTAATAGACATAAGAATATCTACACACAACAATCATAGTAGACCTAAGTATGAGCCAGAAACTGGAAAGAGCTCAACTGCCCATCAAGGGCAAATGGATAAATAAATGGTGGCGTATTCATGAAATGGAATGCTACACGGTAGTGAAAAATGAGTGAATCAGAGCCACGTGTTATAGTGTGGATAATTTTCACAAATATAACAGTAAATAGAAAACAACAAGTTGCAGAAGAGTACATATCATACCAGGGATATAAATTTTTAAGACATATAAAGCAGCAGTATGTGTTATTTAAAGACACGCACATATGTCACACAAGTATAAATAAATGCATGAGAATAACAAACATGAAATCCAGGATCGTGGTTACTTTGGAGAGAGGGGGATGGAGCTAAAATAAATGTGTAAGATGCAAATGCTGCACTCAAAATGACAAGATTGTTCCTTCAAGCTGTTTCATTTTCCTGCCACTAGTTCCCGGGCAGGGAACCTGCTGGAGAAGCAGCGGTTGGGCACAGTGGGCTGGGGATCCGGAGAAATGGGTTCCACTCCCTCAGATATTCATCGGCTACGAGGAGAGCAATTCCCTTCACGTCTCAGGGTTTTTTTTTTACATTTAAAAATGCAGTGTTGTGGAGAAAGACAAATACCACGTGATTTCACTCATATGTGGAAGATAAAGAAACAAAGCAAATGAACAAACAAAACAAAACCAAAAACAAACTCTTAGATTCAGAAAACAGACTGGTGGTTGCCAGAAGGGAAAAGGGCTGGGGTGGGTGGGTGAAATGAGTAAAAGGGGTCAACTGTGTGGTGGTGGATGGAAACTAGACTTTTGGTGGGGATCATAATAGAGTGTAGACAGATGTGGAGGTATGGTGCTGTACGCCTGAAACTTACATAATGTTATAAACCGATGCTACTTCAATCTTTTTGTTAAATGCTGGATTGGGCTAGATTATTTTACAATTTTTTTTTAACAAATGACTATTTCATCCTTTTTTTTTTTTTTGAGCAGCAATTCCCAAAACTGTGCCTGCAAGATGCATATGTGTTTCAATGTAGAAAAAAGTATGCCTTGCTCAAATGTTTGGTACGTACAGGTGACCCCTCCCTCCTTCCCCCAGTACCTCAAAGTAGAAAGTTCCCATGTGGTATAATTTGGTAGATTTTTGTGGGGGTCTCAAAACACTATTACCATTAGTTTACATGGAAAATCTTTTGAGCATTCCCACACCCCGCCAAATAACCTACCAAATTATCCCAAAGAACAACAGTTCACTTTAGGATAGTGAGGGAAACCTGTACTGAGGTGAGGGTTATACAAAATGAAACAGATTTATTTTCAGCAGTACTTCTCTGAGCCTTTAACAGGTTTCTAAACATTGTTGCTCTCCAAGAGGAGATTCAGTGATGAAGCTGTCTCCAAAAAACATTGAAACTAGAGTGCACCCTACCACCCCACCTCCACTCTTATTTTAAAACAGACTCTATTAACATTCCCACAGAAGAGTGTTCTGTGGAGCATTGGTTTGGTAATGGCTGCCCTAGAAGAATTTAGCTCATGAGCTAGTTCAGTTCCTGGTGAGTGTTTAGAAAAACCTTTGTAAGGGAGGAATATGGTTTCATAGTGTAACTTCCACAGAGTGGGCTTCCTGTGGGTGAATGTCCCTGGCAAATTTAGAGCACATCTTCTTGGACATCATCAGTGAGAAGAGAGCCCATCTCATTTGGCATCGTGGCAGAGTCGGCATCAGACCTTTGGACAACTGGGTTGGAGGGGCTTGTGTCCCAGATGGGCTCTCCGTAGCTGACCCCGGGGTCTTTGTTAAGTTTGCTGCTTCGAGGCACAGACCCATCTTTTAAGGATGGCAGCACCAAAGGGTGCTCTGTCCAGAACTCAGTTACCTGGAATGCCCTCAGGAATAGGTCTCACAGGAACGGGTGTCCTTTCCATGTGCCTTCAACCCCTAAGAATAGTTTGCAGGAGGTAGAACTGCAGGACAGGGGCTGGGCCACCCAGGAAAAGAGGGGCTCCGTTTTCTTCCACGGAGAGGACATTTATCACTTCCACCTGCAGCCCTGCCTTTGCAGGGGAGTTTCTTTGGAAGGTCCCCAGATTCTCTGAAACCACCCCTCCCCCGCCCCCGCCCAAACCCTGGAGGGAAACTCTGCTGAGGTTTGAGGCTCTTGCCAGGCATTTTAAAAGGTGATTGACCCATGTACTTTCAATCCTAAAACAAGGATTTCTTTGGAAAAGTTGGGAACTAAAGTCAACTCGACATAGAGGTTTCTAAAGGCTTTTGTTCTTTTGAACAATCAAAAAGAAGATGTAAGAGACAAGAATGTTCTTTTCCAGACAGCATGCACCGTGTTCATGGAAGCTGGCAGCTGTTGTGGTTGCCCCAGCTCTGCCTGCCTCCACCCAGCCCAGCCCAGCTCAGTTCAGCTACCTGCTTGGACCCGACACCCATGAAGCCTGCCCGACTCTAACTGCCCACCAGAGGACTCATAAGCCCCAGCCACCCCCACTCTCTCAGGCCCACTCCCAGGCTGGGGCAGGGCCTGATGTCAGAGGAAGGCAGAAAGTGCAGAGGAAGCAGGTGTTTGACTCCAAGAGAGATAAACCTTATTTCAAAGCACCCCTGGCTATGCTCGTCATAGTACAGCGGTACCTCCTGGTGATGGGGGTAGAAAGGAAACCAAGGGGAGAAGCTGCAGAGAAATGCAACCGTGAAGGTAGATGGAGCCAGGAATTGCATGAAGAGACTCAGCTGCTCTGCCAACCCCAGGTTGCTAGGTCAGAGCCGGGTGCACTTCAGGGGTGCACTCCTGTGTCCTGTCTGCTGACCAGAACACTCATCTGCTGGGGGCGGCTGCTCCAAGGTCCCACACTTGCTCTCTCCTCCCTTTCCGGCCAATGCTTTTCACACCTCGTTCCCTTCTCTCCCATTGGGAAATCCACCCTTGGGCAAAAAGCATGTCATGGAGAACAGACAAAACAAATAAACAAGTAAACAAAAACCCCTCTCCTCTCAGAGCTGCAAACTGTAGCCCTTCCTCTTAATCATTTGTAGAGCACAGTTGCTGAAAGGGCTTGAGTTTCTATTCCTGATTGTCTTTTTTCCCCTCTATGAATCCAAGCAGTAGCTACTTCATTGTGGGCATTTTTAATGCAAGTTTTACCCAAAGGCATATGCAGTCAGGCAGGCGCGTGCACGTGCGTGCGCTCGCGTGTGTGTGTGTGTGTGTGTGTGTGTGCGCGTGCGCGCACACACACACACACTCTCTCTCTCTAACACACACACACACACACAAAACCTCTGGAGCTTCCCCTCCCTCAGATCTTTCCCCTCAGCCAGCCGAAAAAGGGTGAGGTTTGGAAATCATTTCTCTGTGGCCTACCTTCTGATTCCTTCAGGTCTGAGGAGCAGGCGGCAACTGGGAGCTGGGAGGCCCGGGCTGCCTCTGTGAATCAGCAAAGAAGTCCCTGAGACAGGGATGCCGACAGCTGCTGTGTGCACACTCCCCCTCTGTCTCTCCCACCTCCCTGCCCTCCTTCTCCTCCCTCCCCTCTCAGAGCTGCTCTGTGTTGCTATGCAATCATATCACTGGGACGAACAGCATCACTCCGACCTCAGGCAAAAATACCCTTGACTGGGCAAAAGCAGAAAGAGCAAGGACAGTTTTGCAAAACTACCAGAACCTTGGCGGCTCTCAGAGATTTCAATTCATTAGAAGCAGAGCAGGGAAGCGGAAGAGGCTGAGAGGCAGAGGGGGTGAGGAGGAGAGGCTTCCACTGGGGAGGAGGAGACAAAAGACGCCCGGAGATCAATACAAGCTGCTGAGTGAGGAGCCTGGGCCCCGACTTGCACAGATGGAGCCCAGAGCCAAGGCCAACTTTGGAGCCAGCGGCTGGCAGGGGCCCTCAGTAGCCAGTCCAGGATTCAGTTTCTGTGTTGAAGGTTGAAACACTCTGCTCTAGAATTGTCATTGGTACCCAAGGTAGAGTCTTGGGCCCAGGGCAGTCTGCCAGTCACCTCTAAGTTCTGTCCTCACCCCCTCTTAGTTCTATATGTAGCGAGAGCTTCGACAGTGAGGGAAACAAATGGACCTTGAATGATTTCAGAAAATCCACTTCTCCCCTCAGCAACTGTCACCCCTGTGGAAGAGAGGATAATATGAGCTCCAAACACCCCCAAGAGACCTGGGAGAAGTCACTGAAGGATGCAGGGGAATTATATGCCTTCTCAGAGAGCCTGGCACATAGTAGGTTACTTAAAAAATATTTGTCAAGTGAGTGGATTGCATGGATGGATAGGTACATGAAGAGCAGTCAGAAAGCCTCTACTCCTGTCCTGCTACACACTTAGAGCCCCAACAGCTCCAGGCCAGGGCAAAGGATAAAAATAACATTTTTCTTTCTTCCCTCCATTTTCTAGAACAGAATGTATATGCGACAGAGAAACAGCCTGATTTGGGAGCGGGTTGCTCAACTTCACTGATTTGCCTCTAAAAGCTCTGATGGCACTTGAATTTAGATCAGAAACTACTTCCTGGTCCAAAGGGCCTGGGACTGGTGTTTAAAAATGTTTATGAAGACTGAGAACCATCATCATCATTATTGAAATCTTTCAGCATGTGTATGAATGTGTGTGTGTTTCCTTTTGAGATGAAATTTTAAGAACTTAAGCTGCTAGCTTCAGTAAAAGGTGAGTGATAAGGCGGGCGTGATGGCCTCTTCAAAACAAGCAAACAAAATGGAAAACAAATTGCCCCCACCCCCAAGCTAAGCTAGGCCTGTGCAGCCCTTCCTGACTGGCCCAAAGTGGTAGCAGCCAGGCCCCCAAGCAGGTGTATGAAAGGGCCTTTGATTTCTGAAAGGGCTCTTGGAAACACATCAGTCTTCTCAATCCACACACCCTCAACAGGGCATTTGTTAGCTATCCAGCCTAGTTCAGACCTGGCCCTGAGTCTTAGTCCTGGCAACTTGCAGGGTTTCTCAACATCCAAGATACCAGGAAACCTTTGCAACTGACTTGGAATGACTTGGGAGTGTGTTTGGGGGCAGGCGGTGCCTAGAAGAATGACCAGAGGAAATGTTGGAGCGGCCTGGTCAGTACAGACGATGGGCGGAACTTGTCCCCCTGACCTCCTGAAACTGCCCAAACCAGAGGCGACAACCCCTGCACGGTGCCTTGGCCTGAATCCTGCCCCTGGCATCCTGAGTGAAGGGATTGCTGGGAAGGGGCAGAGCTGGGCAGCCATTTTTGAGAGTCCTTACAAGAAGGAATGGCCCACGGGCTCTCGGTCCTTTGTTTGTAGAAGCTCCTGGAGAAGGCAGCTGCTGTGCTGGATGGTAGATCTTTGTGTCTCTGCAGGTTGGGGCGGGGGTGAGCCGCCCGCCCCCCCCACTTCAGCAACTGCAGACCTCTGGCATATCCTGTCCGCTCCTGTAGCTACAAATCCATCTCACACCACTGACTGGTAACTGGACCTTCTCCCTCTCCCTGTATCCTGCTGGTTAGAATAAATTGTATCTTTTCCTCTTTTGCAGCACCAAAAGCCCTTTTGTTTGCATTTATAATGGTGGGTAGCCAGACCCAGAACTGGTGAGAGAGGTCCTGAGCCAATGACAGTTTTTTTAGACCCTTTGCCCGGTAACAGGAACACTCTGAGAAATTGTTTGGGCTGGCACAGACACAGAACAACTGTGACAGACACACAGCAAACACATGGGAACCTGACTCATGGCTCACCTCTGGCACCCGCTCACCAGCAGCCAAACAAAACCAGAGTCTAGGTCTAAAAAGAGGAAGGAGGGTGAGCAGACGCGGCTCCGGCTCCCCACATTGACTGAAGTTGGGCTTGCCTAGATCACAAGGAACACTTGGAATAATCCCTTACTTTCTAGATCTAGACAAAGCATTCAGGCCACAGATACAAAAATACAGTTCCAGTCTCTATTAAAATAAACCCACAGGGCCTCCCCTGGTGGCACAGCGCTTGAGCACTGGGCTATGAGGCTGCCCGCAGCCTCCTCAGCGCCTGTTCGATCCCCGGCCTCAGGCGAGGTTCCCACATGGTGCGCAGACCTCTGCTGCCGCCCGCTGCTCCCCTCAGCAGTGTACTTCGTCAGTCTGCCTGCTCTGCTCTCCCCTCTGGCTCTGGTGAATTCTCTCACCCTCCCGCGCTTCTGACTGTACCCAGTGCTTGTATAAATAAATAAATAAATCTTTAAAAAAAAAAAAAAAACACAGAGTTTGCTTTGGGGGATATATAACAAAAAGCTTCCCAAAACGTCTCTCTCACAGATCTCATCATAGTGGAAAAGACACCACCCCACTCCCACTCTCCCCACCCCAGTTCCTTTTCTTAAGGCACTAAGACTGCTGTGAAAACGAAAATACTACCTCTGAGATTAAAAAAAAAACATTAACTCATCAGGTAGCAATGAATGAGAAAGTTAGGAAATGGGTACAGATAGTTAGGGACATGGTGCCCCAAGTCCATTTATCAATCTGAACAATCAGTGGGAACCAGGAGGGTGCACCCCCAAGCCCAGGCGCCCAAGTCCATTCATCAGTCTGACAGTGGAACAATCATGGAATCAAAGGGATGCCCCCCAACCCAATTAAAAATGGAATGTTCCAAACACCAACATTTTATAGCTAAGGGCAGTGAAACATAAGTGACATGCCCAAGGTCACATGGCTGATGTTTTCTGGAGCTAAGACATAACGTAGCTCTCTCTGGGCAATAATCACATGGTTACCCACTGCGCTATACTGCCTCCCTTCGTGTAGTGGTAACCTGATCTGATGTCAGACCCACGCAAGTGATTGACACTGTGACTAGGGTAGAAGAATTCCCCAGATAGTTTTTTCTATCCTTTGTGCATTTCTCAATTACATCCTCTACTCAAAATATTTCCCTTTCCTTTAGAAGTCAGAGACACAGGGACCATAGAGATCAGAATTCCCCGCCCCCCCCCCCCCGCCTCCTTTCTCTCTCTCTCTCTTCACTCACCCCCAGCTTCCCCTCATTCCAAGTGGTCAGAACCCACAAAATTTGGGGGTAAGTCTATGGATGGGGCACGAGAGGGAAAAGACATGACGAGGTGGGTGGAGCTCTCCAGTTTGCTGTTGTTACTGAATGAATCACGGTGAAAGGGGAGGAGCATCGCAGCATAGTGAATGGCACCATTTTCCCTGCTCCACAGCCATCTTGCTCTACAACTCCCAGCAGGACATTAACCAGACTTCCTGAATGGGGGGCAGGTGGAAAGGAACAAGCTAGATACTTAGTGAGGTAGAACTGACTTGAAGGGGAGACATGTGGAAAAGGGACATTTGACAGATACTTAGGGAAGAGTCACATGGGTGACAGACATGTTAGAAGGCTGCCCCTGGTTCTTGGCAGAGACAGTGGCAGCTATTATCTTGACCTCATGGTGGAGTATATGGCACATTTTGAATTTGGGATCTTTCCTTCTATCCCAGCTTTCTGAGAGCTGCCTAGCCCCCCCTTTTTGTGGTTCCCCACCCGAAGTGACCTTAGACTCGTGGCAAGCTTTGGGGCCTCAGTCACCCCATTTTGGGCTGAATCTGTTTGGCTGGGCATTTGCTCATGAGGGGATGAATAACTTTTGGATTTTGCTGGTACTTGAAATAAAGTCTTCTCTCTATGGAACCAATTAAAGATCATTCACACTGAGAATCTGTTGTCTTTGCCTTTGCGTGCATGGATGGCCAAACCCTTAGAGCATGCACCCTTAATAATTTAGGGTCCTTGTGTACCCCTTGGTTGTGTGCTTACACTCTGATCCCCATACAGCCTTCCGTGTCTCTCTATTCGTTTCTACTACCTGCTTAACTCCTATGGGCTTCTCACTACACTGTCTCAGAGGCCACTGAAGGTGCATTCATTACTGTTGTTGGTTTTCTTGGGTATTTGGAGGAGGATTGTTTGTTTGGTGTTTTTTTTTTTTTTTTTGGATAGAGTCTCTACTGTTTCAGGAGAGGTAACATTTTTGCTTGTTACCACACTAGATAGAAAATTCCACTCTGGCATTTAAACCCCAGGGAGAGTCATTTTCACCCAGGAAATATCTGGATAAGCCTGAGCAAGCACATAGGCTAGCTTCAACTATTTCTCTAAGGAAGGCAAGCAAAGATCAAACTTGCTCAGGCCACAAGCTTTGACTGTCGCTCCTGGCCACCCTTAGGAGGACTTTTTCCCATTAGAGAAAGAGCCCTAGCCCCCCATTCAGGTCAGGACTCTTTTACCAATAAGTTGGAAAAAGTTAGGAAGGAAGTAACATCTTCAGGGCAAAGATATTCCAGGTTTCAGCTAAGTTGGGAAGTAAAAACAGTACTAAGAAAACACAGAGGATAAGAATCATAAACTTTTGTCAGTTTTTTGCAGAATGTTTTTGTCACATTATTTTATATATTTAGCTTCCAGTGAATGGCAATTTCATGCAGCAAAACCAAAAGGGTTAATTAAGTAAGTAGAGGGGAAGACAGAGATGACATGCTTCAGAAGGTGGCATGTGAGAATGAATCAGACAGTAGTAGGAAGGGAGTTTCAGCAAGTGTGCACAACATAAGCAAGGACACAGGAAATTGGGAGATAAGTTGGAGGAACACGTTAGGGCTGTGGGGCTGCAACGCTGAAAAGGCTGTATTTTGTCATTGGAGTTGATAAGACATAATGCAACGCCACAATAGGTTAAGGATTGAAGAATCAATGTTCTGAATAACACAATTGGTTACTTCCACCCTCTTCTGCTGTTCTGCAAGCTTCTGCTAAACCAGACCCAGCAGCTGGGATGTTATATAACCAAATATTATGTTCTATTTATGCTTTCAAATGTATTCCATTTATACCAAAACCATTCAAGCTACAGTTGAAGTGGTACAGTGGAAAAAACACTGAATTAGGAGTCAGAAAACAAAGGTTCTAATCCCAATTTTGCTACTAATTTGTTGTTAACTTTTGTGAGCCTTTTTTTTTTCTGAATCAGAAAGAGGATAATATCTGCCCTGTTTATTTCACTTGATTAGGTTGAGAATCAAACTGGATAATGAATGTGAATATGTATTGAATATATTGAAATTATAAGGTGCTATTCAAATGTAAGAGATTATTAATTTCATTGCTTCAAGGTCCTTGTGGATTTCCTATCTGCAGAAGACATAAAGGCCCAGGGTAGATTATGGCAGCTAGGATGCAGTGCTAGGAATATAATTAGCTCCCTGTTTCCATGATAGATCAGATAGTATAGTGCTTTAAGTAGACATACCAACAAGGCATCCTTCACATTATCAACCTCTCATTCTCCTTCCAGCCCAGGTTGCAGGCCTGTGTGCACACACACATACACACACACACACAAACATATACATAGTAACAACCTTCACATATGAAATTTCAGGACAGGATAACCATTGCAGTAAAGAACCACTGGTGCTCTAGGCTAAACAGAATGGCTACAGGGCCTCCCCGGTGGCGCAGCGGTTGAGCGCTGGGTTGCGAAGCTGCCCCCGGCCTCTGTGGCTCCGGTTTGATCCCTGGCTGCTCCCCGGCCACCGGAGGAGGGTCCCACATGGTGCACAGACCTCTCCTGCCGCCCACTGCTCCCCTCAGCAGTGTACTTCGGTCCTTCTGCCTGCTCTGCTCCCCGCTCTGGCTCTGGTGAATTCTCTCACCCTCCTGCGCTTCTGACTGTACCCGGTGCATGTATAAACAAAACAAACAAACAAACAAACAAACAAACAAACAAATAAAACATGCCTCTATTAAAAAAAATAAATAGAACGGCTACAAATTTGTATTTTCATTATGTTTAGGTTGCTGAGGTGAATCTATGGGCATTCTTGCTTACCTGTAACTTGCATTGAGAGGAGAAGGGAAATATTATTTTCTGAGGTCATACTCAGTGCCAAGCACAGTGTAAAGCACTTGCCCTCTGTTTCCCACTGTAACACTCCCAACAACTCTGTGAGGTAAGGACTTTTTTCTCAATTTTACAAACAAAGAGATTGTAGCTCTGAGATATTAAAAACTTGTGCAAGTTCATTAAGCCAATAGAAAAGACAAGTGGGGATGCCATCCCAGGTCCATCTGACTCCAATGCTGATGCTCTTCCCAATTCTCTCCTTTTAGATGGGGCTCCAATATTAAAAGTAGGGCAGAGCCTAGAAATGATCACTTCTTGGGGTACTCAAAAGCACACATCTGGGGCCTCCCCTGGTGGCGCAGCGGTTGAGCGCTGGGTTGCAAGGCTGCCCGCAGCCTCTGCAGTGCCAGTTCGATCCCCGGCCACTGGCGAGGGTCCCACAAAAAAAAAAAAAAGCACACATCTGGTAAGCACCTTGACCAAAAACAGGTAGAGAGCCCTGTCGGGGATGCCTGAATTTGTTTTGGCATCTAAAGCAGGCCTGGGCTTAAGAGGCAAGAGGCTGTCTGTCTTTGATCTGTAGTAGCGAGCTCTAGGACACCTCCCAAAAGAAAGGGCAAAATATTGGCCTGACAGCAGCAAAATGACAATTGCAAAGTCCCAAATCTGTCAGTGATAAAAGTTGCCTGACCCAGTGTTGTCTGGCCAAAAACCAGTCAAACTCAGAACTACCATACTGGCCCCTTCTTTGATTCAATCTTAAATTTAATCTTAGAGGGATGGGTAGAGTCATTTGATGCTTACGTGGCTTCATTTGAGAACTGAAATGCTATCACTAATCTAAATGACTTCCCCAGCCCCTGCTATGGGGCCTGCGATTCTCCATTAGTCCCTTTCTTCAGGTTAAGGCATCTGTCAAAATGTAAGTGCTGGGCCTCCCCTGGTGGCACAGGCGGTTGAGCGCAGTGCTGTGAAGCTGTCTGCAGCCTCTGCAGAGCTGGTTCATCCCGGCAGGCCGGCGAGGGTCCCACATGGCGAGGCAGACCTCTCCTGTCGCGCCCGCTGCTCCCCTCAGTAGTGTATTTCATCAGTCTGCCTGTTCTGCTCCCCACTCTGTCTCTGGTGAATCCTCTCACCCTCCCGCGCATCTGGCCTGTACCCCGGTTCTTATATGGATAAATAAATAAATCTTTAAAAATAAAAAAGTGTTATCTTCAGTCACCATACATTATACTCATTAGTTTATCACTTTCATCCTAATAACCAGACAGGTACAGAGTGCAGGGCAACTGATTTTGATGGGAAAGGTAGAGAGAAAGACTCAGTGTGATGTCAGCGTGATGTCTAGTAGGGCCAGCTCAAGACATTTAGAAACTCCAAGCACCTAAGAGACAAAGTGACAAACCCTACATGTCTGGAATAATTCAAGATAAAAATAATACTAACCTGAAAAAGAAACATAAGATAGTTCAACAAAATCTGATCTTTCCCATAATAACTACCGCAATTCTTTTTATTACCGTGCAATTTACTCTATGAAGTGTGAGATTCAATGGATTTTAGCATATTCACTGAGTTGTGCATTGATTGCCTCATTGTTAGAATGTTGTCATTACCCTCTCCCCTACCTCCTAATTCTCCCTGGGCATCCACTACTTTCTGTCTCTAGAAATTTCCCTATTCTGGACATTTAAATTTCCAGAATAAATAAATAAATGGAATAAATAAATAATAAATGGAATCATACAATATGTGATATTTTGTGCCTGGCTTCTTTCACTTAGCACACTGTTAATAAGTTTCTTTCATGTAGCATGAATCAGTGCTTTATTCTTCTTTATGGATGAATAATATTCCTTTGTATGGCTATACCACTTTTATTTACCCAGTCACTAATGGATAGACATTGGGTTGTTTCAAATTCTTGACTATTATCAATATTTTTGTTATGAAAATTTGTGTACGCACAAGTTTTTGTATGGACCATATGTTTTCAATTCTTTTAAGTGTATACCTAGGAATGAAACTGCTGGGTTATATGGTAACTAATTTTTTGAGGAACTGCCAGATTATCTATCAAAATGGCTGCACCAGTTTACGTTCCCACCAGAAATGTACTAGAGTTCTGATTGTGCTACACCCTTACCAATACTTGTTATTCTCTGACTTTTTGATGATAGTCATCATAGAGGGTATAAAGTGGTGTCTCATTATGTCAATCCTTTTTTGAAGTATCAAATACTTAATTCTTCAAAAAAATTTTAGTGTCTCTATTTAGCTGGTTTCCTAAGCATATGCTTGATCTGCCCATTACTAAGCCATCCAAGATAGGAATTAGCTAAAATCGATTTGGTTTCAGAGGTCAGAGAACAAGTAAGGGAGGGCCCTGCCTTGTCAAATATCTCCAACACCAAATCATGATACAAAGAAGATAAAGCCACATGCTCTGTTTAATAGGGGAGGCAGACACCAACTCACACAATTACAAAACAAGATAGAATGAGAGAAGTACTATAATCAGGCAATGGAAGTCCAGAGAGGTATTAGTACCAACCAGATGCACTTCTTCCAAAATACCGTGCTTAGCAGGCTCAAATGCCATCAAAGCAGCCAGCTCCCCAGCCCTACTGGCCACAACATGAAGTCACAATCTTCTTGGAAACACTGTGAGAGCGGAGAACAAGGCTTAGAGACACACTGTCCTAGGCCTGAGAGGTATATTTGTCATTTTCTCATTTCAATTACTATTCACACTTATGGCCCACTGGCTGACTCTTTCAGACCTGGCCTCATCACTTTTAGTATTTTTTTTTAAAGATTTATTTATTTATGCATACAAGAACTGGGGTACTGGCAAGAGGCACGGGAAGTAAGAGGATTCACCAGAGACAGAGTGGGGAACAGAACAGGCAGATCTGCTGAAACACACTGCTGAGGGGAGCAGCAGGCGAGACAAGAGAGGTCTGCTGTGCCATGTGGGTAGCTCCCTGGCCGGCCAGGGATCGAATTCATGCTGCAGAGGCTGTGGATAGCTTCACAGTGCTGTGCTCAACCCCTTGCACCACCAGGGAGGCCCTCAGTCTTATGTCAATTTGTAGGAGGGCACTGTTGATGGGTTATAAAGGTGCTTTGTAATTCCAAAGCGCATTACAAACAATGATCTCACAGCAACCTTCTACCAATAACAAGCAAATCTACTCCAGCAGTTCCTCATTGCCTTCTCTCCAATACACTAGTTTACCCAAATTGTTTCCATTGCACCTTTTTGCATCAGTACACCCCAACTTCTGGAGATAATGCTTACAATCAGTTAAGCCTTCAGAGAGCCTTTCCAGCCTTAGAAGCACTTTGATGCAGTATTTGCTTTGGAAATAGAGAGCAAGTCAGACACGTTGCTCCCAAGTCCTAAGTGGAGACTCCGAGGCATGTGGAGAGTAAGTGACCCGATTAGTTAACAAAGAAAATCACATTATCAGGCTGAAGTTCCGTGTATCCTCTTTGTCTAACTCCCATCCTTACAGGTGAGAAAACAGTGGTTGCCAAGCTTGTGGGTTTGGGGTACTTTGGGTCTTTGGGTCCCGAGCCTTCCTCCTAAGAGTAGCTAAGAATAAGTCCCTGCCTGAACACACTAACTCATATTCAACAGACCCAAGAAGGTAATTTCACTTTTGAACTGCTCTCTCCTTTTCTGAAGTGGGACTCAATTGTGCTTGAAAATGTCAAGTACAACCTAATTGCCCTCCACCATCTGTCTAAACTCTGCTCAGAGCAATGGGCCAGGGCAGTGTGAAAGCATGTGACTCTGCCTGAGGGATGCCTCGGTGGAAGCTCCTTGGAAGTTGGAGACCTCCAGTCATTTATTTATTCAAATATGTATTAGTCTCTTACTAATTTTAATACTTCAGGGTAAGCATAGCATAGTGGTTACCACATGGGGCCTGGGCTCAAATCCTGACTCTCATGCCTGTTTGTAGACCTTAGTGTTCCTCTTGGTCAAGTGAAAAGAATAAAATTACTCACACCATAGGGTAGGTGCGATGATGAAATGAGTTCCACACGTGAAGCGCCGAGCATCTTGCCTGGCACACGGGAAATACTGAACAATCGTTAGCTATGGTGGCTCTCGCTGCAGAATTAGTAACCATGCCAGCAATCAGTGGAGATAGAAGTCAAATTTGAAAGCCCTCCTACCGGTTCCTTGTGCTCATTGCAGGAACTATTCTGGGCAAGAAGTACACGCTGAGAAGCATGGAAGGAAGAGCTCCAGAGAAGCACTGGCTACACTAATGAAGTTTTAGAATGTCAACACCAAAGAAGAAATTATTCATGTCAATACATTCTGCTCTAGGGTCAAAGGTCACTGCTAACACAGCCAAGCCCCTACCAGCCCTGTTTTCCATCATGCGACACGAGCACAGTGCAAACTTCGGGCAGTGATTCTTTGATGCAAAGTCTAGAAGCTAACAAATAATCCCAAATTTCTCCCATCAGCATTTTCCCGAGAATGAGTCTTATGAATTAGGATACCCCAGCTGACCCCAGGGAAAGGCAAAATAGTGGTAGAGAGAAAATCCAACGGATAGGCTTACTGAGAAGAGGACTGGTTTAGGATGAGCTTGAGGGGGTAGAGAGCCTTCTGATAGAACAAGGGTCCAAAGGAATGAGGAAGCGTGGGCGGAAGGTGCGAAAGCTGTCTTGACCATACTTCTGGCTGTCAAGCGGTAATCTTTAACCACATTGTGGTGCTCATGTTTATCTATTGTCTGCTCTTTGTGTGGTAGTGCTAAGCATTGCAAGGGACAAAAAGAAGCAACAAATGAGCTTCCTGCTTCCAAACTGTGATTAAACTGAAGTGGAAAAAAGATCTGTATTTCCTGAGTGCAACTTGATTCCAGATTGGAGAGTACAATGGTAACAGCTGCACTAATTGCTTTTATTTTACATACAGAGCTTAGCGTTAGGGCCTCTTGAACTCAATTCGCAGAGTAACATAAACCATGCGTGGGCACTTCTCTTGGTTATAGGATTGCAGCCAGAACTGTCTAAAATACTATGTTTATGCTCACTGCTGCATTAGTTTTTCATTCTGCCGTCTTTAAGCAGCAACCAACCAATAAAATATCGCTGGTCCTTCCAGGGAAGGGTGGAGGGCCCTTGGACATGCACAGTGGGGTAACATTAGAGTGCATCCCTGTGCCCACGCTGCTGTTTTCTCTCAAGTCCCTTTGCCATTTAGAGGCCCTGTTTTTGTTTTCCACTCCCGATGGGTTGAGCTCCAGAAACAGTGGGCTGGTGAACAGCCATTTGTGAACAATCCAACTGTAATCCAATCGTGAGAGAAGCAGGGCAAGGAGCAGAATGAACCCCAAGCACCAATGAGCTAGCAGCCCACATATGGGAACACTGTCCAGAGTCCTGTGGCGAGTTCCTCACACCTCCTACTTAGGGTAAGAAGGTGCGCAGTGAGCGGGAGGTATCAGGTGAGGCAAATAATTTTCTATGATTATTTTTCTCCTCTAGACATTCTCAAAAAGTGCCCTCTTGCTGATCTGGGGTGGGTTAGGTGCCATTCTGCTTAAAACAAAGACAGCCTTTTCCAGCCATGTGAATCTCAGCTCCTGGTTCCTGAATCCCACAGAGATGAGCCAACTTGAGTGCCCACACTGTCTAGTCTCCTGTCCAAATCTTCCAGAGGTCATGCTGTCCACCAGATCTGTTTATTGAATATTTGCTGCCACTGCTATTACTGCTACTTTTGGTACTGTTTCCTCTTCTTGGAGAAGCTCCGGCTTGACAGCACAGTGACTGAGAAATTCATTCTGATCTCAAGAAGAGAAAGTCGGTGAGACGTCCAAGAGGGGCTGATATTTAAACTGGTCACCAGGTAGACGAGGGCATTCCAGACCGGGGCCGGGTGGGGGGGGGGCAGCGTGCAAGAGTGCAGAGGTGTGCAGTGCAGGGCACGTTCAAGACAGTGAATAGGCAAGTGGGGCTGAAAGAGGGCATCAGAGTGCTGAGAATGATGCCCAGGGACTGGGACAACGGAGAGTGGGTGGATTGTGAAGGGTACTGAATGCCATGTTAAGGGAAGTGGACTTCCTTTCTGAGCAATGGGGTTTTATGCAGGTAAAACACCATCAAAATCACATTTACAAAAACACCTCTGGTGGGAGTATGGAGGCTTGATAGACAGAGGTAAGGAGACCATTCATCTTGCCCTTTGCTAGATAAGAAGGGAGAGCTATATCTAGGGAAGTGGTAGCAACAACTGAAAGGTGGCAGATTTGAACATCATTAAGACGCAGGGCCTCCCTGGTGGCACAGGGGTTAAATACAGTGCTATCAAGCTCTCATCAGTCACTGTAGCACTAGTTCGATTCCCTGGCTGGCCAGGGAGCAACCCACGTGGCGCAGCAGACCTCTCCTGTCTTGCCTGCTGCTCTCCTCAGCAGTGTATTTCAGTCAATCTGCCTGTTCTGCTCCCCACTCTGTCTCTGGTGGATCCTTTCATCCCCCATACCTCTGGCCTGTACCCCAGTTCTTTCTTAAAAAATAAGAAACAATGATGTGCTGGTAAGCAACTAACTCTCCACAAAAGAAAAACAGCCCTGGTTTTATAGTACTTGTTGATTTCCGTGTTGTGTGCTTCCCCGTGTCTTCAAGCTACCTAGACTTTACCAGACATGAAGTTGGGAAGAGATGTGCTTAATCAATTGTCTTGGGCCAATAGGAGCCAGCACACTATGAAGTGACCTATTCGATGTGGGGAAAAAAGAGAGAAAAATCAAAGATGATGGATGAGTTTAATTTGGTTGACTCCTTAAATGTTAAATTCATGGAAAGAGGGAACCCAGGAGGTAAAATAGACTTGTATGTTTGTCTGGAGTGGAGAAGATTAAGTAAAAGTCATCCCAGGAGAGAATTGTGACTGGTCTGGACATGTTTAGTTGGAAATGCTGGCGCTGGAATTCAATTGTAAGTGAGACTCTGCCTTGTAACAATAACCCACATTAATGGAATATTTACATTGTGCTAAGCACATTATATATTTTTATGTGCTTTCAGTTTTACAACAACCCTATGACTCTAGTAGAATAGCTGGCATATAGTAGTTGCTCAACAAGTACCTATTAAATGAATTAGGTACTGTTGCTTTCTTTGTTTTACGAATAAGAGAAATGAGATCCAATTGGATATGAAACTTATACAAGGGCAAGCAGCTGCAACTGCAATTGAAGCCTGTGTGAGTCCAGGGGGTTAATATCCAAGATACATAAAGAACAACTACTCAAGAACAAAAACCAAATAACCCAATTTTAAAAAATGGCAGAAGAGCTTAATGGACACTTCTCCAAAGAAGACATAGATGTCCAACAAGCGTAAAAAAAAGTGTGCATCATCACTTATTATTAGGGAAATCAATCAAAACCATAATGAGATATCATTTCAGACCTGTGAGAATGAACTATATCAAAAAACCCAGAAATGACAAGCGTTGGTGAGGGTGTAGAGAAAAGGAAACTTCATATGCTGTTGGTGGGAATGTAAATTGGTGCAGCCCTTACGGAAAACAGTAGGGAGGTTTCTCAAAATATTCAAAATAGATCTACCATGTAACCCAGCATTTCCATGCCTAGGTATATGCCCAAGGAAAGCAAAAACACTAATTCAAAGTGATGTATACACTCCTACATTCATTGTGGCACTACTGACAATAGTTAAATTATGGAAAAACCCAAGTGCTCAATGATAGAGGAGTGGATTAAGAAGATACGGTACATACACACACAATGAAATACTACTCAGCTATATATAAAAGGAAAGATGGAAATCTTGCAATTTGCAGTAGTATGGACAGAACTGGAAGGGATTCTGCTATGCAAAATAAGTCAGAAGGAGTAGACCAAATACTGAATGACTTCATTCATATGTGGAATATGAAGAAGAAATCCAAAGAAACAGAAAAACTAAAAGAAAACAAACCCTAGAAATCTGACTGTAGAATTGAAATTACCAGTGGTAGTAGAGAAGAGCGAGGAAGAAAATGGGGTAGGGGTCCCCCTGGACTGTGGTGGAGGGTTAAGGTTGCTTGGACGGTGGGTGTGGTACGGTAACAAAGATCTGTAGAGTTTTGAATCTATACCCCCAAACCATATACAGTGTTGTAAATCATTGCTATCTTAATAAAAATAATACAGTAAAAAGGAAAGCTTTCATTGGAAACTAAATTGACCAGTATCTTGATTTTGGACTTTCAGGCTCTAGATCGGTGAGAAAAATAATGTCTGTTACTTAGGCCTATTTTGAAGCCTATGGTATTTTGTTATGGTAGCCCAATATGACTAACACACCTCATACAGAATCATTAAATATTTGTTGAATGAATTAGGACTGATGAAGGCTCCACATGATTGGTGGTGGATTTTTCTCTGATGGAAGACTTTCTCTGTAGGGTAGTGAAGTGTTTCCTTGCCAGGGTTTACAATATAACACTAAACAAGCTCCAGAACTCTCTTTTTCTGAGAATCTTTGTATCCTGCTTCTTCTATTCTTGATTTATATAAGACATTAGAAATGCAATGGGAGAATTAGAAAAGTAGCTATGAATTTCACAAATATGTCTTGAATATCTATTGTGTTATGCAATATGTCCATTACAGTCTTTATTTTTAACACAAACCTACAAGGTAGTTCATAATACCCCATTTTGCCAATGAGGAAACTAATATTTAAAAAATAAAAATAAATAAAAAATATAAAAATATGTGAAGAATAACAAATGAAATGAATAAATTAGAAGAGAAAATTACTGTTGGTGGGGGTTAAGTAATTTGCTCAAAGCCATCTTACAAGTGGAATCACAAATTTTAAACTCGTATGTGATGTTTTGACAGTATCGTCTCCCTTTCGTTACCCCTATCATCCAGCAGGGTGCATCCTCTGCTCAACGGATTTTTTTCTCTCACTCTAAGCTTCTACTTATTTCCACAAGGCTGTGCTAATCCCTCTATATGCATTCTCTCATTGCATTTTCATGACAACCCTCGACACCCAGTGCCGTATCTAGTGCATATTAAGTGTTCAATAAATATTTTTGGAAGGATGATGTGATGCTAGGAGAAGATAACATGTATTGAGTCATCTACGGTAGTTGGGTCAGCACACATTCTAAATACATGCATTAACTCAATTTCCACCACAGCGCAATCAAGTACTATTATTATCATTCACATTTTAGGTATACATACTAATGATAATTTTGGGGGTGTCTCAAGGCATCAAACTCAAAGTGCTTAAAATTGAGTACCTCTATCCCATAACTCCCTTCCATACAAACACCTCTTCCCCCCACATCCTGCTTCCCTGAGTAGATCTATCCATCTGCCTAACATCTATTGGTCCTACTTCTGGAAAACAGGAAACTGACACTCCTCCATTTCATTCATTCTTGTGAAATGACGGATCACAGTACCTCTACCTCCCCACCACAGCAGTGGGTGTATAGTTCCAAGCCAGGTCAGATTCTCTCTCTTGTAGTTCCAAGCCAGGTCAGAATCTGAATTTCAAGCACCTTATGTATTGTTCTCATTTCATTGCGTATTGAAGGTGGAAGGTGGCTGAGGCTCAGTTATAATGACAGCACTCTAAGGAGATATTCAGTTTCCTGCTGCAAAGAAGCCCACAGTTCCTCTGATGCTATCCTGTCTAAGTTCTGGGAGCTCAACACTTTCAATTGTGACCTATCCCAATGAGTTCCATTTTTAAAAGTCAGGGGCTTTTAATTTTATTTTATATTTGCTGTTTATATTTGTTTTATATTTGTTTATTTTATATTGCTGAGGACTCTGATAAAACTAAACTCAGTGAATGGTATAATTTTATTTGCCCAATAACTTAGATTAGAAACCAGAGAATACTGGGTTGCTAACACCTGTATCATCAGTCACATAGTCTGATATTGATTCTACTTCTTAAATGTCCCTAATCTGTCTCCTTATTCTTATTGCTACTGCCTTAATTCAGGCCCTCATCTTGCCTTAATTGCAGCAAAAGCCTCTGAGTTGGTCTCCTTGGTTCTGATTTAGTCCCTTCCAATATATTCATGCTATGATACTTGCTTTCTAAAAACCCAAATCTGATGATGTTATTCTGTTATATATTTAATGCCTTTTGTGGTTGCCCATTCAATTTAAGACAAGTTTGAATTCCTTCACTTAGCATAAATGCCAATTTATGACTAAGTCCTGCCCACAATTCTCCCTCTTGAATAAAAGAGAAAACTACTGCTTTCGTGTTAACGTTCATCTCCCCCCACACATACACACAGAGAGTACAAATCAACAGACATATTTTCAAAATATTCTCCAAAAAATAAAAACCTTAACTCTTGAAAGGAGGTATGTTATATTCATCTTTGTAATCATAGTGCTTACTCATAGTAGACACTCAAAACTCCATTCCCTCACTATCTTTCCCATTTCCAGTAATTCATCAATGACTTTTTTTTTTAATTTTTGTGTAGAAGAGCTGGGGTACAGGCCAGAGGTGCGGGGGTGAGTGGATTCACCAGAGACAGAGTGAGGAATAGCACAGGCAGACTGACTGAACACTGCTGAGGGGAGGGGGGGTGAGACAGGAGAGGTCTGTTGTGCCATGTGGGTAGCTCCCCAGGCGGGGATTGAACTCAGCATTTAGCAGTGATAGCTCTGAGACTTAACTCCTAGGCCACCAGGGAGGCCCCGTCAATGACATTTAATTGTATTTCTTTGTTGCTTTCAGTCTTTTGTAGACACCATAATGTGCACATTATTATTTTTTCTTCCTGTGGTGGTGCCCCAATGGACATATGCCCTCCTCCCATTGGTCCCCCAATGCCACATTCTTCCATTTTCCCTTGAATTTTGACTGGCCTTGTGACTTTCTTTTGACCAAAAGATAGAAGTGACACTCTGTGAATGTTGAAGTGAGGTTAGAAAAATTTTATGGTTTTTACCTGTACCACTTGGTCCGCACCCTCTCAGAACCCAGCCATTCTGCTCAGTCCAGGCCACGTGGAGAGGGCAGATGTAGCTGCTCAAGTTGACAGCCCCAGCTGAGCTCCTAGCCCGCAGTCAGCATCAGCCACAAGGGATGTGAATGAGTCACCTTGAACATCCAGCCTGACTGAGCCTTTACATGGCTCCAGCCCCAGCCAAGAATTGCCCAGCTGAGCTAGTCAACCCACAAAAGCATGAGAGCTGAAAATAGTTTTAATTTTGGGGTGGGTTGTTACAGAACAAGAGATAATCAGAACATTTTCCCCATTGTAGCCTGTATCTAAATTAAAATTTCCCATAGGTAAACTGGCTCATGTTGCAGGATTGAACTTTTTCTCCTAGCCATACTATCACTTAGTCTAATAAGTTTCCCCCATAGGACAGACCTTCAGAGAAACTAACCTATGATTCAGCCTTAATGTACATCTTCTACCATTCTGATTTTGTCTTTAGTTTTATATATAGTTTTAAAACTTAGAAACAGTACTGGTTATAAGATATCAAATTGTATGCTTGTGATGAAGTGTTCTGAAATTCATTCTAAGTAATGGCTGGGTGCTTTTTTCTTTCTACTCTAAATGTTTACCTGGAACTCTCCTATTGATTAATATGGAATCTACAGACATCTTTTTCCCTACACTTGGTGTCCAGGAGCAAATCCTTCTTCTGTTTGCAATGGAAAGATTAGACGGCTGACATCTAATTTCGTTATTTTCTAATTTTTCCTTTTTCTTTGTGCCCTAGTGGCTAGTTTCTGAATTGCAAGTTTTTATTTTTACTTTGTTCATTTTTCTGATAATATGTCTCAATGGCAATCACTAAAAAGAACCATATTAACCATTTTCTCCACATCCCAAGTCCTACCTGTAAGTCTTCAGCATCTTCTCGACTAAAAGATTCTCACTTCGAAAGAGAATTGCTAGGTAAAGAATCCTGAGTCTATCAACTACTGTCATCTTAAGGAAAATGTTTCTTTTAAAACCAATTGGATGTCGGTACAATGGAAGCTTATTGCCTTCTCCATATTAGTATTTAATGGTCGTAAATTAGGTGAAGCAGTAATAATAATGGTAGCATTCACCAGGTGATCATTATATGCTAAGAACAATTATTAGTGATTTACATATATTGATTCTTATACTTTTTATAACCATGAAAAGGTGCTATTGTTATCCCTATTTTAATAGATAAGACACAAAGAGAATAAGTTGTCCAAAGTCACACACCTCGAGTGTAACCTAGAGTGTAACACCAGAATCTAATCTAGGCAATCTAGCTTGAGTCTACTCTTAACCACCACACTATTATGTCAAATTTTTGTTCAACGCTTCCAGACACTCAAACTTTGAAGAGTGGAGGAAGAGAGATGCTTCCTGCTTTGGGCTCCAGTAAGTGGCAGTTGCTGTGGTAGTAACAGTAGTTTCTCGCCTAGTCAAGGTGGCACAACATTGACAGATCTAGAACTGATTGTGAGAATGTTTCTAACAGTGTGACAGTAGATACAAGGTTGTGGGCTTCACTCTGGGAATACTAGTTTTGATCTCTGTTTATCATCTTCTCCTGTTTCCCACCCATCCCCAATTTCTCGCTTTTGCTCTACCCTTCCTTCCAAAGTCTTTGTAACTAATTCTTTTTATTAAATTCCCTGTTTGAAGGGCCTCCCTGGTGGCGCAGCGGTTGAGCGCTGGGCTGCGAAGCTGCCTGCAGCCTCTGCAGCACCGGTTCAATCCCTGGCTGCGGGCGAGGGTCCCACATGGCGCGCAGACCTCTCCTGCCATGCCCGCTGCTCCCCTCAGCAGTGTCCTCCATCTGTCTGGCTGTTCTCCCCGCTCTGTCTCTGGTGAATTCTCTCACCCTCCCGCGCTTCTGACTGTACCCAGTGCTTGTATAAATAAATAAATATTTAAAAAAAAAATTCCGTTTGAAACACGAGTAATTTCTCTTTAGCTAGATGGACCCTAAGATCCCAAAGAACTTACAAATGAAATAATTGGATACTTATCAGTGATCTTTGAGAAAGACAATTAAGGTATAGCATCAGAAAACTGAAAGCAACAAAACATGGTCCTTTTTAAACCTTTTGTATTGTACAGAATAACACATACAGAAAAGTGAGCGCACAGAAATATACACTTTAATGGTTACCAAGAATCAAATGTGAAAACATATGAAAGTGTAAAATATATTGGTACAGCTAAGAATAGTCATATTCAGAATACTCTGTTACTATAATATGGTGATGTGTTAACCACTTAACTCTAAAGGACAAAGTATTAAAAATAACCACAGCTACAATAATTTGTTATCGAACACACAATATAAAAAGGATTATATTGTGACATCAAGAACATGAAATATGCAGGGAGGAGTAATAAGGTCGAGTTTTTGTGTGTGAATTTGTTATCAGCACAAAATAGATTGTTATATTTATAAGATATATTATGTAAAACTCATATAGTATATGTAAAACACCTATAGTACATGTACAAAAGATAAAGAGAACCAAAGGATATATTATGGAAAATCATCAATTCACAAAGGAGGACAGTGAGAGAGTAAGAAAGGAACAAAACAGCTAGAAAATATTAACTAGTAAATCCATACCTATCTATAATTATTCTAAAATATAAATGGATTAAATTCCCCAAATGCATAGTGGATGGATAAATTTAAAAACCCAAACCCTTTATTTCAGTTTAATTCATTTTCAAACACAAGGGAAATGGGTCTTTCAAGTTGGAAAGGGCTGAAAATCAGAAGACTTGTACGGAGGCTGCGCATTCATCTCAACACACTCATTTTCCCTATTCTGTCTACACCTATAGACAAAGTTACAGAGATCGTTCTTCCTTGTAATGGGGCAAATATCCAGCAGGGGGAGATAGTAGATTATCCTATATTCAGCAATAACAAAATTTTAAACATGACTAAGATATTTTATACAGAACAGCTTAAAAAATGGGTCAAAATTTTTAAATAAACCCCATTTTTATAATTCTCACCTGAAATTAATATACTAACACATTTAAAAAAAACAATTATTCATTTAAAATTCAATTGTTTAAAATATTCACTCTGGCTATACCTTCATTCAGAATAGAAGATATTAACTAAATATTTTGTTAGAAATCTAGATTTTATTTATCTGAATAAAGTAATTATAGCTATATTAGTCTATTCATGAAGCAAAAATTTGCCAATTTCTGAAAAATTTAATGAGAAATATTATTAGTGACTTTTACTCACATATAATTTCATAACTTATTTCCAATTCTCTATCTTAGAAAATTATTTTGACATATCTGTTTTCCTTGTTGACCCTAAAAAAATCTCAAATAGCTATTGATACTTATTTGAAACAGTCCTGTATTACAGGTTTTTTAAAATAGCTGTCAAAAGTTCACAAATAGTCTAAGTAAATCCATGGAATCATTGAAGAAGTAGTCAAAGTTTATAGTGTACACACCAAAAAGATAGTTTGCAAATCTGATATTGACCTTTAAAAAGTCCTTAAAATACTCCATAGCTGTATAAGTACCACATACAATTCTCTTTCCATATTTCTAACTTCCTAGACTGGAAGAGGACAAGGTATGAGACAGAAGAGAAGCAAATAATTTTATGACTGTAATTTTCTAAATTTATGTTACTATGCAGTTAACATAATCACTATGCAAACACCAGATCTTTAAGCTTACTCATCTCATCCTTTTCCAAAACAGGATTTGAAATAGTCCTGACAAGTTTTTTTAAACAGCTGTCAAAAGTTCAGAAATAGTCTAAGTAAAACCAATGAATCATTGAAGAAGTAATTAGTAAAAGTTTATTGTGCATACACCAAAAATATAGTTTGCAAACTGGAAGATTCAACCTAAAACATGGAATGAGGTTCAGAGGTGTATTGTTATAAAGCAGTTTATATAGTGAGAAGGCAGTGACTATTTCTTCTTCACTGTGTTTGGTTATAATATTGGAATTTTCTTAAATGACAGGGGATTGGCCAGTGGTTATCCCATATAAACCTTGGGAAACAGTTTGTTTTGCTTATGATTTCCAGAAGCATAAATAAGATGACCCAGGACAAGCTAGCCTCATAAAATAAATTAAGTTTTGTTTGTATGACTAACCAGATTCTGTCTGCTCAGGGAATTTTCAAGCCTGATTGAAATTATTGCCCTACTTTTCCTTTATTTTTTATTTTAAGATAGCTTCTTGATAATTTACATAAAATGCATCTACAGAACACATAACATTCCGTGGTTTTTCTTGTATTTAAAGAGTTAGAGCACTTGTATTTCAAAGAAGAAACCTTACACCCATTAACAATCACTCCCTGCCCTGTCTTTGTTTTTTTGGGGGCTGTTATGATACCATAGACTGGGTGGCTTACAAACAGCAGAAATTTATCTCAGTTTTGGAGGCTGGTAGTGCAAGATTAAGGGGCTGGAAGATTCAGTGCCTGGTGAGAGTCAGTTCCTTGATTCACGGACATCTTGTATAATCTCACCTGATGAAAGAGACAAGAGAGATCTTTGGGATCTTTTATAAGGGCACAAATCCTGTTCATAAGGGCTCCAATCTTATCACTTAATCACCCTCCCTCCTCTGAATACCATCACATTGGTATTTATTTTGAGGGACACAAAATTTCAGTCTCTACTATTCCCCCGTATCTGCCACCCGAGCTCCATTAGCCCTAGACAACCATTTCACTACTTTTTTTTTTTTTTTTACTGCCAAGAAAATTTTATTTTTGCACATCACTAGCCATGAAATTTTTGTCATCAATTATTACACAAATGCTGCTAGTGCTGTTATACAAATGGCATGTCCATCCACAATTCACTTCTGTAATCTCAAAATGAATTTTCATGATTACATGAGAATATTTATCAGAGAAGGATTAACAGTGAGATGAGTATAGAATTCATAACTGATGTTTTCCAGATAGCAATGTAGGTGTATTTTTAATCACCTTTCATTTGAGTGACCATAAAAAATAAATCAATAATTTATAAATTTTAAGTCTCCAAAGGAGGTTTTCAAATGCACTTTTTTTTTTTTTTAATAGAGACATGTTTATTTATTTATTTATTTATTATATTTGTTTGTTTTGTTTATACATGCACTGGGTACAGTCAGAAGCGCGGGAGGGTGAGAGAATTCACTAGAGCCAGAGCGGGGAGCAGAGCAGGCAGAAGGGCTGAAGTACACTGCTGAGGGGAGCAGCGGGTGGCAGGAGGGGTCTGCGCACCATGTGGGATCTTCCTCCGGTGGCCGGGGAGCAGCCGGGGATCGAACCAGCGCCGCAGAGGCCGCGGGCAGCTTCGCAACCCAGCGCTCAACCGCTGCGCCACCGGGGAGGCCCTCAAATGCACTTTTGAAAAATGCTTCAGTAAGGTTTTTAAGAAGCATCTTCCATGTCCACATCTTCTTGTAATTTCTGCACCATTTTTTCTTCCAGCTGCTTTCCTTTACCTGCAAGAGGGGCTCGGATAAGATGGATGTTTTGCTTGACTTCTTTGATGTCCTGAACTTTCTGTAGTTTTTTATTTTTCTTTAACCTGTTCATTATAAATTTAGCTTGGCATTTCTGTTTGATCTCTTCAACTCTCTTCATTGCATCAATAGTTTCATTCCACAGCTCTCGCTGGTATTTGACAGGTTCATTTCTACGTTTTTCAAATTCAAATGAATTATCCACTGTAAGCTCTTTACCAGCTGCTTTCCGGAATACTTTCCTCCACCTAACTTCCCTAGGATTGCTCTTCTTTTTAAAGTTTTTATGACACTTGGGTTTACAGAATCTGAATACCTTGCAGTCGTTGCGGACGAACATCATGCCGTGGCTGGGGTAGATAGGCTCTGACAGAAATATTACTTCTCGGAAATAATACTTCTCGATACGCATGTTGAACCCCGCGTGGGTACCACCAACCCAAACGCCGAGCGAACTTGAGAGCTATTTTCTATCTTTGTATTAATAGAGTTGCCTGTTGTGGATATTTCAAACAAAGAGAACCATACCGTCATATTGGGAGTTAGGACTTCAAACATAGAAATTTGCGATAACACAAACATTCAGTCCGTAGCATCCACCTTTATTAGAAATAGAATTTTTATGTGATAAAATATAGGCCAACAACATTAAAAAATCTAATAATTTAAATGAAGTGAAAAGTAGTATCAATCAAAAGTAGTATCAATTCAAATATACCAATTTCAGGATTTTTTTTTCTTTCCAGTAAAACATTTTGTGACATAAAAAGCATCTGATATAAAGAGAGAAATTTCTACATTAAAAACCATGTGAAACACAATAAACTTACCTATATTTCTTTCCAGATTGCCCTTAAGACCAAAAGGAGCAGTTGAGATTAAAAAAGGAAAAACTGAATGTTAGAAATCTAATAATTCAATTTTACTATTGAACACTAAATCAATATTTAGAAAATCAACAATTTTTCACAAATACTTAGTAAATATTTTTTGTACAAATGGGATAATAAAACAAATTTTCTATTTTTTTCAAACATCTTTTGCACTAAAGCAAAAAAGCTATTCTTATTTAAATACTGTTTTTCTTTTAAAAAGAACCTTTTTTAAAAAAGATATTCCAAATAACTAGATTTGGCTTATTTGCATAGCCATATATCTAATCTTAATTGAATTACAAACTGATTAATAAGAAAATAGGCAAAAAGGTATCCAGGGAATCATTATTGAGCGAAAAGACAAACGTAAGGGGATAATTTGTTTTCTCCTGGAAGCTCAACTTAAATATAGAAAAGCTTCTTCAATGACCTGAAGATTGTTAGGGGTCAAATTTCATGAAAAATTGCATGAGAAACTATCAAATCCCTTCTCACAATTGAAAGTTCCACATGAACTTAAGGATCAAAATATCACATTCTGAAAAATAAGCAGAGTTATCTGGCGTACAAATGTGAAAACAAGAGAGAGCTCTTATGAGAATGGTCACCTACTGAGGAAGCTATTATAATTACTTCAAAACAGCTAAAGCTTCTTTCTCCAGATATATGCAGGCAATATTCCACACCATGAGACACCCTCCTTTTTGAATCACTTTATTCACTTGACTTGCAGCACACCAGTCTCCCAATTTTGCTTCTAGCTCAGTTGGTGGGTTCTTCTGGATCCCTTGCTGGCTCCTCCCCATATCTTCTACTTTTTAACCTTGGCATACCCCCAGGCTGCCTTTTGCCATCTTTCCTTAGCTGCACTAAGTGATCTCATCCAACGTTATAGCTATTCACTAATGACTCCCAAATTAATTTGTCCAGTTCCAATTTGTACCTTGATCCCTAGACTTGAATATCTACCTGCCTGTTCAGCATCTCCATCTAATGTGGCAAAAACACCCCTCCTGATATCACATTCCTCTAAATCTGCTCCTCCTCCACTACACCTCATCTCTGCATCCCAGAATTTACCCAGTTGCTCAAAAACCTGGGAATCATCCTTTACTCCTCTCCTTTACTTCTAACGCAAACTAATGGCAGATCCCACCTTCTCTATCTTTAAAACAGAGCCTGAATGCACCACTATCTAACCACTTCCCTATCATCCATCACACTGTAGTCTAAGACTCTTGGCTAGAACACTGTAATAACCTAACTGGTCCCTCTGCTTTCACTCTCCATCTTCTTCTGTCTAAACTTCACACTGCAGCTCCAAACATGTAAGCCCAATTATGTCATTCCTCTGTTCCCAATGCTTCCTATTACAGAGCCATATCAGGAATAGGATCTTTATGAACTACTCTTTCTTTGACTTTTCCCCCATTTTAATTCTTACCATTCTTCTCCCTTAATCACTATCTTGTAAACTTACTGGCTGTCTATTACTCAAACTTGTCAAATAAGTTAACTTTTTTAAAGCCTTTTCACTTGCTTTACCTCTGCCCAATACATTCTTTCCCTAAATATTCAAATGACTGGTACATTCATTTCAGTAGGGCCTCTGCACATGTCAGTCACATAGCTTTCCTTAACCACTTTATCTAAAGAAGCAACCCTCTCAACATTTTGTCCCTAGTCCTTGCCTTTTCTTTGTAACACCTGATATATATTTGTTTACACTTTTGCTGTCTGTATTCGCTAATGCAGTGTAGTAAATTCCACAAAAGAAGTACACTGTATTGGTCACAGCTATATAACCAGCACATAAAATACCTGGCACATAGTAAGCTCAATAAACATGATTTGAATAAATAGATGGAATTTCTAGTCTGAATACTATCAAACAATTTAGTTTAGGGTCTTGTTTTGTTTCAAAAGAAAAAAGGCTCAAGAATGTGACCTTCAAAATAAAATTAAGCTTGATTTCTCTCAAATGATATGAATTTTATTTAAAAGGGGAAGAGTCATTCAGTAGTGCTGAAGCAAAATTTAGAGGAAATTCTCAGCAAGCTATTCTAGCTATCATAATTTTTTTTTAATCTTCTGAATTACCCCTGAAAGAAAAGTTGTAGTTAATTTGGGCCTGAACACTTAAAAATGGGATACACACACACACAATAGAGCAGTTTCATGAAATTGAAATGAAATAAATATTTTGACTATCCCACAATCCTCTCCCCTTTGTTCTTTCACAAATTGTACTAGCGAAGGTTCCAGGGAGCCACCAACTACTCAGAACCAGCTTTTAGAGTCAGAAGTGCATGCTGTTAACTTGGTGCTGGTGCTGTTATTCAGAAAGAAAAATGGCACTATCCATAGAGATTTCATGGAGGCAGCAGAGCATTTTGAATGAGTATGTCTAAGGCTTAAGTGCTGCTGTATGTTACCTGCCTGCTTGCGTCAATGCAGCTTAGAGACCATACAATGAGAGAAATCCTAGAACAGATGTCTCTTTATATATAATTTGATGGAAAGTAGAGCCTGATGATGAAGTCCACTAGTCGGTTAAAAAATGTCGGTCCTGAAAAATAAAATTAGCCACACCAAAGATCTCTGGAAGCCATAGATAGAAGGCCATCTAAGTACTCCCTGAGGAGAGTAGTCCATTGTATAAAAAAAAAAAAAAAAAAAAAAAACAACGGAAACTGAAGTGGAACCATTTGGCTTCTCCAGCAATGAGGAAGGAATTTAGTCCTGTATGCTCAGTTTGTTTGTCATTTGTCATTCATATACTGTTGGTCACATGGCTGATGCACTCTGATCAGGGGGCAGAAGAACGATGAATACTACTTTTTATGAAAAGTTTTAAGCCTTGAAATCCCTCTGAAAATAAATAGTCCAAATACCAGTTCCATTTCTTTCCCTGTAGGCACAAAAAAGGGGAAATTACTTATTGAATATTTACTATGTTTATTCTCTACTTCCTCTTCTTTATCTAGGAGAAGGGTCCAGTGACCTGGAGACACACATCAAGAGTTAGCTTAGAGGGGCCAGGTGCAAAACTGGGACTCAGTCATTAAGTAACATTTAAACCAGAAAGGAGCCAATATTCAAGGGCTGAACATTCCTTTTATTATATTGGCAAAAATATTAACTCTTCATTGTGTTTTGTACTATTATTATTTTTTACACTGATGTCTTATTTGGTTCCACTATATTCCTGCTATAAGGGAAACCATCCAATATTTTTCTTTATCCTTCTGGCTTATTTCACTGAGCATAATTCCTTCTAGCCCATCCACGTTGCTGCAAATGGCATGAGTTTATCTTTTTTGATTGCTGAATAATATTTCACTGTGTATATATACCAGACAATTATAAATCACAGACATACTGCAGGGGAGGAGGAGGGAGAGGGATCAGAGGGAGGGAGGGAGGGAGGAGAACAGGGGACTGAGGTGATGGTGCACGGGTTCATTGGGGAAGGAAGTTCTATGGGGATTTCACCTGAGGGGGTGGGGGTAAGCAAATATTGTTTAAAAATGAGCAATGATGTAAAAAATAAAAAAAATTTAAAAATTTGGCCTTTAAGTAAAGCTTTGAAAGACAAAAAAAAAAAAAAAATTAACTCTTCACTGAACAAAGCACTATGAGACAGAAGTGGGCCATCATTCCCACACTAGGAATTTAACATCTAAGATAGATAAGAGAACAGCAGACATTGCTATATTACTGCTTATATTAAATATGCACATAGCATGGATTTTTTAATTATAATGGTACAATTGTGCTGAGTTTTGTTAAGTCAGTCTCATTACAGTCACATGTTGTATACAGGCACCTGTACTATAAAACAAGACAATGCAAAACAAATAAAAGGAGATGATGCATGATCAAAACATCAAGAGTGAAACTATGAATAGTATTCCTTAGAGAATACTGTAAAGGATGTGTGCCAATAAATTCACATATCAGTCACTGGAATGAATTCAAAATATAAATACTTCACTTTGAGGTTGGAAAGGCAACAAACTTAAGATATGGGTAAAAGTAAAGGTATCAATTCTTTTGATGAGATACCATCTCTGAACATGGTAAAAGTAAGTTTACTTACCTGAATAGAGCTCATGTTTATTGTCCTTTTATCTGGCCATTCCTTAGGGAAAAGAAAAGGAATTGGGGAGATAGAGGATGGAAATATTTGGTTAGTAGAAATGACCAGAAAATTAAGATGGTTTTATACTGTCTGATTCATCTAATATATTCTATTCCTACCATCATTCTTGGATTCTTTATGAATAAACACTTACTATAGCCTTCCATATTCCTCCCTAGAAGCACTAACAGAAGGAAAATAAAATTACAGTGGCTAAAGTGAGTACCATTTAGCGAATCTATGCCCTATTTTCTTTTATTCTGTACTCAGTCGCTGGAGCGGAGTTGGAGGGTGTTAGAAAAGGCTTTTTCTGAGGAACATGATACCCACATTGACTCTGGAAGGATGAAGAGGAAGTCTGGTGAGGCAGTCTGCATTCATAGCAAATTCCATGAAAATCTTTATTCTTTATAAAAACTCCTACCTAGACCCTATTTATTCCCTAGATTTAAGTAATCACCTAATTGTACTTCATTGGAAAGCCACAAGTTTTAAGAACTAATAATTTTATATATCCTAAGAGAAAACTCTACCCATTAAACTACATATAACACAATGCCTTTTTAACACTTAGAATTTTTATTTTATAATGACTGAGTTTTACCTACATGTATGTATACATGTAATACACGTTTATTATGTATCATTTTTATAAATGTGTAAGTGGTAAATGTAAACAAAACTAATTTGTGATAGCCAAATATCACAAATATGTACACAGAATACTACTCAGTTATAAAGAAAGAAATGAAATCTTGCCATTTGCTACAACATGGATGGGCCTAGAGCATTTTATGTTAAGTGAAGTAAGTCAGAGAATGACAATTACCGTATGATTTTACTCATATGTGGAAGATAAGGAAACAAAGCAAAAAAGCAAAACAAAACAAAACAAACTCTTAGATTCTGAGAACAGAATGGTGGTCACCAGAGGGGCAGGGGGATGGTAGGTGAGCAAAATGAGTAAAGGGGATCATTTGTGTGGTGATAGATGGGAACTAGACTTTCAGTGGTAATCATAATGTACTATATATAGATGTCAAACATAATGCTATACACCTGAAACATAATGTTACAAACAAATGTTATTTCAACAAAATTTTTAAACATTGGTGAAGGGATTTTTAAAACTTCACATGCGGGATCCAGCTCTTCTAAATTGCTTTTCTACTCAAGGGTTGTTATCTATTTTTCACCCAGTATCATCCTCTGTGCCAGAGTGTTGATGATACTGGATTCCTTAAAAGAACTAAAAGCTACTGGTGCTGCGGTCGCACATACATAAAGCACCCTCTCTTTGGTTCCTATTTCATTCAAGGAAAGTTCATAATGTGTGTGGTTCAATGTCCCAACATTGTTTCAAATTCCCCCACCCCTAAGCTGCTGGCATCTATTCTGCAAGGCCTCCGCACACTCAAATGGCAAATGACAGCTCCATCATGACTGCTACCCAGCTGACATTGATCACAGATGGATCTTGATCTATGACAACTTAAGTGAAAAATTTGTGCCTCTGGAGCTGATACAATATAATACATGCTGATGGATTCCACATTTATTTCTCTAGTTTCAACCGCTCTCCTCAGCTGTAAGTACCTATTTCAAACTGCCTAGCTACATTTCTTCTTGGATGTCAACAGGCATCTCAGATTTAAATATTGCTCTCCCAATGCAGCATGAGTTCGATCCCCGGCCAGGGAGGTGACCCACATGTGCACAGCAGACCTCTCCTGACTTGCTTGCTGCTCCCCTCAGCAGTGTATTTCAGTCAATCCACCTGTTCTGTTCCCTGCTCTGTCTCTGGTGAATCCTCTCACCTCCCACACCTCTGGCCTGTACTCCAGTTCTTGTATGCATAAATTAAAAAAAATAAATAAATATTGCTCTCCCAAAATGCCCCAGAAACCTCTCCTATTCTTTTATCAGTACTCCTCTTAAAAATGACTAAGCCACTATCAACCCAGTTGCTCAATTCAAAAAACCCCAGGTGTCCCTATTTTCTATTATTCCTCCTTCTAATCAAGCCATCAAGTCCAGTCTGTTCTACTTCTGCAATGTATCTCAAATCAGTCCACTTCTTCTCCACTATTGCCACTTGTATACAAATCACTTTCAATCTCTCTCTCGTTGAGACTATAACAATAGCTTCCTATTGGTGCTCCTGCCTCCATTCGGGCCTCCACTTTTAACTATATCCTCCACAAAAAAAAACCTAAAATAACTTTATTAAGCATCAACTCAAACCATACTACAACTCGACTTAAAAATCTTTCAATTGTTTATCACTGCACTCCTAAGAGACCTGTAAGCTAGATGGCCATGTTTGTCTAACATTTCATTTCATTCTCTCTTAGGTTTCTTATGTTCTACGCAACTGCTTTTTTTGTTGTTGTTGCTGTTCCTTTGAACCCCTGAGCTGTTACACTATTCCCACACCCTGGAATGTTATTCCAACTGTTCCTAGGCTGGATTATTCTCGTTAGAAAAACATCTCAGATCAAATGTCACTTCCTCAGAAATGCTTTCCTTATCATTCACCCAGACAAGTACCCACTCTCTCCCACCTCACCCTTTTTGTCCTTCATAGTTCTCAAAATTTTAAATTATCATGTCTATTTATTAACTTATTTATTGTTTCCTCTTATTAGAATAAAATCCATTTGGACAGAGATGGTATCTATCTTCTTAAACACTGTTTTATTCCCAGTGCCAAAAGCAGAGTATACACCAAATATTTGTTGAAAGAATAAGCCAAGACATAACTAGTTATTAATTCAAAGGTAATTTATGAAAGAAAACATAGTTTCTGAATTCCCTGAATTGTAGGCTCTAAGAATGTTCAACATATTTCAACTCAGTAAGTTTAGCTCTTTGATACTTGATATGCCTAGTTAAATTTACCAAATTTTCTCTAAAATTTTGGCTAATATGAAATATTGATGTGAATTCAGTTTAATTAAATTAAATCATGCAACCATGGTTTCAAAGTCTATAGCATTTATTTTTACTACCTCAACGGTAAGATTCTTAGAGAGTGAGAAGTTAGTAGGTGACAAGGGTTCAAAAGGCATTCTTTTAAAGCAAAGATTGACATTAACGCCTATGTATTTTCAGAACCATATAGGGACACCATCAATTATAAAAATGCTAGCCTCACAGTTTCCAAATGTGTTCTATGCTCTTAGAATTTAACCTTTCAGAGTCAACTTTCCTCAAACATTTAAAAAACCATTTTCTGATTCAAAAGAATATATCAATGCCTGATCCTCCAAAACAGGTTTGCTTACCTATGTCCAAATTGTAACATTCACTAGACTCTTAAAATATTCTCTTTCTGAGACAAAAAAAAGAATTGACTTATAAAAATCAATTCTATCAGTGAGTCACTGCATACTTTCTAAATAAGAATTGGATGCAGCTGTCTTGACAGAATATGGAAAAATGGACACCTATTTATTGTTAGTGGGAATGTAAATTTGTCTAACTTCTACTGAAAGCAGTATGACAATACCTAACAAAATTAAAAAGCTATACTCCTTGAAAGCAATTCTACTTTGAGCAGTATTATCCAACAGACATACTTGCTTATGTATGAAATTATATAGTTGAGAACATTCATTAGAATATAATTTAATAACATGATTAGAAACAACTTAATGCTCTCAACCTATGTTAAATGCTGAACTTATATTAGATCCATACAATGGAATGCTATAGACATCAAAAAAGAAAAAGGCTATCTTTTAAATACAAGGATGAAATAAAAGCCAAGATGTTAAAGAAATCAAGAGGCTTAAATGTGTGTATAGTGTAAAGCGTTGAAAAAGATTATTTACACAGTATGTCTCTGGAAGGATATTTAAGAAATTCTAAAGTGGTTGCTTTGGGGTAGGGGAAATGAATAACCAGAGAACACAGTTGGGCAGGTTATTTTAAACAGCTTTTTAAAAATGAAAATTACAAACACACACAAAAGAGGGAATAGTATAGCGAACCTCTGAATCTTCGAGAGCCAACAATTATCAACTCCAGCTAACCACGTTTCTCCTACTTGCCATACACTAGTATCTACCACCAGATAATTTTTAAAAATCTTTTTCTATTGAGGTGAAATTAATGTGAAATAAAATTAACCATCTTATGTATTAAAGACTTGGGTATATGACCTGAAATCATAAAGTACATAGAAGAAGACATAGTCAAAACAATCTACGGCATTGGCTTCAGTGATATTTTGGGGAACCAGACTACAATGGTAAGGGAAACAAAAGACTAAACTGGAAGCTCCAGATGTGTCTTGTTCATCACAGTGCCTGGTTTACTGCATACATATATGGAACATTTGCTCAGTGAATATCGCTGCCATTCTGTATGTCTTTTTTCATTTTGTTAGATTTCTTGATGTTCTGGCTTATTAAGGGAACCTGAATGTGGGTTCTACCAGTGTATTTGTAACTCCATTCTGCTGTGTTATTCACACACCTGATAAGCATGCCATTTGAGATCTTTCCCAAGTCGCTGATAAGGTAGAAAATAATAGGGCTGAAGATAAAGCCCTGAGAAGAACATAACCCCACCCTTACTCCTGCGCTTGCTTATTGATATCAATCCATTAAACCAGCAGTCTTCAACTCAAATTATAGTATCATCTACCTTACATTTCCCATCGTGTCAAGATTTTATGAGTGTCCACTCTGCAGCCTTTTTTTTAACCTGGCACCATCTCTACCCAAGCAGAACTGACCTAACAGTTACTCTCCCAACTCTCACAACTGTACCTTTTCTCATTTCTCCACACTGGACTATTTTCATTTGTTCACAAGTGTGTCTCTGCTACAAGTCCAAGTTTGGGGAAGAGTGGAGACTTACTTAACTTTGTATCCCCAGAGTCTAGCACAGTGCCCAAAATTTAGTAGATACTCCAAAAGAAATGACTGCATGCATCACATAATTCTGACATGCTAAATTTATGATATTTTCTGTTTCTGCTGTCACAGTACTCTTATATAAAATCTAAAAATCCTTTAAATACTCTTACCTGTAGCAGAAAGGAAACAGCATAACTCAGTAGAGCAGGATGATAGACTAAATTCAAACTGTTGTTATACTCTGCTACTCCAGCTTTTTCTAAGATTTCGGGGTCGATATATATTCCTTTCTGGAAGGGTCTGGATGTCCATAGGCAACCAACCATAGCTGTCAAATACTGATTAAATTCTTGATAGGTCTTGCTGCTGAAATTGAACTCTGATTTTGTCTATTAGAAAGAAAAAAATTGTAATTATTGCCTATTCTCCCTTTCCTTTCTATTCCCAATAGGTCATCTATATCTATACTCAATTTTTAAACAAGGTGATTTAACACAGTTTTATCATCCGTACCTTTGGCACCAACTCATTTTTCTTTGCAGCGGTCAAATTTTCACGATACCTAATGGGGAGAACAAACAGAATCAAACTTTTAACTTTAAATGCTTTTTTAAATGTAAACATAAACAAAAATGTATATATTTTAAATGTAAATATATGTAGATGTGTACATATACAAATATCCAGCTGTCTAGTTAAGGATTTTATTCTTTCATGGTATATTGCCCTCAAAGAATAAAAATTAATAAAGGCTCAAAACTGAGTTATACATTTAAGATATGCATTTGACTACAAGTAAATTATACTTCAATTAAAAAAAGCAATAAAGGAAATGCTTTTAATGTTTCAATATTAAAAATTTAACAGCATCTCAAAAGCAGTCAGTCACTGATACAGAGCCTATTTTCCTAATGTGGAAAAAAGATGCAGTAGAAAGGAGGAAGAAAAATTTTATAAATATAATTTTTTTCATCTGAGGACTATTAACTAATTTGTTTTGGTGTAGTCTTACGAGTTATGCCTAAAGAGTTTATATTTGGGCCTCTCTGGTGTCACAGAGGTTAAATTATCAGCACTATCAAGCTATGGCCAGCCACTGTGGCATGAGCTGACCCACATGGCACAGCAGACCTCTCCTGTCTCGCCCGCTGCTTCCCTCAGCAGTGTATTACAGTACATTCGCCTGTTCTGCTCCCCACTCTGTGTCCTCTCACACACATACCCACACCTCTGGCCTACACCCCAGTTTTTATATGCATAAATAAAAAGTTTTTATTTTTATGGACTGAAAATAGCAATTCAGTCCATAAGTGAAAAAACTAGAGGGGATCAGAAATGATATTTACAGCTTCTTATAATTGGCAATAGCCTCTATTATCTCCCAGAAAATGTTCTCTTTTTACCAGAGAAGTTACATAGACCTAAGCCAGTTGTTAGCAATGGGTAGTTTTTCCTTAAGACACCGCAATGAGAATTAATAATGCTGAGCTGTGCAGTACCACTGCACAAAATATCCTTAACTGTGAATTTTTTTAAAACTATATTCTCCACAGTGACATATTAAAAATAACTGTGAATTTTTTTAAATCTATATTCTCCACAGTGACATTAAAAATAACAGGTGAAATAGTCCATTACTGGAAGGTCTTCCCCAAAGGAAAGTCTTATTTCCTGTTTCCATAGGCTGTGGCAGAAAATGAAAAATTATTTTATTATAGTTAAAAATGAAGCTAGACTTATGAGGTACTAATTCACAAGACAGTAAAAGAGCTGTACCTGTGCATAATATAACAGAGTTGGTTCAGGATACTAGAATCCAGGCTGAGCAGTGCAGGATAGAAGATCCCAGGAGGAAACAACACCACTAATGGAAGGTTATAATTTACATATATGTCACATACCTTTTGGGAAGAATGATAACATCAGTATATAAATTATACCCAGAGCCCCTCAACCATATTTATCCAAAGAATCATCAGCATAGAATAAGCAATACTATGACATTAGGTATGGACCTGCCTGATTCATAATAGAATAGGCAGCCACACGCCTGCTAAAGTACACTACACCAAATATCAACCTTACCACAGATGATTAGTTTCAGAAGACCACTATTAAAATCTTTTGTTTTTTTCTGGGGAGGGATCTAAGAGTTGGGGAGAAAGGGAGTTTGTAACTCCCCTAAGTATACTGATTTTTTCATAAATGTTAGACTGTCAACCTAGAAAATGACAGAAAACACATCTAAGCAAATATAAGGAAATAGGTACTACTGAAGGGAGGAATCCAGGAAAGCTAAGATTAGTTCATAAAACTATAAAATACTATAAAACAAAAGGGCTAGAATCATAGGTACTGGGAGAAATAAGGCATTTGAAAAGTGGGAGTGGAAAGCTGATGAAATAAGAAGGCATTTCTAGATTTTTTTGCCAGGGATGAGCATTATGCAGGGGAATGTCTATTAAAGTGGAACCTGGACCAAAAAGAGTGTTTGATGAAAGTTAATCCTCTATTTCTGTAAGTCAGTAATTCAGGTGAGAATACAATCATTAACTTCAAAATGTGTAGCTTATTTCAATTATGCTAATAAGGTCACCGCCCAACTTAGTGATTGTAAAAATATTTAAACAATAAGCCAGTAAAATGGACAGTCATCACTAAAAGCCAAGTAGGGAAAATGGAATGTGCACTACCTTCTCATAGAAATCCAAAATAAAGTGTAGCAAGAAAGTACTGTTGCTTTCCAAGCGCATTGCAATCGCGGACAGCCACCCCACATAGTGAATCAGTTCAGACACGGAATTCATTGAGCCACCTAAAGTTGTTTCTCTGCAATAAGAAACCATGATGTTTAGAACCATATTAACAAAAGTCTTCACAATTTCCAAGCTAAAGCTGGATAATATGTTAGGAAAACACTGTTAGGAATTTCAGAAAACTATCAGTGCTCCAACATGTAAGTCACTTTTTCAAACCACAATGTTTAATCATAAAACCACACTTAGCCCTTTAGGGAACCATTAGTTCCATTCACAGAACATCCTCAGCAAACGGACTTTACTAATAAATATCAGAGAAACAAAGGATTAAGTTCCAGACAGGCTAAAGATTTTGCCAATGTCCAGAGACCAAAACAGTCAGCAAGTTAAGTTTCTAGTAATGGATAAATGTTGAACTCTAACACTCCTCAATAATGGGAATCCTTGCGTGAAAGACATTAAAAAAAAAAAAACACTTGGGCCTCCCTGGTGGCGCAGCGGTTGAGCGTGGGATTGCCAAGCTGCCCGCAGCCTTGCACCGCCGGCTCGATCCCCGGCTGCTCCCCGGCCACCGGAGGAGGGTCCCACATGGCGCGCAGACCTCTCCTGCCGCCCGCTGCTCCCCTCAGCAGTGTACTTCGGTCGTTCTGCCTGCTCTGCTCCCCGCTCTGGCTCTGGTGGATTCTCTCACCCTCCCGCGCTTCTGACTGTACCCAGTGCTTGTATAAATAAATAAATAAATCTTTAAAAAAAAAAAAAAAAAAAAAAAAAACACTAGAAAAATGTGTATTCCATTAACAAGTTAACAGGATCAAAGCGTTTGTGGCAAGTGACATGAAAACTTCAGAATAAAATCTGAAAATGGACAAAATGACAACATAAACTAGAAAAATTGAGAATTTAATCCCAAACAATTCACACAGTGGCTTAAAGGATAAATATTAAAATGACTTTGGGAAATGCCTCCTGATCAAAGTAGTCAGTAGTAATGAACAAGGATGAGGAATAGTATGCAGCCTTAAAGCTTGAGGGATGATAGTGACTCTACCATTAGCCACCACCACACTGGTTCAGTGCAAGGTCAGGCAGGGAAGAATTAAACCATTCAAATAGGTGGGCATCTGTAGAGAACACCAGCTATGTGCAAAACTGTATTTTAACTATGAATTTTGGCAGCACTTGGCAAATACATGCAAAATATTTTGAAATAATGTGATTGCTCAGAAGTCTCTTTTGAAGTGTTTCTCCACAGGACACTACTAGCATTGTGGATGAAATAATTTGCTGTTCAGGATTGCCTCTCTCTCACCCCATCCCACCCCACCCCTGAAGCACATGTAGCATCCCTGGCTCCTACCTACTAAATGATGGTAGTACCCCCTGCCTAGTCACCATGCAACTAAAAATGCCCCACTACTAAGAATGGTTTCCTGCCTTTCCCTCTGTGTGATCTACAACACCTACAATTTACTCACTCCTTGACAGTCATAGGGCATATGGTCATATGATGGAGACATGGCATTACACTCACATTTCTAAAACAGGAGTTATTGAGAACTTAAGAACTGTATTATACAATGCCATTATTATATAATGCCAAGTAGTATTGTGACAAGCATTTTCCTACTACTACTACAGCCATTTAAGATTTTAGAAAGAAATGCTCTCCTCAAAACTTATGGCACTAATAAAAAAAAGGAGAAGGATTTGGGAGAAGAAAATATAGAAATTGTAAGATACCTAAATCAGGAGTGTCTTTAAGACATTGTAAGTTGGCTGGCAATTATACTATCATCTGCAAAGATACTATTATTAATAGAATTGAGGTGCATGAGGTTAAGCATTTACATGGACTTTCTTTATAACAGTGGTTCTCAAACTTTAATTTGCACCAAAATTATGGAAGCATTTGTTAAAACATAGATTACTGGGTGCCCCCTCCAGAGCTTACTTCAGTCATTGTAGGGCAGGGCATGAGAATTTGCATCTGTTACAAGTTCCCAGGCTATGCTAATGCTGCTGGTCCAAGGCCCACACTTGGGACTAGCATATAGCTTTACAAGATGTTCCATTTCCTTCTAAACATGATCAGATATACAGGATACATGGAAGCATTGCAATAATGAATATGAAAAATTAATAACAACCTTCTAGGCTACTATTCCCCAAAACCTTCTATATTCCATCCTCCCCTATTAAAGCAGGAGATCACCATAGGGATAAGAACATAGAGAAAAAGAGGTCTGAGCTAATCTTTTAACCAAACTAATCACCAGCTATATGCAATTGAAGCTAAGGGATACTTATACTTACAAAGTAAGGATGTGGTTGATAATAGAGGGAATTTGAATATTGATGAAATATTTGGAGATTTAAGAACTATCCATTTTGTTATGCTGGTATTGTGTTTAACAGATGAAATGATGCCTTGGTTTTACATAAAAATAATCTAGTACAGGGGCCTCCTTGGTGGCGCAGGGGTTAAAGACACAGTGCTATCAAGCTATCACCAGCCACAGCAGCTCCCTCCAGGGAGCTAACACGCATGGCACAGCAGACATCTCCTGTTGCTTCCATTGCTCCCCTCAGCAGTATATTTCAGTAGATCTGCCTGTTCTGCTCCCCACTCTGTCTCTGGTGAATCCTCTCACCCCCTGCACCTCTGGCTTATACCCCAGTTCATGTATGCATAAATAAATCTTAAAAAAATATATAGTACAAAGAAGGAAAGCAAGGAATGTTACATATGGGAAAAAAAGGTAACCATGAGTGGCTAACTGCTGAAGTTGGATGATGAGTTCATGGTAGTAAGGTCCCACTATTTTCTCTACTTTTGATTATTTTTGCAATTTTCTATGCCACAGAGCAAATAACATGATAGATAGAATATAAAAAAGTCAAAGATTTAAGTAGAAAGAGTCAAAACAACCCAATTAGGCAGTTCCTTGAAATTCAGTCTTTCACTTTCACTTGAGAGTAAATCACACATTTAACAATAATCAACATGATGGAAATATAGTTTTTAGTTCAAAGTGAAAATAAATTAATGTATATAACCAAAATATATCAAAGAAACATAAGAAAACTACAGCAAAATTACAAACTTACCTAGTCATCATAAGAATTGGTTTCATATATAAGAATACATTTTATAAAGTGAGCTGAACTAAATAGAAGCCATAGCTGCAAGTTCTAATATCACCTTTCCAATGTTTTGCTATATTTAACACTCGCAAGTCACTTCGAGACTTAAGGGATGTTTTCTGAATTATAAAATAGAACTTTAAGAAATAACCTTCCTCACAAAAATTGTGGGGAAGAAAAGTGAAAAGTAACAAGAAAATCTTTCCAGAAAAGTATACATCTAAGCATTTACAAGAAACTATTAGGTCTCACACCACACTATTAAACTCGACATGCAAACATTTTTGTATAGGATTGGAAGATAACTCACAGGGGACTGCTCATCATGGGCTTCATGTTGGTGTCCATAGAAAGCCACAACAACCAATTCTGCAGTAGCTCCTTCAGACTCTGAAGAACACTACACTAAGGGAGAAAGAACAAAAAATTATTTGTAAAATCATTCAGACATATCATAGTGTTGAAAACTAACAGACTAAGCCAGAGGCTTAGAGGTGGAAGGGGCCTTCGAAATGACCTCGGGTTCCAATCGAAAACTGAAAAGCTGCTGCTCCAACCTCACCAGTCTCCAAGAGACAAATGAATTCAAGTACAAGTTTATTTTGCCATTTTCTCTATAAGAAATACACCTCTACATGACTGGCTGCCCCCAGCTTATCATCCAGGAAAAGACTCTTGTTGCTCCAAATTAGGTTCATTTACAACATATATTACATCATAATACAGCATCACCCTCCCAACTGTCTCCGCTCATGAAATTGCTAGATAAAAGGGTTTCCCATCCTTTTTACTTTGTGTCTACAACTACAATTTATTCCTTTTTTTCGTGGTTATCTTATCTTCTGTGACTGTGGAAAACAACTCTAGTCTTTCTCAGAACTTGAGTTTTCACACACAAAAAAATAGTCTGGACAAAAGTGTGCTCAGGGCATTTATGAGGATAAATCACATCTAATAATTTGAAAGCAACTCATGTGATGCCAAAACCTAATATAAAAAAGCTTTCTTACACATCCTTAATAAATAATGGCCTACATACAATTTGAGTGCCTCCACTGATAAGGTTCTCACTGCTACTTCACAGAACAGTTCAATTAATGTTTTAGAAATTCACACCTTGTGCATTTGGGTTATAAATATGCTTGAGTTGGCAGTAATTCCGGAGTCATCTAAAACAATTTTCCATTTTGATGTCAATTGGGGAATTTAACATTTGAAAAGTTATTCAGTACTAGGTCATATCTTGAAAGCAAAAATCCTTAATCCCTCATCCACCTACTCTACCCCCACCCTATCCTCATATGAAGAGAAGACATGAAATTTTTATGTTTATGAGAAGGGGACATGGGTTTTAAAAAAGGTTGAGAAACACCTATTGTACATATGAACCTTCTATTATACATATGAACCTTCTCCACATAAGTATCCCTGGTAGACAGTTAACTAAACCTACATCTAACTGACTCTGTTGGGAAATGTACTCCCTTTTAAGGTCCTTTATCCCATTTTGAGTTACTCTACCTGTAATTAAGACATTGCCCTATATCTAATCCTGCCTCCTGCAGCCAGAGGTCTGTTCTTTCCATGGGATATAGCAACAGAATACAAGCCTTTTCGTTGAAAAGGTAAATATAAAATCAATAATGAATTCCCTTTAAGAAGGGAATCAGCTTTAAAGATATTATAAAGAAATCAAATAGATCTTCTATTTAATCAGGTGCCAGAGGAAAAAACTGCCTTGTTTTAGAACATTACAAATATTTTGTGAGTCACAAAGTCTCATTAGCTTAATTATTACTAACATTCGATGAATTTGCTTGTAAGATCAAAGAGCCCATTTCAGATTGTACTTTGCTATAGTCAGTTTTTCTCATGAATTTGTCTCTCTTCGTTTTCTGAACACAACACAAAAGCTACCTATCTTCAACCCTATTTCCAAACCATTACTCCTCCTTCCTTGTGTAAAATATCCCTTTCCCCTTTGATGTTTACACTGTGCAACTACCCTCCCCTTATTTTTTATCTTTCCTCATCTCTGCTATTCACCTCCTGAAAACCAATTTCAATGAGGACCTTACCACACTGTCTGTCATCAACCCTCAGTTTTTCGCGTCCAAGTAGATAATCCACCCAACACTTCAACTTCACAGTTCCTTGCTCTCAAATAAAATACCCATCTTCACTCTACCTTAGTTCCCATTCCCCCAGCCACACACTAGACTTTGTCATAACTTGAAATGAGCCACCATTGAAATCTACTATTTTCCTTTCTTTGTTAAGACTTCCCATTCTTCCAATTTTCTCGCGTCTTCAACTACAACTAATTATTTTTGCTCCTCAGCTTGAGAGACATTCAATCCCTTGATTCTTTCATTTTGAACCTCAATTTTCAGGCTTGTAAGCTTTCTCCTGGTCTTACCGTCCAATCTAGACTATTGTCAGCCATGCACAGCTTCCTTGCATTCCATTCAATCAGTAAAACCCTGACTGATTCAATTTCATAGCTCACTTTCTGGTCCCTACATCTGAGCTGAAAACACACACAAATATACCGACTGGGCCTCCTCTGGTGGCGCAGCGGTTGCGTGCTGGGCTGCGAAGCTGCCCGTAGCCTCTACAGTGCCGGTTCGATCCCTGGCCACTGGGTGAGGGTCCCACATTGCGCTCAGACCTCTCCTACCACCCGCTGCTCCCCTCAGCAGTGTACTTCATCAGTCTGCCTGTTCTGTTTCCTGCTCTGGCTCTGGTGAATTCTCTCACCCTCCCGCGCTTCTGACTGTACCCAGTGATTGTATAAATAAATAAATCAATCTTTAAAAAAAAAAAAACAAATATACCGACTGACACCACTCTAAATTTATGGTCTTCCACTTCATCCAGGTCCTTAACAAAAATCGATAATCCTTTTACTTGTTTTCCATCAGCTAGCTGTGCTCCCCTTTCTCCCTCTCTCTCTCCCACAATCCCTCCTTCTCTCCCCTCGCTCCTTCCCATTTTCCTCAGTGGTTGTCAAAGCCCCCTGCCCAATTCTATCCTCTACAGCATGCTTCCTATTTTGAGAAATTTAACATTTTTAGACATGAGGTATTTTAATTTCTTGCCCTTTCTTCCAACTCCACAAATATCTACATATCAACCTATCTATAACCCTTTTCACACAGTCTTAGATGTAAGTGGTGCCTCCCCATCCATTCTTCTGCCTAATCTTAAGCCTTCATGTACCTTCATGTTTCTTCTGAAACCCTGTACCATCAATTATCCCCCATCTTTCCTCCATTTTAACCTCTTCCTCTTCTCAACTGGTTCCTTCCAGTCTACCCCCCCTCCCAAATACAACCTTCCCTTGGTTCAAAGTCCCACTAATCTCTCTACCACTTCTTTTTAGCCAAACTTTTGGAAATGTAAGTCTATATTCATTGTCTTAACTCACTTCTCATTAACGCCTTAATTTCCATAACTGGCTTCTACCTCGACACTCCAATGAAATGGCTCATAAAATAAAGGTAACCAAAACCTCTGTCTTATCAATTCCAAAAGGAACTTTTTGATCCTTATCTTTCTGGACCTTCTTGAGATTTCTGGCAACATCATTCTGTCACTCCTTCTTGATATGCTGTATTCTGTTTCCTTGGCACTATTCTCCTGGTTCTTTCTAGACCTATTAAAAAATTTTTCTTGTAGACTCTCCTGCTTTTCATCTGAGTATTAAATACTGAATATTACACTGAGTTCTGTTCATGGTCTACTTTCTGTTTCCCTTTTTCTCTCCCTTTCCCTTCCAACTCCCCACTCTTAGAAATAAATATATATGTGTACATATAAATGCATATATACATATTATGTTGGACTATGTGAAATTGCCAATTGTCAAACCTCTATGCGTGGACTTTGATTTGAGTACTGCAGTACCTCAAAGTCTAGGTTCAAGAGAATCTGGTTAGAAAACTACCACTGTAACATGACTTTGGAACCCTGTACCACTGATCATAGACTAAAATTTCCTACTGTATCTAAGAAAAACAGTTGTTTTTATATTCACCTTGAAATAAATGGTTGATGTAAAGAACAGCTGTGCTAGGTGGTCAAAGAGAAGTGGTTTCAGTTCTAGGAATTAAGAAAAAAAGATTAGTCAAACTCCATTTAGTTAATACTTCATTGAATTAAATTGCTCCAAATTTTCATACTTACCAGAGAAGCTACTGAAAGGAGTCCAGCTCACAAGTTGAAGTAACTGTGACCGACAACACAAGCCATCCCAGAGAGGAAGGCTCTTATACAGGAAAGCTTCACAGGAATAAAATCCCTCCTGTAAGACAATTCAATAACAAAACTTTACAGGAAACTCTTCAGTCATTATTGCTCTCTAAACAACGAGTCAATTTCATGCTATGATTGTTTTATTCTTAAGCTAATTTTTTACAATCAATATAATTTTTTATCATCAATATAATAAAGCTTTGATGTTAGGTGCCAGGCTTCCTCATAAAAAGTATCAGATGATTTTGGATACAATACCATGTTTATCAATAGAGTTTTCAAATACCATAAAACTTGGAAAGAAGGTAAAAAAAAACTAGGCTATGGAATATTTTTATAAGATAAATGACAATTGTTTTATTTTGGAGTGTGAGCAGTGAACAAAATGTATGGAACATTAAATAACAACTCTGGGATATCATTAGAGGTCAAGACTAAATCCAATCTATGGGCAGCTCCACCTTAAGAGGCCTGAATGTCTAGGGTGTTTATATTTCCATCAAAGTAAGGATCCAGGCCATTCTTTTTTCCCTTTGTTGCCTTGAGCCTTAAATAGTGGAGTGCACCAGGACTCCATTCTAGACCTTTTTATGACATGGATTCTCTGGACAATCTCATCCAGAACCTAGCTAAAACTACCACCCATCATCAAGAGGAACACTAAATGTTCATCTCTACCCAAGATCTCATTGATAAGCTCTGGACTCATTACCTAACTGGATACTAGATATTGCCACTTACATGTCCCACAGGCATCTTTTAAATCAAATTTATCTTTCTTTCATACCTGTTCCTCCTATACTCCCTTTCTTACTGAATGCCATCATTATCCTCTGTAGCAAGAAACCTATAAGTCAACCTAAATTTGTCCCTTTAGCCTAACCACCATCATCCATAACCAATTTCCAATTCAGTGGCTTCACACTAAATCCTTAAGATTTGTCAAAGATTTATTGAACATTCCTTCTACAACAGGTGCCAAGCTGAACACCTGGACATGAACAAAAGTTAGACAAGGCTCCTGCCCAATGGGAGCTCACAATGTATGGAAAACAGATGCTGAAAATGCCATGATATAGGCAAACACAGAATCTTAAAAGAGCACAGATAACAAATATCTAACCAACACTGGGGTGAGGAGCAAAGGCTTCTTAATGGTTCTCATACCCGAGTACAACACAGGGTTACCTAGGCCAAGTCATTAATTGGCTGAAACATATTCTACATTCAAAAACAGGCTTGTTGATTATAAGCACATAAGTAGTGAACCTATGAGCTTTATTTTATTGGCTAATTCAATTAATTAAAGGCATTCAAATACATTGTCAGTTTACTCTCTTAAATTACAGGCCTCTCCCTCTTATTTGCATAATTTAACAAATTATTTCTTCAGTTCCAACAATACAAAGGTAAACATCAGTTTAACTCAGTTTAACTCAACTTACAACGAGCTTCAAAATGAGCAATTATTGTTTACTAAAGATATCAAACACCAAAGAAAAGGATATTGCAATAAACTTTAGAAAGAAGTGATGGAATGTGTAGGAAAAGTGGAATCTTACTTGTAAGAAACATTCTGCCCTGATGATAGTGTCCAGGAAGTCAGCAAATTCTTTTCCATGTTTATAATTATTCACCTTGTACCAAATACATTCTGGAGCAGAAATATTAAACAAAAGCATCTGGTTGTACAATAAAAACTACACAAAACATAATTACCACTTCTTTAAAGTGGCAAATGACAAAAACAAACAAGCCATTAGCTTCATACATCCTAGCCAACTCACACTATGGATTATAACTTATATGTGGAGGTGTCAGTGATATGTTTCTTGAGAACTTGGGAATGTAGGGCAAAGCTTCTGGTGGAAAAAAATAGACAGGTAAAATTCATATATGATGAATAAGATTAGCTTTATGTCACACACAGTAATCCAACAGGCTATATAAATTGTATCATATCCTAAAAGAAAGGCCAAATAAGGAAGAAGAGTTTAGACGGAAGTAACTAAAACTGACTTTAAACACTTGAAGAGTGAGGAGTGACAAATATGGGAAAGAAACAATCTGGTCAACAGAAACATTATCTTTAGAGAAATAAACCCTCTGTGAGTACCAAAATGATCAGGTTTATTGAGGCCTGGATGAAAGACTCCCTCATATTTGCTCTTTCCTTCAATTCTATAATTCAGATGATTTTGATGACTAATTTGGCTCCCATATATACTAATAACAAATAGGGGATATTTTAGTTGACAGACATGAACATTTTGGTCAACAGAAAAAATTACAGTTAACCCTTGAAGAATGAGTGGGTCAAAAATCTGTGTATCATTTTGGTTCCCCCAAAACTTAACTACAACTGTTCCTTATAATCCTCAGGGATTGATTGAAGGACCCTATCCACTTGAATACCAAAATCCAAGGATGTTCAGATCCCTTACAGTTGGTGCTCCATATCCATGGGTTCTACATGTGTAGTTGACTGAATCTGTGAACATGGGCTCCATGGACATGGAGGGTCAACTGTATTAACAGAATAAAGAATCACGTGTAAGAGGTTACTCTTCCTTAAAGCTACAAAGGAAGCATTCAGGGTTTGAAGATATGATGATCAGAGAAATAATTACAGCATAGGACGGATCCTCCTGTCTAAAATTTGGCATCCTTTTAAAAGAAACCCATTTGAAAATTATGTTGCTCCTTCTTCATTCATCCAATACTAAAGTATCAATCTTTACCTTCTTGTAATGTTTGACTCAACCAGTAATACAACCTCAGTAAGACTGACTCATCTCTGACACAGTTAATATAGTGAAGCAGCAGAGAGTTGTTCAGCACTGCACCCATCTGAGAAGGCAGCTGCAAAGACAGAACAATCAGCCAACTGTAAGAATATGAAAAGGTCAGAGCAACAAGGAAATCATCAGATAGGAAATACATAATAATTAAATATGTAATAAATAAAATACATAATAAAAAGACCACGAAGACCAAATGGCAAATGTAAATAAACACATGATCCGGTCACAAACCTCTAAGCAGTGGATGTTCTGTAAGAATTGAGGGAAGCTTTTTAGCTGTTCTGGTGAAAATGATGCATTGTTACTGAGATAATCAGAAAGACTCATCCCTTTTTTCCCACATTCTTTACTGCAGCTACTGGAACTCAGCCTTGGTATAACTGAGTGAGAATTCCATTTCTAAAGAATAAAGACAATACAAAAATTTATCAAAGGATGAAACAAACTATAAATGTACAAGCAGTTGTTAAGGTGGTTTAATGAGTGGAGTCTGAATGTGATTTGCAAAGAAGCCTGGGTGATTACAATGTATTTAAATATCTATAATCTCTTCCAACATTTGAATGATTATTGTTTGAATAACAGAAGGCTTCATAGTCTATCTCAGGTTTTAGATTCTTACTCTTTTTACTGGATGGAAATTAGCTAGACTTAGTACCAGTTGTAGAGGTTCCAGGGAAGGTCTTTGGTTCCTTTGCCTCACACCAAGTAAAGCTGTCTTCCACAGATTCTCTGAATTCTTAAAATAGATCTATAAATTGGATATAAAGTACAGGAGAGAAGGTACCCATGTCAGTAACGTCTGTAAAGTCTAAATCTCTTTATTAATTGAAACATTAATTATGAAATAATTTGTACCCTTTTAAATCCATTTGAGTTTTTTTCTAATCAGGAATCTATTAACAAAATCAAATGGAATCAAACCAAAATGCTAATTCCTAAAAAAAAAAAAAAAAAAAACTTTCCAGGAAAAATTCCATAATACTAAATCTTAAAGCAGTATGCTATAAACATTTTAGTCCAAGAGAGCCTCCCTGGTGGCCTGGGGGTTGGGTCTCAGTGTTATCACTTTTTTTTTTTTGAGATTTATTAATTTATACAAGCACTGGGTATAGTCAGAAGATCGGGAGGGTGAGAAAATTCACCAGAGCCAGAGCGGGGAACAGAACAGGCAGACTGACGAAATATGCTGCTGAGGGAGCAGCGGGCACGGCAGGAGAGGTCTGTGCACCATGTGGGACCCTCGCCCAGTGGCCGGGGATTGAACCGGCACTGCAGAGGCTGCGGGCAGCTTTGTAAGCCCAGCGCTCAACCACTGCGCCACCAGGGGAGGCCCACAGTGCTATCACTTTTTAAGGCCTGAGTTTGATCCCCAGCCAGGAAGCTAACCCACATATGGTGCAGCGGACCTCTCCTGTCTGGCCTCTCCGCTGCTCCCCTCAGCAGTGTATTTCAGTAAATCTACCTGTTGTGTGTCTGTTCCCCACTCTGTTTCTGGTGAGTCCTCTCACCCTTTCCCCCCTTCCCTGCAACTCTGGCCTACACCCCAGTTCTTCCACACAAAACTTAAAAAAAAAGAACACACACACATTTTAGTCGAAGTCTGTAAATTAACTTGATCAAAATAACATTACAATCTTAATATGACTCATCACTCCTTAATTGCTTACCTTCTTCCTTATAGGCAAAGATACAGAAATCAAAGTAGGAGCAAAGAACTTATACAGTGACAACAAAGCCTGGAGATGTGGCTGCATTCCCTGAAATAAAATAAGACTTTTCAATTTCTGATTCTGTGGCCAGTAATAATAAAAAAGGAACAATAAAATACACATTAAACATATACTCAGATCCTAATTTTACTGTGTGATAATTATAGGAAGATGCTATAGAAAACAAAAGAATGAATAACCAGACATGTAAATCAACTATCATAAAACAACCCTCCCCAAACTGTGGTCTTCTCTTTAATGACCTTTTCCCCTATTTCACCTCTTCCTTATATTTTCTCTCTTCTTCTCTTCCTATTTTATCTTCTTTGCCCATGCCTTAGGGTTTATCAGTCATATCTGCTGGCATAGCTTATTCTCACTGGTAGCATAAAAATTTACTCATTCTTGATATAGACAACAAGGTAGGAGGATAAAAAGGGAAGCCGTGGAAACAGAGTAAAGGAAATATTAATACTTTACTGTCATAATTCCTGGGAAATTAACTAGGCAATTTAACAACTGGTAAGCTTGATAAAACTGAAACAATTCTTAATTCATTAATTCATAATCAAAGAAGTCATTGCTGCTGGATACCTGTATTTGACTATCTCAGCAATTCAAAGAAGCATATCACTAAAATGAATTCTAAGGAAATAACCAAGTTGTTTTGTTATGTTATAATTTTGTTGAATCAAACACCATACAAAATGTGGAAGGCAGAAAACAGGACTTAGAAATACAATACTCCTATCTTATAACAGCACCTTGAAATTAAATTCATTATAACAAAACCAAAACGACCCAGTTTATCTGTGTTGAAATATTTTCTGATCTCTGTACTTAATTTCAATAAATATCAGAATGTCTGTTATGGGTTGGGGTTTTCTTTGACAGAGCAAATATTTAGTAGTGGAGAGACCTCTAAAAGGTATTGTCTAGTTAACATCATTCTTCCTTTTTTTTTTTTTTAAAGGGAAGACTTTCAGTTAAACATGGCATATTGAGCATAATGTGCTTAACTCTGGGTATCCCCAGAGCCACACTAAAAAGTAAAGAAATGTAAAAGGCGTAAAACACAAATTCAAAGAGAACAAATAAGAAAGGAGACAACACGAAATGAGAGATCTCAAAATGATTTTGGAACCTAGAATGAAGATAGGCAGATAGTCCCTAACTTAGCAGAACAGAGAAAAGGAAACCTAAGAGAACAGAGGGGAAAAAAATCAGTTAAGTTACACAGGATAATCCTCACCAACCTTTAAGATAAGACTTAATGCCCCCTTCCTTTTTCGAAGTTTGTTCCCAACAGGGCCCAGTACATGTAGCTTAACAACACACTTCCTCTTCCTACCATTAATGCCTGCCACTAGAAAGACAATTTCTGTTTCATTTCCTTCATGGATGGGGAATTACAGGGCATGGTGTATAGAAGGAAAACATGTCTCTGCAGGTATCAGAAATTCATGTATCCAATGTTTTCTTACATGTGAGCCTTTGCTTATTATGATATTTGTTTGTTTACATATGAGCGTGGCTGTATCCTCTTAGTTTGATATTGCTGGACTTGACTAAATTCACCAAAATCCAGCTAATCAAAACAATGTTATGAATGCATCTTTATAACATGGTGTGAACTGATAACGGAATAACTTAGTAATGTACTACATAGGATGTTAAGAATGAAACCATACATTTATTGACTGGGTTTAAAATTTTTAAGCAATCATCATGTATTAAAAATCATTTTTTAAAACTGAACATACACTGTTGTTTCAGCTAGTAGAAATCAGCAAAGTCTTATTTAAGGTTAGAATTTTCTTACTCTGTTGAAATGTTTTGCTGCAAGATGGAAATGTACATTTCCTATTAATGTGAAATAAAATTCAATTTGGACAAAAACATTGTCATTAATATCCTCAGAGAGCTAAGAGAAAATATTATACCCAGAGAACCAAAACAGGAAACTACAAAACAAGAATAACCAATTGTACTAACAGGAAGCCTTGGTGGAGAAGCACAAATGTGCATGTATATTTCTGTTTTTCATTAATTTAAATGCCTTTAGGTAGGTCATGCAGGCTTCAGCAGTTAGGCAGGGGCACTATAACTTGCTATTGCTTTATACCCAAAGCTTCGCAGATTTGTTACCTGGCAGGTATAGTGGCAATAGCAATGCAAGAGTTGGAAGGACAAGAGAAACAGGCCAGGGAATACACTGAAGTTTAAGTATCCAGAAAAGAATGCTTTCCTACATCATATCCATATACAGACAAAAAGAGAAATTCATTTTGACTATTCCCTGACACTTATCCTCCAGCCTTACCTCCCCAGTTCCCTGAACAGCTCCTGCTATTTGATATCTACGCGTCTTTGTTCACGCTGTTCCCTCTGCCGGGAGTGTCCTCTTCTCCTTCCTAGCTTAGTTAAACCCTATTCATCCCTGAAAATTCCTCTCAAGCACCACCATCGCTCCTCCTTGATCCCAAGCCTGATTCTCATTTTTTTATTTTGTTGACTGAGCTCCCCAGAAATAAATTCCTTTAAGATAATGATTCATTCAATTTTATATCCCCAAAGCCTAGCTCAGTACCTAGCACATAATATACTGTTTTAGTCTTTTTAGTACTCACCATTTTGGCTTGAAGATCAAGCAGTTTTCTCACACGAAATGGTTTAACTAAAAATAGTAACAAAAAAAGAAAGAAATACCATGCATCTGGTTCACAATAAAAAGAAACCATGTAATTCATATAGCTTCATCTTACAACACATCAAGAATATAAACACCTTTTCAGTTAAGCCATTAAGCAAAATGTCCTCAGGTAAAAATACTAAAAAGCAATTCCCACAAAATCCTGTCAAGAACTAACGCTAATAGTTAACCTTATAAAAGCCAATACAAATGCTAACTGCAGAGAGTAAGTACAAGACAACCAAAGTGAAAATACTCACCATTATCTTTTTTGGTAAGTAAATACAACAAATGGCAGACATAAGGGCACTGTTAAAACATAAAATTTTGAGAAATGACAATGTATTTTGAACACATCAGATTTCCTCAAATGTCAATCATACTGATTAAGAAAAAGGCATCAGGACATCATTGAAAAAGAGTTTTACAAAGCTTACGCTTTACATACTACATGGTAGTGACTTAAAATGTAGTTTACATTGGCATGCCATTTTGAAGTTATTTCTAGAGTATTAAAACAAGGCAATTTGAAAGACAGGAAAAGAACTGCCAAGCACTCTACTTAACAAAAATCCATGTGTTCCTTCTAGTAGACCATATTCATTAAGATACAAACTTGAAACTTTTATCCAGATTTCTCACTTAAAACAGGCTCAAGGTCACTTGCAATTAGGGAAATGCAAATCAAAACTACAAAGAGATACCACCTCACACCAGTGAGAATGGCACATATTAAAAAAACTAGCAACAACAAATGTTGGCGAGGATGTGGAGAGAAAGGCACTCTCCTGCACTGCTGGTGGGAGTGCAAACTGGTCCAACCACTATGGAAAGCTGTGTGGAGATTCCTCAACCTACTAAAGATAGAGCTTCCATATGATCCAGCAATTCCACTCCAAGGTATTTACCCAAAGGACACAGAAACATTAATTCCAAAGAGCACCAGCACCCCTATGTTTATAGCAGCACAATTTACAACAGCTAAGCTTTGGAAGCAACCCAAATGCCCAAAAATATATGACTGGATCAACAAGATGTGGTACATATACACCATGGAATATTACTCAGCAATCAAAAAAGATAAACACATGCAATTTGCAGCAACATGGATGGAGCTGGAAGGGATCAAGCTCAGCAAAACAAGCCAGAAAGAAAAAGAAAAATACCGGATGGTCTCACTCATAACAGGAATCTAGAAAACCTAAATAAGGGCCCAGGAAAAAGAATAACTATAAGAAAGAAAAAAATCAAAATCAACAAACAACTATGAACCAGAGACACACTTTGGGGGGTTGGGGGGTGGAGGGATTGGAGTCAAAATCCGGGGATTGCAATTGTATGGTGAATATAAAAAAAAAATTAAAAAATAATTTAAAAAAGCAAATAAATGCAACATGTAAGTGTTATTGATATAAGATCCTCAAAAAAAAATCTGCCTGTTCTGTTCCCCACTCTGTCTCTGGCGAATCTCACTACCCCTACACACCTCTGACCTGTACCCTAGTTCTTGTATGCATAAATAAATAAATCTTTTTTTAAAAATAAAGCTTATCCCCAGGTTGTTTGGTCTTCACAATTATCATTTTCCATGATCATAATATTCAGGGGAATGTACATACCAAATTTAACATTTGCATTTCTAGTAGTAGTGCAATAGCTGACATGAAATGGAGTTAGTAAGTATCTTTCTGAGTAAATTTCTTCAGGATACCTTATAACCTCAAACCTTGCACATAAAAATCCAAATATATTCATTCCAAAAGTATCTCCTCACAAGTTTTTTTTACTGTCAAAGGTATCATCATTCTCAGTCATGCAGCCTTAGAAACTCAAATCTTTATCTCCTAACTCTTCCCTAAATTCAGCTGAGACATCTGGTCACACAAAGTCTTCCTTTACAGTTTACCCTAATATTTGCTCTTCCATTTTTCATTCCCACTGCTACCCCCTTAGCCTAGTACAGTGATTCTCAACCTTTTTGGTCTCAGGACCCTTTACACTCTTAAAAATTAGAGGACCACTTTGAGCTTTTGTTTATCTGGATTGTATAAATCATTATCAGAAATTAAAACTAAGAAATTTAAATGTTTAGCTCATTAAAAATAAATTATTACATGCTAATATAACATTTCATGAAAAAAACTGTATTTCCCAAACAAAAATAATCAATTTCACTTTTACAACTCTACATATCTCTTTAATGTTTCTGGCTTAATAGATTCTGTTTCTGCATTAAATTTGTTCGATGTGTTGTTTTTATTGACGTACATGAAGAAAATTCAACCTCACGTGGATATGTAGTTAAAAGTGAAGGAATATTTTAATAACCTTTCAAAAAAAGTGTGTGTATTACTCTTTGATTCTACACCAAAATTTGATAAGTGGTTGTCCATGAAGGGTTAGCAGCAATGTGGAATCTGAAATGTTATTAATGAACTCTTTTGGTATTCTGTTCCATTAAAACTCATTGATATATCTTGTATTTTGAGTGGGTCTTTTAATCATGCATGATTTTGTAACATAATGCTCAGTCATCTGGAAAATATTGTTTCACTAAGTTATACTATGCTTCCAAATATTGACACATTTCATTATATAATTATCTAAAAACAGCATTCAATAATATCACCACCTATCTCATCAGAAAAGTCTTTAAGTATTGGGAAGCCATCGAGTTCACAGTGGCAGACACAAATTTTCTGAACATGTAATTTTTGTTTGAAAGTTCAACTTTTATCACTAGCAACAAATACTGCCACTTTGGAATGACAGACTCACTTTGCTCATTTTCAACAAAACATCTATCAAATAGCCAAATCTGAATAACCATAGTTTATATGTCAATCTTTCAAGTAAAAAAAAAATGGTATTCTATTAAGAAAAACAGAAGCTAGTTTAGCTTGCTATGCAATTGCACAGTGCTTTCCCTTAGGACAACTATTGTATTTGAAAGCCTTCAGAAGGGGGGGAATTTTACAGGGACTATAACCAAGATGAAAATGCATGCATCGTACAAAAATGAAAAATGATGTAAAAAATATATAAAATTAAAAAAAGTTAAAAAAAATATTTAAAAAGAAGGGCTTGTTTTTCTTCCATTTCATCACAGGAAATAGTAAACACATGTCTCAAAGTTCAAAATCTACTAAAATTAATAAATTAGTTTTTACTGCTTCATGTGGGGCATTCTTAAGAAAAACTAGCATTTTTGCTTTTTGCTGCAGTGAAGAAAATGACAACTAGTAAAGTTTGGAGCCACTGACTTGATTTGTACTAAGGTGCCAGCAGTTTTATACACCACTGCTTTAGCACCATCAGTATAAATGTCAATATAATAAAAATAGCAACGAACATCTTGATATTACTGTGAAAATAATTTTGACCTCTCAGACTTCCTAAAGGGTCTCCTGAAGTTCACAATACCATATCTGAGCACTGATAGTTTAGGGCTTCATCAATGTTTTATATGGATTATCACATCAGTATCCTAAGTAGTCTTCCTGACTCTAGCCCTTCTCCTCAATTACCCTGTTTGATAATACTAGATACAACTTCCTACAATGCTACTTGCAACATCTTCTGCCCAAAAATCTTTAGTGATTTCCCCACTGACTAGAGAATAAAATCAAATTTTTTTGTATTATATTCAAAGATCTCTACAATCTCATCCAACTTTTTCGGTGTTACCCCCACCCACCACCTGGCACCACTCTAATGAAGTCAGTCTGATCTACTCAAGATCTCCTGAAACACAATTTATATATCTCATAACATTGCTTGAAAAATTTCTGCCATATCAAACATTTCCTCTCATCAAATTTTAAATTCTATTCAACCTTCAAGGCTCAGCTCAATGTTCATATGATTTAGTAATGCTTTTTCTAGTCACTGGTTCACAGTACTCTCTTCCTTCTTGGAAGTATCATACATAGCATTATCATATACTGTCTTTGCTAATTTAACTCTTGAGTTGTTATTTTAACTTTCTGTGTTTGTCTTAAACCCCCAACTGGATTATAAATCCCTGGAATATGGAAACTCTTCTAAACTTTAAGTCATCTACAACACAACAAACGTAGAAACATTGGTTTTTAAAAATGAAATCAGTGAATGAATTCCTTTCCCAAAAGTAAGAGGAAATACTGATGGTTCCTGAAAGTCTTCCGGATGGACAGTAGGTTGATTTCATAGTTATTAATGTTTTCAATGAGAATAATTACACTATTTAATCCAAATCAGTCCACTGGCATCTCATGAAAAGCAATCCTCTCCTTCTCATTAATTCTGATGAGGTTTTTGCAGTGTTAATCAAGAAAATGTAGAGTAAGTGACCCAAAGGATCCTGCTGAAGTGGTTTAAAAGGGAAAAGATGGCAATCACTGCACTAAATCAGCACAGAGTCCAATGTGGAGACAATTCCATCTGTAATTTTACTTCCTTACAAGAAGATATAAAGCAAAGATAGTATAAATTTTATATTTGTTAATCTGAGAGACAGGTGCAAGGATGTTATATTATTCTTTATACTTCTCTATATGTTTGATATATTTTAAAAGAAATAAGGAGAGACACATTGTGTGGCACTTTAAAGAACATATGTTGCATCAATATACAAGCACATGCCATTTGATCAATGCCTTATGCTGTCCAATTTTTACTTACCAGTGTGTCATCTTGCAATGAAGCAAAAAAGAAGCCATAGAGCAAGTTAAGTTGCTCCTTGTGATCTATGAAGTCAAACATTGCAATCAGCCAACGATAAAAAAGTACCTATCAAGAAACAAAATGCTTATCTTTAGAGAAATATAACTGGCATGTAAGAGCTTAACTCCCCCCCGCCCAGGGCTGTTTCAGCACAAAGTAGGAAAATAGATTCTCTGAGTAAAAATTTCTGTTTGTTCCAGAGTCCTTGCATCAAGCTGTATTGTTCCAAAACTACAGGCTTTACACAAAAGGCCACTGCCATTATTCCATAAGTGGCTCTTCCTTGCCAGCCCTTAAGTGGTTCTGAAGGACTTATCATCAAAATGTTTAAAAAGATTACCTTGGTGCTACCAGAACACTTGCCAACACAAAGCCAGGAGACTGCCTTAACCACAGAGTCTTCTGATATTAGAGTTGCTGGAATCGTGCACTTTAACATTCGAGTGTTTACAGCAGTCCCTGGAAAGAAGATGAACTCTAAATTAAACTACATTTTAGTATCCCAATTGTTCCCTTACTACTACTCACTCTTGGTCCTAAAAATCCCACTTTATGCTGAAGGCAATAAAAACGAACAGTAACATTCAGTATCTCTTATCATCATTACAAAACATAGCTCAAAACAAAATGTACCTCTACCTTCTAATACAGACTATAAAGCAAATTCTTTCCTCTAATATTTCTATATAAAAGGATGGTGAAAATGTTTGGGAGTTAGATAATGATGATGGTTGTACAACTCTGAATATGTTTTAAAAATCTGAATTACATGCTTACTCAGTACGGTGAATTTTACGGTATATGAATTATACCTTTTAGAAAAGTCTTTTACTCAGGAAAATGTCAATGATTTTTTTGTGATTTTTTAATGGCACAATAGATCCTCTTTATTTAATGTTAATGACAGACATCTTGCATGAGCTGCTACATTTAAGAACAAATATATTTGTATACTCCATCCCTCCCACCTCCACCTTCTGTCAAAAAAAAAAAATAGGAGGAAAGCAGAATGAAACAACTGTCCTTGGAATTAGTTGGCAGTGATAGCATTCTAGATTGGTCCAACCTTTCCATCATATTCTCTGATTTCCATGGTGTTCTCTTTATAGCAATAGATGTGATATTGCAAAGGATAACTCTGTATACACTCTGTATTGACTACTTATTGAGGCTTCAGAATTAAATATGGATCTCATCAATTTTAATATTTAACATTGTTTTGTTTGCATTATAACATGGTGATCACAGCCATTCATTGAAACAACAAAGCCACAAAGTAGAATTCTCAGAGCATCTTGATACTCTGCCTTTAACTACTGTTTTACAAGAATTATAGCATGGCAATCACATCCATTCACTATAATCACTATTCTCACTGTCTCTGCAAGTAGTATTCTTAGAAACATTTTATCCCAGTCTTTAAACACTGTTTTATATGCATTAGAGTATGGTGGCCACATCCATTCACTGAATGACACTGTTCTTAACTTCTGCAAGTAGCAGTTTCAGAAACATCTGTGTGCCTTTTTCCTACCTCTGAGAGTAAGGAGGTCTCTTCACTTATTTTTTAAATAAGTGTATATATTTAAGGTACACAATAAGATGGTTTGATAGATATACATAGTGAAATGATTAATCTAGCCAAGCTAATTAACACAGTATCTCCTCATATAGTAACCACTTCCTGTGTGTGGTAAAAACACTTGAAATCGGGCCTCCCCGGTGGCGCAGCGGTTGAGCGCTGGGTTGCGAAGCTGCCCGCAGCCTCTGCAGCGCCGGTTCGATCCCCGGCTGCTCCCCGGCCACCGGAGGAGGGTCCCACATGGCACGCAGAACTCTCCTGCCGCCCGCTGCTCCCCTCAGCAGTGTACTTCGGTCCTTCTGCCTGCTCTGCTCCCCGCTCTGGCTCTGGTGAATTCTCTCACCCTCCCGCCCTTCTGACTGTACCCAGTGCTTGTATAAATAAACAAACAAATAAATAAATCAATCTTTAAAAAAAAACAACACTTGAAATCAACTCTCTCAGCAAACTTCTAGTACATTATCAACAGTCCTCATGCCATACATTAGGTCGCTAGGCTTGTTCATTCTACATAACTGCAATAACAATACTCATCAATGACTACCCTATGACTCTGTGAAGAAAGGAAGCAGTGATGGCAGGTAATGAATCACAAGAACAAAATCTCTGCTTTCCACTCTGTAATTTCTTGTTTTTATTTCTCTCTCCCCTCACCTCACCCCTTAACCCTTTCAAAGTTTAAGAACGTCTCACCACTAACACTTTACACAGGCACCAAACCAAAAGGAGGGATTCAACAGACTCTTCTTACTTCATGGAGTCTTTTAAATTTATTTCTGGTTACATTTCTATCACACTTGTCCCTGAATATACAATTCAATGTAACAGTGAGCGACATGTAAAGTTGTAGTAGTGACGGGGGATACCACAGAAAAACTAAAGCGGAGAACATCAATGAAGAAGACCACATTTGACCTCAGCAAATTCCGGCTTAACAGAAAAGTCAGACCAGAAAGCCAGAGTTTATTTTTAAAATTGTTGCATACAAGTTTCCAAGTCTGAAGCATGCCATTTGAAAGAAATATGCCTTTGCTACAAGCCCTGGGAAATTTTATCAAACCCTTCTAACCACTGGTTTCTGAGACATCAAAAAAGGAAAGAGAAATTCCAAAACAGAAAACAGTTGTACATTGTATACAGTTTTTTAAGAGGAAAGGTGGGTGACAGAACTGTTCTCAATAAACACTGATTAGCGAAACAAAGATTCTGGAAAGATTTCAGAACCAAACAATCTGAAACCACTGACAAGAAGTCAATTTTACTAGGTCAAATTGAGCTTCCTATGAAAACACAGATAACAAATAAACTTAGAAGTCATATACTGAATTCACTAGTACTGTTTGTTTTAAAATGCACAAGCACACTGGCAAACATGAAGCTAGGGTTTACACAAAGGAACCCCTGCAAGGACCAGGAAATAGTATATAAAACATCCAGTTTTGATATCTGTGTTAATTTTTTTTAAAGTAGAAAAGCTAGTAGTTGTGTGGTACAGTATAAACACTAGAAGTGGAGTTAGGAGCTCTCTGAATTCTTCAGTTCCAGCACTAGCATTAAGCAAGTCTCTTTAACTACTCTGAGTCTCAGTTTCCCCATCTTTAAAATGAGGATGCTAGGAGCCTAAAATAACTTCCAAATCCGAATTTAGGTAACAGTAGATTAAAAGGTTCTTCTCAAATAAAAAGAATACTGGCCAGATGTTATTTTTAAAAACCTCTCCTCTCCACTCAGTTCTAAATGAACTTAGAACAAGAAGAGAGCATTTGCACAAAAGGAAAAGCATCTTGACTTTTAAGGTCACTGATACTGGAATGGAAACAGTTTAAATAGTGACTTGTCATAGATAAATGAGCCTAAAGGCACTTTAAAGTGCCTTCCAAAGCCTAATTTAAATCACAACCTATACTGCTTAAGAGAAATACTAAAAATGACTCCCATATACTTGGTGACTAGAGTCTACACATCTTCCTTGTAAAGATATGTGGTAACTAGCCACTTTCAACATATGCACACAAAACTTTTGCCTCACAAAGTAGGTGGAACACAAGATCCATTTTATGATCTCTCCAGAATGGTCTTTTTTTTTTAAAGTTTTATTTATTTTTATACAAGAGCTAGGGTAAAGGCCAGAGGCGAGGGAGGGTGAGAGGATTCACCAGAGACAGAGCGGGGAACAGAACAGGCAGATGACTGAAATACACTGCTGAGGGGAACAGTGGGCATGATGGGAGAGGTCTGCTGTGCCATGTGGGAATCTCCCTGGCGGGCTAGGAATCGAACCTGCGCTGCAGAGGCTGTGGACAGCTTCACAGCGCTGCGCTCAACCCGCTGCACCACTGGGGAGGCCCTCCAGATTGGTCTTAAGATGAGAAAGGAACATATAAAGACTTGTAACTGATTCCAAGGAACAATCTAATTCAAAGTCTGTAAGGCAGAACTAATAGCAAACTGATGACAAATGTATCCCTTTGACATACCAAATTTGCCACTGAGTGCCACATTTAATAGAATGTCAATTCCTTCTGGAGCTAACCCATTCTTCCAAGCCTCATTTTCCACAGTTTTCAAGTGTTTTTCCAAGGTTTTATCTTTAGTCTTTGCAGTTTTAATGGGACCTGGAAAAAGGAACAACATTAAATAATGGGACCTTTAAAATTATTTCAGTCTTCAGTCTCAATAATTACAATCTGGGATGCTCTAAAGGAATAGTTTTAGGTAAAAACTGCCTTCCTAAAAACCATTCAAAGTCGTTAAAATTCTAAAATATTTAACAGTAATAGCACCTCCATTGAGGAAAACTGAATCGTGCCCTTGCATCACTGCTCTAAATAATCAGGGCAATGGAGTTTAGCTTCTGACTTCAGAATGGCAGTTATCAGAGGGGAAGAAGGGCAGGGAGGGACAAAATAGGCAAAGGGAGTCTAACATAGTTGGTAGATAGAAACTAGACTATTGGTGGTGGTTACAGTGTAGCTTGTACAGATGTGGAAGTATAAAGCTGTATAACTGAAAGTGATACAATGTTATAAACCGATATAACCTCAATCAATGGAAGAAAATACTAGGGGTAGTGGCTCCCAAACATTGTTGCAAACTGGAATCACCTAGGGCGTCTTGCATCCCATACCAGTAAAATCAGAATGTCTAAGAATAGATGCCAGGCATCAGTATTTTTAAAAGAATCTCAGGTAATCACAATTTGCATCAGTTTGGAAACCACTCTGCCAGGAACATGCTTTGTTGTTATATTCCCAGTACCTAGGAATAAATAAACAAAAACATAAATAAACAAAATAAAATAAACAAAAGCATGAAGGAGAAAAAATATGCTTTCTTGTGAAAATCCTTACGAAGAAAGTCAAGAATATTTTCATAGCAATCGATTGCATAAGAAATGAATCTGTCTTACCTGCCTCAAAGTACCTCATTGCTGTTTGGAGAGCATCTTCTGTTTCATCATCTGCATGTTCATGAACTTCCACAGGATTGCTCCGTCTCTGTTTCGAACTGCTCTTTGAGTTGCTTAGATGCTCGTTTACTTTCCAGGCTGAGAGATTAGTCTGATAACTATTGTTACCTCGTGAAGTCCTCTTTTGAGCTTGAGAATTCTTAACTCTCCTTTGAGATGACATTACTGCATCTGTTATATACAGAAACAAGTGTCAAGGTACCATTAATCAGTCAAGTCGTCTTTTTTTACTCCACAAAGACAAGGGCCCTATCTACCTGTATTTAGTATTCCCAGCATTTAGTACACACTACTTAGCATAGCCGAGCTCTCATTGAAAGAACTGACAAGCAACCAGGCAACAAAACCTATAGGTTAACTTTCTCAAGAAATCCTTGACCTAAATAGGATAGAGAAACATCTCTTCAAGGTAACATTCCCCAGATGAACTGACCTTTCAGGGTAAAAAAGAAAAGAAAAGAAAAAAACAGAAAGCGTACAGGTAACAACAAGTTCTCTTAAAATGACTCGATCATAGGGCCTCCCTGGTGGCGCAGCGGTTGAGCGCTGGGTTGCGAAGCTGCCCGCGGCCTCTGCGGCGCCGGTTCGATCCCCGGCTGCTTCCCGGCCACCGGCGGAGGATCCCACATGGCGCGCAGACCTCTCCTGCCGCCCGCTGCTCCCCTTAGCAGTGTACTTCGGTCCCTCTGCCTGCTCTGCTCCCCGCTCTGGCTCTGGTGAATTCTCTCACCCTCCCGCGCTTCTGACTGTACCCAGTGCATGTATAAACAAAACAAACAAACAAACAAAATAAATAAATAAAAAAAAAAAAAATGACTCGATCATAAAAGCAAGACCAAAACTAATCCATGAACTCAAGCTTACTTTCTCCATCACTCCTATTTTTCTTCACCCCACCTTGATTTTGCTTTTGATCTTCTACGTTCCCTACCTTGTGTTAAGGTAAAGCTGCATGGTTCAAAATTGAACTATGGTGAACAAGGCAAGGATTCTCAGGACAGAAACATTCCTGTTTCGCTTGTTCAATAAATATTTTTTAAATTTATTTATTATTATTTTTTAATTTTATATATTTTTACATCATTTTTCATTTTTGCACAATGTATGCATTTTCATCTTGGTTATAGTCCCCATACAATTCCCACCCCCCCCCCTTGTTTTGATCCTACTCTCCCTCTGTAGTGTGTCTCTGGTTTATAGATGTTGACCATCATTTATATGCCAAGCACATTTCTAGTTACCAGGGATAAAATAAACAATCAAGGTCTCTACTCTCATGAAACTTATGGGTGGGGGGAATAGGGAAGTGTGGAAATCAGCAAATAAGTTAATAACTATTTGTGAATGTAACACACAGTGACGTGATAGAAATGAGGGTGAGAAGCTACTTTGGCAGAAGTGTTCAAAGAAAGTCTTTCTGATGCTATCTTTAAACTGAGATTTGAATGCCAAGAAGGAATCAGTCATGTAAAGATAAGGTGGAAGAGTATTGCCTGGCTATTGAAGAGCAAGACATGCTAGACCTTAAAGCAAAAGCTTGTGTGTTGGAGCAACAGCAGCAACATCAGTATGGGGGGGGGGAGTGTAAGGGAGTGACATGGAGGAGGTAGAGGGTAGTGGGAGATGAAATCAGAAAGGTAGCCAGGGACTAGATCATTTTGGAACTTGTAGGTCAGAGGAAGGGGTTTGGATTCATGGCTAGTCACCGGTGATGGGTGGAATGTTAGCGATGGGGGTGATACCATCTATGTTTTAAGACCGTTTTAGTTGCAGTGCGGAGGAGAACAGAATGTTAGGGGTGAAGACGTGGTAACTTGCAGAAGTCCACAAAGGAGAGATGACTAGACCTAAGGTACACTGGTGTTAGAGGAGGAAGCTGTATTCTGATAGCTTTGGGGGCAGACTGGGCAAGCCATGATAAAATAATTGGTTACAGGGGGAAAGGAAGAGAAGAACCCACAACAACTTTTAAGTTTTGGGCTTCAAATGGGAAAAATTAAGGTAACGATCGCAATGACTTTCCCAGTCCCACCACTCATAAACAGTCAGAGCAGGAAAGCGACACTGACGTCCTGCCCATTGGGAAGTTCCAGGTTTAGAGCTGAGGTCCTAAGGTTCTACAAACGAAAGGAGGGTTGGCGGGCCAGCAGCTTCTGACCCCATCCATGACGCTTCCCAAGGAACCCCTTTCCTAGCCTGCCAGAGCAAGGAGTAAATTTGTCCCCGACAACTGACCCTCCCCCCCCCCCGGGGCAGATTCCCCGGTTGAGGAAAACCCGGCCTCAGCCACACCTGGCAGAACAGCCCTGCTCAGACGTCAGAAGATGCCCTCCGCACTCCAAGGCCCCATTTCGCGCGGAGTTGAAAAGTACCTCACCTAGAACACTCCTTGGTCCCTGAATCTGCACGGTTGGAACACCGCTTCCCGAATTCAAAAAAGCCGGCCCCACCCCGCGCATGCGCTTCCGCGGAGACCCAGGCGGTGATTGGGCGGAGCTTCTCTCTGTGCCGAAGCCTGATTGGTTGCATTGCAGCTCAATGGCGCGAGGAGGCGGGTGCGCGCGCCGTCGCTGACGCAGATCGAATTCCGGAGAACTGCCAGCCCCTCCCGCCCGAGCCGGGACGCGCGGCCAGTGGGCCGTTGCTGCTGGAGCTGACTGATTGGCTAGCTGGTGCTCCGTTCTAATAATGTTCGCATTCGTCATTTTGCGTAAAACGGGGCAATGAATGGCTCGAGTCTAGAATTTAACAAGGTCAATTATAGTGATCATTTTGTTCAGATTGACCTCAGCTGTCGGGACTTCGTAGGAAAATATAAAACTGCGAACTTCCCAGTAAAGGCTACTTCTCCCATGCTGGGGGAGAGACGAAGATAAAAAGGTTTATGACTTCTGAAGCTGTCACTTTCCCCTTGTTAAGCTAGGGATGGGAGGAAAGTGTAGCTGATCTGCCTCCTTTTACCGAGGAGGGGCGCGCCTACCTACCAGGATTTGCTAGAAACAGGTGTCTTCAGTTTGATGTGGCACCTTGCATGTAGCTGACGAGGAGCATGTTAAGATTCCTAATCTTGAGCAATCAATGGATCTTAAAGAAATTCATTAAAACAGCAAAAAGGGCGTGAGACCTGAGCTTAGTTCCTAGTTTAACCACTTACTAGAGTAGAAATCAGAACAAATTTCTGATAAATTTAACAACTTCCACTGATTTGGGGGGAGGTCAAAAGATATTTTAACAGTATACTATAGAGGAAATTTTGCAATCTTACAGAAAGATGAAGAATCAAAGATTAAGTTGATGGGTTTGGAAAAGACTACAGCAGAAGTGACATTTACCACATCTTATATTTATGTTTTCAAAGTACTTGAGGCAACTCTTAACCACACATGAGAATTGCATATAATACCTGCTCTTCCTATCTAGTAAAACCGACATTTTCTCGAGTCATTTTTCATACTTTTAATCATTTCATAGACTAAAATGTAAATTTGCAGGGGATTTTAAGTTTTCATTTCCTTTCTTCTTTGCAGATGATGAATCTGACGCCCAGAGTGGTGAAATAACTTGCCTAAATGTGACAAGTCTGTGGCAGTGGACTTGTGCCACTTTGTGGGCACATATATAGTGAAAGACTGTGGTTCACCTTTATTTAATATAACTGCAGGTTTTTTTTTTCCAGAAATCATTCTTCCATTTTCCCTCAGCATTACCTAGTGAATAATTAACTTGGAAATTTTTGTATTGAGATCCTAATTCTATGGTTTTCTGGCCTATGTGCTGACATCACAGAAGTATGAGTGAACTTAAATGAGACGGGAAAGTTAGTAACCACAATGGTATATTCAGTGATTGCACTCCCCCTTAGCTTTCTTCTCTCTCATCCAGACTCAAAAAAAAAAACAACATGAATTCCTCGTTATGAGCCTTTCTTTCCAGATTTTCATTATTTGTCCAGTTTCCTCCAAATTTCAAAAATTTTTATTTTGAAAGAATGAGCTAAATAAGACAGAAGTACCAATTAACAAGAACAATGACACTGAAGAAAACACAATAAATTATACTCCCCACACACATAATACCCCCACCCCTTTCCCCATCCCTGGCACAATAATATTAAAACCATCAAAGCACATCTAACAAGGAGAAACAGCAGTATGCAATGAAGAAAGCAAATTCTCATACTGCCCAATCCAACTAACCCATTTCAAGAGTCCTTCCCCCTCCTAAACTAAACTCCACCCAACGGGATGATAAAGAGGTATAGAGGAGAAACCCCTTGGGGGGGCGTGTAACCTGGATCAGCTTACACTAGCAAAGTTCAGTGAAGATTCAATAGGAGTAGTGAATCTGTTTGGCTGAGAAACACTGGATACAGCTCCTCTGTCAAATTTCAGATGACTTAAGAGAACAGCTAGCTTTTGAGATTCACAGACTTTTAACAGGACTAATCCCTGCTCCCTCCAATGGTAACAGTGGAGCAGCTGCCAAATCCTGGTTAGCTGCTGAGAGCGGTGGAAGTGAGGCAGCTTTTGGCTGAAGAAAATCCAAAAGAGATGCCTGGTAACAAATTTATACTTCAGTTTCAAACTGTGAGTAAAAGAGCTTAGTAAATTGGGCCTGGACAGTGGCAAGGTGATACCTTTTAATTTAATCACTTGAATACTTAATTATTGGTTTCATATATCCCTTGCTTCAGTTAAACTCACTGTGGAGTATTTAAAATTGAAACAACGGTCAAAGTAGAGGCTAATTCATTTCCCAGATAAGTCAGTGTCTCAAATTGAAGGAACTTTTTCCTAAAGTGGTTTTCAGCTTAATTTCTTGAAGGATTCCCCCCTACCTCATGGGACTGTATCCCGTATTTATACCAGGAGTAGGATTCTCTTTATAGGAGGTTTATTGTATTCTGCCTTCACTAGCAACCATCTACAAAGGGAAGGGTACCTATGTAGGATTAGTTCAAGATCAGAGCTTTCTCCTCCGCACGTGCATATCTGTGTGCATGTGCGCGAGCACACACACAATAAATACATTTTCTCACACGTACGTAATCTCACAGTCACATGCTTGCTGGAGTCCATCTCACAAAAAAACACTTCAATAGTTAGCCGTATACATGTACATGCAGCAAGATGTGAGAATTGGTCCAGAGTGATTAAAGGTGGTGCACACATGTCTACGTGAGGAGGTCATTTTAGGGTATAGGCGGACACAAGCCAAAGGGCCATGAACTTGCAGCTTACATTTTTCTCTTTCCCTCAAGATAAATAAATCAAATGAAAAACACACACTGACATCTTCCTGGGTATCATGGAGGCAACTGGCTGGAAGGTCCACTTTTTGCACGTCTGCTTTCCTAGGACAACTTCATTTTGCCCTGAGGGGCCTTCTCGTATAAGGAGGGCTGCTCCTCAGCACTTCCTGCTTTCCCCAGATTCCTGGGCGAGGGCTTCTTCTCAGAAGACCGGTCTTCCGGTTTTCGGGCAATCAGCAGGCGGCAGGTGAGCAGGATTCCGAACACCAGGGCATGGGCATAGCGTTTGAGAGGATCACCCACCAGCTGGTGGAAGAAGAGCACGGCCAACACCAGCAAGAGGAGGAAGAAGTTGGCCACATCTTTGGGGCGTCCAGGCACAAGGGTCATGACGATGCCGCAGGCCACCTCCAGAGCACCAATGCTTTTGCGGAGGAGAATGGAATTGATCCCCAACTTCTTCAGCAGCGGGAGCGCGCGAACATAGCTCTTGTAGGCACGTTTCTAGAGTGGAATACCATAGGAAATGGCTGTGTTAATCATGATTTTAACATTGGATTGAAGATAACACAAGGAAGGCCTCCTTCCTTCCCTGCCATTCTTTTCCACACCTGCAAGGATGTCTCATTTTTTTACTGCATTCTGTAAGGTAAAGCTGTGTTAATAGGATAAGAAAAGAGGAAAGCAACTGCTGCCATCCCAGTGATTGAAACCTTAGGAACAGCACAAAAGGTAAGACAATTTGGCTGCATAGTTGAAATTTTTTTCTGATTTTTAATCATAAGCAACGTTAATAATTTAAAAGAAAATTTATTGTATCCATAAAAACTGGTAGGGACTAGCCACATCCACATCCCCCAAGGCCTGCGTTGTCCAAACCCTAATGCATATGAATATCAACAAAATGGAAACAAGTCACAGACCCAGGATGGCTAAGACTAAATTGAATTTCCTCAATTTTTGGAATCTGTGAGACTTCAGAAAAAGAGCTGAACTGGAGTTTATGTTTGTGGAATTTGTACAAATAAAAAAGAAAAGAGCATGCTGGGCAAATAGAGAAATAAAAATGTAGGCAAATGTTAACCCTTATATATCTTTAAAATATAGTGAGACAGGGCCTCCCCGGTGGCGCAGCGGTTTGAGCGCTGGGTTGCGAAGCTACCGCGGCCTCTGCGGCGCCGGTTCGATCCCCGGTTGCTCCCCGGCCACCAGAGGAGGGTCCCACATGGCGCGTAGACCTCTCCTGCCGCCCGCTGCTCCCCTCAGCAGTGTACTTCGGTCCTTCTGCCTGCTCTGCTCCCTGCTCTGGCTCTGGTGAATTCTCTCACCCTCCCGCGCTTCTGACTGTACCCAGTGCATGTATAAACCAAACAAACAAACAAATAATAAATAAATAAATAAGACATGCCTCTAGAAAATTTAAAAAAAAAAAAAAAAAAAAAAAAAATATAGTGAGACAAAAATCAGTCTGATGTTCAGTGAGATAATCAAAGAATACTTGACCAATCAGAAGCTTCTGGCACTTAGAATAGTGCTCACACACTGTAGGTTTGGAACAAATATTAAGTCACTTTTCTGACTTCTGGACTAGTGAATGTACCTTTATTTCATAGAATTATTACCGTGAGTGGCATGAAACAATCCTTTAAGAGGATTGTTATAAGAGTGATAGTTTAGTGAAATGCTGCTCGACCCTGCTCGATAGTTGTGCTGCTTGAGCCTGGACTTGTACCAGGAATTTGTGGGACATGGAAGGAGACACTTGAAAGAGACAGAGACATGGGTGAGAGACCCAAGGGGAGGCTGCCAATGGCAGCCTTGATCTTGACTTGGATCTTGCTTTTGCTCTTTTCCTTCCAGACTACCCTGGCCCCGTATGCCCCTTTCTTATGGGTCTCCACCAGAAGGTCCCTTAGACTTGTGGCAAGCTTTCAGGCCTCAGTGGCCCTGCTTTGGGTCAACCCTGTTTGGCTGAGCATATACCCATGAGGGGACGGGTAACTTTGGGTGTTTCATTGGCAACTATTTTAAACTATCTTCTTTCTCTTCTCTTTATTGCACAGTAATTGTATTAATTATATTAAACTTATTTTCTATTGAAGGCCTTACACATTAAGAGTATGTTTGTCTTTATGCAGTGGATGGCAGAATCCATTTAGAGCATGCAGGTTTAGGGGTCCCAGAGTGCCCCTCATCTTGCTCTGTAACAATTTGACCTCTCTGAGGTTGGTTCATTCTCCTGAGCAGGACTGGAACTAAGGCACCAAAACCACTCATTGATCAAGGTAAATAATATTCCTGACCCACCCTAAGTCACCTCTTTCTAATACAGACCATGTCAGATCCTGTCTTTATTTAAAATTTCCCCTTGAAACTGTCTCTACCATGTTCATGAGCATGTAAGGAAACACAAAGCTAGTCATTCTTTCTTGTCCCATTGTAGGTTAATTCAGGTATCTTCAGAAGAAAATTAGGAGAGGTTGACTAGTAGGCAGAGTAGAACCATGAGCTGGACTGAGCCAGACCTACAGCAGAGCACCTGGTGGTAGGGGAGAAGCCTCTGGGTTTCCTCTCACCATTAACCTAGATGCCACCTGCACTCTCTCCCCGTCTGCACAATGGGAACTAGGGAAAGAAATCTGGACCCAAGAGACTTCCTTGACAGTTTTAAGTAAGGACCATTTCTAATTAGCAATATAAAGCTTCCCAAGAGGGAATTCGTAAATCCTAAGTGTAAGCTTGTGATATGATGCACACAGGAGGCAAAATGAGTTTCTTAGAGTCAGTTGGAGTCAATATGTTTATATAGGTTTGAGCATATAAACCTCGGAGCAGATACAAAGATTTAAACCTACTTGACCTCAATAAACATAATTGGAGGTGGGGGAAGACTTCCAAATGCTGGCTGAATGACTTCTGGAAATGCTCCCTTTTTGGCTAGGGCTAATCACTCATCATTCAAGAATAGATTGTTATCGGGCCTCCCCGGTGGCGCAGCGGTTGAGCACTGGTTTGCGGACCTGCCCGCAGCCTCTGCGGCACCGGTTAGATCCCCGGCTGCTCCCCAGCCACCGGAGGAGGGTCCCACATGGCGCGACAGACCTCTCCTGCCGCCCGCTGCTCCCCTCAGCAGTGTACTTCGCTCCTTCTGCCTGCTCTGCTCCCCGCTCTGGCTCTGGTGAATTCTCTCACCCTCCCGCGCTTCTGACTGTACCCAGTGCATGTATAAACAAAACAAGCAAATAAATAAATACATAAATAAATAAACATGCCTCTATAAAATTAAAAAAAAAAACTTAAAAAAAAAAAAAGAATAGATTGTTATCTATACTATAGTAGAATCTGTAGCCTGGGGCCAAATTCCAGGTCTTAAATCAGGTTCTACTTGATCTTTTTTCTTCCCCATTTGACCTAACTCCCTATTACTTTTTCAATTTATCTAACCTCTTAAACTGCCACTGTGGATATTTTTATGCAGCAGTTAGTTACCTCTTTCCTCCTTTTCTCAAAAGGAAACTGCAGGAGGATAAACCATTTCATAAATCTTTAGTTCAAAACTGAGTAGGTACAGAAAACATCTATGCTGCAGGACTCCAGAAAAGCACTGCTTAGGTTGTTACAGATGGGACTAAACTTGGATGGAGTCTTCACATCATAGGAAGTCCCTTATTGTTTCTCTTCTGGAGGAGGATGGAGATGTCAAAGGAGCCTACTGCCAAACCCATCAAAGCTTGGTTTGGGCCACCTCGATTCTAACAATAGAAGGTCACTGTGTCTTGAGTCTATAGTAAACAGGTCTCTAAAGACTTTAATGGTGCTGATAGTAAGAATAAAGAGAGTTGACTGACTCACTCTCCAAAAAAGTCTCTGGCACTTTATTAGATCTGTTTCCTTACCATTGCAACCATAGTTCGCATGCAGGGAAAAGAAGCAAGAAAGAGGAGGGTTTAGTCAAATATTGCAAAACCATTTAATCAAAGACCCTCATCCAGCAATAACTCTGGGCTGGAACTCCTAAGATAACCTAAATTCCAATTTTAACTTTTTTTAATAAATAAATCTTTAAGATTTATTTATTTATGTATACAAGAACTGGGGTGTAGGCCAGAGGTGGGGGGGGGGGCGTGAGAGGATTCACCAGAGACAGAGTGGGGAACAGAACAGGCAGACTGACTGAAATACACTGCTGAGGGAGCAGCGGGAGAGTCAGGAGAGATCTGCTGCACTGAGTGGGTAGGTAGCTCCCTGGCCGGGGATCTAAGTTGTGCTGCAGTGACTGGGGATAATTTCATAGTGCTGTGCTTAACCCCTTGCGCCACCGGGGAGGCCCTCCAATTTTAACTTTGCCCCCTAAATGACTTGGAGAAAATGGCTAAGTAGTTTAGTACCTCAGTCTCCCCTTTTGTAATCAAATGAATATTTTGGAGATTTAGTCAAAGAATCATGGCATCAGATAAAACAGGTAACATCAGCCAAGGGCCACACACTTCTGCATTTTATCATTAATGAATCACACAATTAGAAATCCATGCATTTGCAAGCCACAGTAATTATTTTAATGACAACAGCGATGAATCAAGTAGGTTCATTCTTGAGGTAAGAGATGCGATTGAGAGTCAAAAGCACCCCTCTTTCTTTAGTCTTTTTCTTTAGTCACACCTCTTTATTTTTTTTATTTTTTTAAAGACTTATTTATTTGTTTATTTATTTATACAAGCACTGGGTACAGTCAGAAGGGCTGGAGGGTGAGAGAATTCACCAGAGCCAGAGCAGGGAGCAGCAGGCAGAAGGACCGAAGTACACTGCTGAAGGGAGCAGCGGGCGGCAGGAGAGGTCTGTGTGCCATGTGGGACCCTCCTCCGGTGGCTGGGGAGCAGCTGGGGATCGAACCGGCGCTGCAGAGGCTGCAGGCAGCTTTGCAACCCAGCGCTCAACCGCTGCGCCACCAGGGAGGCCCCTCTTTATTTTTCATCATTTATTCTTCACAAAACTCCAGGCTCCATGATTTCATATTAATGACATTAAATTAGAACAGCTCAAAACTGTCTAATAATATTCATCTTCGATTACAATTAATAACGAATCCAAGTCAGCTAATAGGACAAAATGGGAACAGAGGTAAATGGTTTGGTTCACTTTAGTTCACTTATGCCAATTAGGTAAAAGAAAAAATAATTTGGCTAAGGTACTGTATAATTCCACTTATTTAAAATTCAAAAACAGGTACAATTAACTGATGTTGTGAGAAGTCGGGATAGTAATTACCCGTGAGGAGGTAGTAGCTGGGAGGGGCCATGAGGGGAGTTTTCAGGGTGCTAGTCCCGTTCCATTTCTTGATATGCCTGCTGATTCCATGGCAGTATTTCGAAAATTCCTTGAGCTGTACACTAGGTGCCTGTTGTCTCAGAATATATGTTGTACTTCAATAAAATGTGTAGGGAAAAAGCAATATGAAAGCAGAAGAGGGCACTGACAAAAATATATTTTGGCTAAAAATCTCATCCTGGTTACTATCTTAGACCATAAAGCCTACGTAAGTGCTCCAAAATTTACTGACTCAAATATGATTTTACTGAATCTCTGTAGGGAAAAAAGCCACATGTGAATCATAGATCACTTCTTAAATGCAATACAAAGCCATCACGTGTTAACTGACAGATATCCATGTGAATGATAAAAACCTTTTAAGCAGTTCTAATTTGCACTGTCCTAATGCCCTCCTAAAGAGGACACTGACAAACCTGGTCCTACTAACCAAAGTCTGCCCCTCCCCTATCACATCTTAGAGCACAAGAGTCTGACTTCTGTCAATCATCCGAAACTAGCAAAGCTGATGGCCACCGAGAAGCTACAAGCTCCCTGCCATAAACTGCAATGTAGGTTAGGTTGTGTGAGCTGAGCAGAGGTACCTCACATCTCTGGGTCAGTTTCTTCTGAGGGAATAGATGTGTTTTACCACCTCAGAGGGTATGAAGCATCAATGAATTACTATCCTATTACCTATTGGAAAGCAATTAATGGCAATGATTAGAAGCATAAAAGATGGACATTAAATAAACTGCCCAAACATCTGGAGTGTTTTCCTAGGGTTACACAGACAGGCGGGCATTTAACTATCGGTGAGCAAATCAATCAAATTGACATTCCCTATGAGGGAATGCAAAGAGGGGAACTCCTGCCTTCTTTTCCCCAGGGCCAAAATCTCTGACTTCATTGTGACAGGATTCTGGTGTTTTCTAACCATTTCATATCTGACCTCTTGTGCTTACTGGACACAGTCACTGTTACAGAAGAGCTGAATACCAAATTTAGAGCAAGTCAACCATTCACATGTTGCCTGTCACCTCACAGGAAATTGCTTAGCAGCATTTGTAAGCACTGTCTCCCAATTTCAAGTGAATTAATGAAGGCATTTAGTCAAGGCAGTGGTTTGGCCGGGTGAATTCCTGTGGGCTTTCGAGTCTTCTATAGTGACACTTGTTCAATCTGGAGGAGGTATGGGGTGACGCACACCAAATGGGCTTATTCTGGAAGTTCTGTATGAGATCCACTGGGCATTACCCAGCAGCAAGTGTGGCACTTTCATATTAGCTGATTGTATAAAAGGAATATGAAAATAGCATCTTCCTCTTTTAAATGCCTGATTTCAACTCCTTAAACTGGCCACTTAAATTAGCTGGGAGACCACTGCATAATACATATTTCACCGTCACCTCATTGAGTGTATTTTAATATCACTACCTGCAAACACTGTACCATACTCTTCCATATATCATCTCAATCAATATTTACAACAACCTCTGAAGTAGGTATTATTATACTCATTTTGCAGGTGAGGAAACTGAGGCACCAAAAATGGCAGGACTCAAACCCAAGCCTATACAATTATAGTCTTTCCACTTAGCTTTCCTGGCTTCCTCAGTAGAGCCAGGAAAGAAGTTCACAGTCATGTGTTTGGATTTTAGCAGTGGATCCCATGGAGGGGATAACACCTAGGCATACCACTAATGGTTTTAGAATAAGAAAACATAATTGACAGTAAAAGCAAAAATTAATAACAAAAAAATTCAAATTTGAAAAATTTACTTTGGTTTCAAAGTAAAATAACACCCCAAAATATGGACAAGGGCAATTGAAATGGTATAAAAAGGGAGCAAGAATGTGCCAGATATTTTCAAGAATCAAGTTCTGACATTCCCCAAAAAGCAGTTGTAACCATTAATGACTCCTCTACCAAGAGTACTGAGTCACAGGCTTGGTTTATAATCTCTGCTCCAACAGCAGCTTACTCTACATTCTTGGAAAAGTCATTAAACTTACTCTGCTTCAATTTATTCATTAATAAAATAAGAATAACTAATAAAATGAATTGAGCCCACAGAGATGTTTTCAATAACAAGTTATCTTACAGCAGCAACAGCAACACTTTGAGATCATCTAAGAAAAACCACTGCAGTGAATACATGCCTATACTCCTAAATGGAATACAGAAAATCCCAGATAATCATCCAAGCAGGTCTAGGGTTAGGGTCCTGAGGGGCTATAGCCCCCATCTAAGAAGCAAGAAATGGTTCTTGAACTGTAAAATGCAAGAGTCCACCAGAGAAATCTGAAGGGTGGTGACCAGCCAAGATAAGGCTACAATGACTAACCTGTACATTCAACAAACATAAATTGAGCACCTGATTTGGACTAGACCTTGATTCCTACAGGTTGAATAATAAAACTGGGCCAGCCCAGGTCCTGTGCAGTGAGCCCTATGTTGGACTGTCATCTCCAGCCTCTGTAAAATGCTCCATGTAGGAGAGGATCCTGGAAAAGAGTGGTCTGAAAATCCTTCTCAAGCTTCATACTACTGTGAAGTCTGCCTCCCATGCAGATATAGTTCTTCAGTTCCCTCCAGCTGCCTCTGAGCACAGAAGCACAGAATTGTGCGTACACATACACACACACACACACACACACACACACTGGTTCTGTACTACTGTATTAGGTTATCTCTATTTAAGATTGCTCATTTGTAGGATATGAAATCTTCATATTTGTTTCTTCTACCTTTCATTAGACTGCAACAGACAGCTCACTCCCTAGGAGAAGCCTACTGTAAACCCATTTGGCTGGTCCTCCTCGTGAGCTCCTGCCAAGCTGGTAGGAAGCTTCCCGGTGACTCCATCTTAGTTGGATTGCCTGCAGAGCCTAACACTGTACTTAGGGTGCATCTTGGGGGGGCCTCTAAAGCAGCTTAGCAGGGTGTGGGGAGCAGAGAATATACTGAAGAAGGGTGTTATGTCCCTAAGGAAAGGCAAAGCTTAAAAATATCTCATGCGCTCACACACAAATCTATAAACATATGCATATATGAAAAGTGAAGAAAAGCGAAGAAAAGCAGGAGCATATTCATTTATCTATATCTAACACAAAACTGCTACCACCAAGACATAATTGTAGTAGTATTCCCCCTCCACCCTGCCCCTCTGTCCTACCTCTTCAAGCCCTTTGGTGGCTTTCGCTCCCCCACCTCTTCTCCCCTCCCCATTGCAGGCTGTCTCCTATACACATTTTGACCTGATTTTAATTCCATCTGGTCAAACATGCTGGGAGGAGGGGAAAGAAGCAGGAGAAGCACATTATGATTTGCCACTGAGGCTAGACCTAGGCCCTTGAGTCCCAGCTACCCTCCCCCACCCCAGGGTGATCCTGTGGTGAGAGAGACATGGAAAGCACTAGCTCAAACCCTGAGAGCTCCCGAAGCCAGAGCTGCCTACAAACATTTCTGAGCATCTACAATTTGCAGTCTCCATCCATTTGCAGCTCATGTTGAGGTGCCCTGGAAAGCTCTGCAGTGCCTCCAGGAGAGCCATTTATTCCTGTCAACGTGTGGGGTTATTCTTCCTAGCCTCAGCCCTACGGAGTCTCTCTTGCCTCTTTTCTCTTTCTCTTCCAGGTCCTCCCCTTAACTCTATTCCTTCTTGACCTTGACAGCCCAGTAATAGGCTCCCTCCCATTCCTGGCAGTCTGGCAAAGGCAGTGAGAAGCAGGTTCCCTTCATCTGGGGCGGGGAAATGAAGAGCAAAGTGACAGGGGAAGAGACAAGCGACAGAAAGTGCTGGAAACATCCACTGCTATCTCCTAGTACTTCACAGCATAAGAGCAAGTCCTCTTCACGCCCAACTGGGGAGAGCAGCCCAGCCCCCAGGTTGCAGAGATGTTTTGGCCAGTCACCTTCGGTGATTCCAACTCTGCAGAGGGGAAAACCTGCAGAGGGCCAGGCCCTGGGCATCCACAGGAGTCAGGGTGGGGGGTTATGGACTGTTTGGCAGGAGAGAAAAGACAGACTTTGCAGATTTTGCAGATTAGCCTACAAACAGAATAAAATAAAACAAAACATCCAGCTCTCCTTTGGGGGGGGGTGCCAGGGAGCAAGCGCTCAGTGACCTTTATTTGGGCTAAGAGTGCTTTGTCTCAAGGATACCGAAGCACAACCAGGCTGCTGGGGAATACCATCGGCTCTCCGCCTGGGTTGTGGGATACCTTTCCCGCCCCTAAAAATTGCTCTTTTTAGTAACCCCTTCTCCCTTAGCTCGTTCCCCTTTGTTCTTCTCAAAGATAAATAAACTCTCCAGTTTGGTAAACTCTCAGCTCCAAGGAAGCCACCCGACTTGCAGACTGGAGCCCGCACTTTGGGTGTGCTGGAAGGAGGGGAGGGCTCCTGACACTGACAGGTGTTACGCAGGTCTCAGCCTTCTGGTTTACTTGGGGGTATGGGGGGGCACTCACTGAGCAACCCCTCCCCCAACTGGCATTCAGCGGCCCCTGAACAGTTGCTCCGGGCATAGCCCACAAACGAAATCTTTCTTGCCCAGCTGCTCCTACCGAACTGCAAAGTTGTTGGGGAGAAGGGACGGTCCAGGGTGGGGGTCGGGTTTAAGGGGCTGGGACCCAGGACGGAGAAGGAAAGAAGGGGAGAGGTCCTCGCAATCCCTTGGGGGTGCGCTCCTCATCACCCGACAGCTTCACTTACCATCTCAGTGTAGGCATCCTTGCTGAGCCTGGGGGTCAACTTGATAGTCCCCATGAAAACAAAGAAGAGTCCCAGGGCCACCGAAAGGGCCACGACAGTTATGGTTCTGGGGGATGCCATGGGTCACCAAGGCAGGTCCCAACTAATCCTTCTGTTTTGCGCACTCTGTCTGTCTACGGCGCAAGCAGTTAACACAGAGGGAGCAAGAGGGACGCCGCGGAGGCAGCAGGCAGCTAGAATGACAAAGGAGAGGAGGGAGCTCGAGAGAAAAATTGAGAGATCGAGATTCAACCTCTCTCACTACAACAATCGCTGGGTCCTAATGCCCTACCCTTGCTCCTCACTGGCCCAGAGCATAGTATCGAAGTTAAGCGGAGCCCTGAACTGAGGTGGGAACTGCCTCTTCGTTGGGGGCATGGGTAGGTTAAGTTCAAGGAGATGCTCCGGAATGTGGAATTAGGGGAGACTTTCCTCCCACTTCTCATCTCCATCACCTTCCACTTATTCATTCTCTCCCTCCCCCACCTCTCTCTTCTCTTCCTTCCCTCCATCAAAACATTTGTCCTCAGAGTTGCTGGTTTCTGCAGTTGGTAAAGTTCAAAGATAAAACTGCAAATTTGTCTCACTTTGTTAGGGGGAAAGGACGATTGCTGTCAAAGAAGGTTTTAATTTGGTCTTCCTCAAAAACTTTTACTAATGCCAGAGTTTGAAATTTGGCTTTCAAGACCTTCCATGCATTGACCTCTGTCTCTCTTGGAAAGTTTATCTTCCAATAACTCTGTGGCCTTGTTGTAGGGCAGCCCCGATATTGAACGGGTTCCTGGCTGTGGGTCCTCACCCGCGCGCTTACAAGGGACTTATGAATACTCCACTACAGGCACACACAAAAGGTTAATAAAAGGTTTATTTACAAGGGAAAGGGAACTGAGGAAATGTACAACTCAGGGAGAAAATAGGGAAATAAAGTCTTTAATGCGTCCTACCCGATCCGCCGACCTGGAAACCCAAAGGAACTCTCAGAGCTGGCCGGACACTGCGAGCTGGCAGAGAGCCAAAATGGGGGGAACCCCCCCCCCTCCAAAGCCTACTTGTCTGGCTTTATACCAACCTGGTTGCTTAACCCCACCCTCAGGTCCCAGCCACCTTCCCTTTGGTGGTGATGGGATTTGGAGTTCCCAGTGTCTTTGGCTTTGGCCTGGGGTGGGGGTGGAGTCCACAAAGCCCCTATGGAATTAGCTTTAGGACATCCTTTTCCCCCTAACAGCCTCAAGGCCTATTACTCAGTCCACACACCTGAGCTTCCCCACCTCCCCTGCCCTTGGTCATTCCCTTCCGGACTCTGGACTCTGCTGCTCTTCATTTACACCCAATCTTCTCTTCAATGTCACCTGCATAAAGCCGGCCCTGATCCATTACCAGGTGGAGATAATTTCTCTCTCCTCTGATTTCCTAGAACAATACCCAACATTTATCAGCCATCTATCATGGAGTGATGGACTCTGCCCTCTAGTTTTCTTAGCTCATTTAATCTTTATAATAACATTGTGAGCTAAGCCTGAGCTCCCATTTTATGGATGGGACAATGAGGCACAGGGAAATTAAGTAAGCTGCCCAAGAGGAGATAGCTAGTAAATGGAGAGCCAGAATTCAAACTGAGGGAGTAATTTCCAAAGCCCAGGTTCTTAACCATTCTTTACAGATTTTCTTTTTAACATTTTTACATCCTTAGTATGGCACTTACCATGATATGGTTTAGTTCAGTAATTAAACACACGTACATGGGGGCACATACTTATTGAGAGGTAGTATTCATTAAGGAGATAAAAACAGTCCTACAGTCAGACCCAAAAGGCCCAGGGTTTAAACCCCAGCCCTGACACTAAATCTGTGAACTTAGATTAGACACTTAATTGGAGCCTCTATTATTTCATTTATAAAATGTGGATGAAGATTCTGCCACAAAGATTTGTTTTAAAAATTCCATGTAAGTAATTGTCTAATGTAGTGTCTATATATAATAATACCTCAAATGATGTAATTCTCTTCTTGCTTCTTCTGCCTTCCAATCCCCTACACAATTGGCTTTGGTTATAAGCATGTAAAAGGTAGGTGTTGGATGTGGGGTGTTAACATACGTCTGGAGAGGTGTGATTCTATCCATCTGAATCATATACAGTGTTATAAACCAATATTACCTCAATTAAAAAACATAGCTTAAGCAGAAGAAACTATCTATATCAATATCTATATATCTATATCTATATCTATATCTATATCTATATCTCTCTATATATATCTTCAAGTAAACTATTTTGGTTAAATGCAAAAATAAAATAAATGGTAGGGAACAATATCTACTTATGCCCCATAGTACCTACAGTGCCTTGTGTAAAACACAAATACTGATAAAATCCTGATAATCTTTGTTGGGGAAAATTGATGAGTGTAAATGTAAATACTCCTGGGAGTAACATAAGATTTAGTTATCTTTTTAATGGCTGAGTGGTATTCCATTATGTATTGTTCCATGTCTTCTTGATCTATTCATCTGTTTAGGTGCATTTAGGTTGTTTCCATATCTTGGCTACTGTAAATAGTGCTGCAACAAACATAGGAGTGCAGGTTTCCTTTTGAATTAATGTTTTTGTGCCCTTCGGGTAGACTCATGCCATTTGCAGAAAGGTGGATGGAGCTAGAAGGGATTACACTAAGTGAAAAAAGTCAGAAGGAAAAGGAAATATTGGATGGTTTCACTTATATGTGGAATATGGAGAAACCGAAGGGTCAGGAAAAAGATAAAACTTGCAAGCTCACCATAGGTGTGAGGCATACCACAGGGGAGAAGGAGGGAAAGGGGTGAGAACAGGAAGGGAGCTGCACAAGAACGGTGGACATGGAGCAGAGTGCTATTGTGGCGGGAGAACAACAGGGACTCCACTTGAGGGGAGAAATCAAATACTGTCCGAAAATTAACAACCATGTAAGAAAGTAAATTTATTTATTTATTTTTTTAAAAATAATAAATTTTATTTTTATATTCCCCATACAATTGCAACCCACCCATTCTGACCCAACTCCCTCCCCTCCTGCCCCCCACCCCCCAAAAAGTGTCTCTGTTTCATAGTTTTTTGTTGATTTTGATTTTCACTCTCTTATAGTTATTCATTTTCCTGGTCCCTTATTTAAGTTTTCTAGATTCCTGCTATGAGTGAGACCATCCGGTATTTTTCTTTTTCTTTCTGGCTTATTTCGCTGAGCATGATCCCTTCCAGCGCCATCCATGTTGCTGCAAATTGCGTGTTTATCTTTTTTGAATGCTGAGTAATATTCCATGGTGTATATGTACCACATCTTCTTGATCCAGTCATCTATTTTTGGGCATTTGGGCTGTTTCCAAAGCTTAGCTATTGTAAATAGTGCTGCTATAAACATAGGGGTGCAGGTGTTCTTTGGAATTGATGTTTCTGTGTCCTTTGGGTAAATACCTAGGAGTGGAATTGCTGGATCCTATGGAAGCTCTATGTTTAGTAGGTCAAGAAATCTCCACACAGCTCTCCATAGTGGTTGGACCAGTTTGCACTCCCACCAACAGTGCAGAAGAGCTCCTTTTTCTCCACACCCTCGCCAACATTTGTTGTTGCTAGTTTTTTTAATATGTGCCATTCTCACTGGTGTGAGATGGTATCTCATGGTAGTTTTGATTTGCATTTCCCTGATTACAAGTGATGTTGAACATTTTTTCATATGCCTGTTGGCCATTTGCATTTTCTCTTCAGTAAGTTCAGAGAAGTTTCTTTTTAGCTCTTCTGCCCATTTTTCCACTGGATTATTTTCTTTGTTGTTGGTGAGTCTCATCAGCTCTTTGCAGATTTTTGTGATCAGTTATTTATCATTAGTGTTGTTTGCAAAAATGTTCTCCCAGTCGGTGGGGTTTCTCTTTGTTTTGGTTATTGTCTCTTTTGCTGTGCAGAAACTCTTTAATTTGATGTAGTCCCAGCTGTTTATCTTTGCCTTCACTATCACTGCTTTGGGTGATGTGTCTGTAAAGATGTCTTTGATGTGCAAATCACGTAGTGTTTTGCCTATATTTCCTTCTATATATTTTATGGTTTCAGGTCTTATGTCTAGTTCTTTAATCCATTTTGAGTTGATTTTTGTGTATGGTGTGAGGTAGTGGTCAAGCTTCATTCTTTTGCATGTAGTGACCCAGTTTTCCCAGCACCATTTATTGAACAAACTAAGAAAGTAAATTTAATATAAAGCATTTTTTAAAAGATTTAGCTATCATTTGACTTTTCTGGTGGAAGAATGTAGACTCTTCTGATTTTGATTCATCCTGCAAATTACTGAGTGTCTCCAATGTGCATACAAGTGAAGGAGGCATGAAGGAATATACGGACCAATGAGGCAGGGGCCCTGCTCCCAAAGGGCTTCTTGTATAATGGAGATACAATTTGTTAGAAAATAAAGAATTTCTTTATACATAAAGACTGGGAAGAATAAGCCAAAATGAAATGTTTATCCAAATGTCTAGGTTGAATATGGCAGTAAAATGAGCACTTAGGGAAGTCCATTCACAAAATTAAACAACTGATCCATATATATACATACGTATATATATTTAATGACATACATATAGACTTTTTCCTTTCAAATTACATGAAAAGAATAATAAATAGTCCTCACAAAATATATAAGATACTGAATAATACAAGGAATAAATATACAAGGAAAAAATATCTCATGATCCCAATTTGGAGAAATAAACCTTGTTAATATTTTGATCAATTGATATTTTTAATAGACCCTTCTCTTGAATACCTCTCTGTTTACAAAATGTATATAAATGAATTTTTCAAAAATTGATCCTGCCATAGAATCAATTTTATACCCTGCTTCTTTTTACTTGTAATATTTTCCCATGTCATTAGGCTATCCAGAAATATAATCTCTCTTAAATAACTGTAAAATACTTCAGCATTATTTGAATGTATTATAATTCATTTAACTACTCTCCTGTTGATATTGATGTTGCTTTCATGGTTTTGTTTCTGTAAATAAATATGTGATGCATATTGTTGTATTGATATACATATATATGTATTTGAATTCCTGCATTTTTCCTTAGGATAAATTCCTTTAATGGTTCAGAATTACAAATTTTTTGCATATATATTTAATAATAGCTAGCATTTACTTATCATTTAGAGGATACTAGAACATATGCTAAGTAACTTGCAAGCATGCATCCCCAGATTAGTGCTATTACTTCTCTCCATTTTATGAATGAGGAATCCAGGCAAGGAGTGAAGCAGTTCTCCAAGTCTAGAGTAGGGCCATTACCTGTTGGGGCATTCAACTTAAGCCATTGTTGTTGCACAGTTTGTTGCTGCTGCTGCTTTAATTCATTTAAAAGATATGAATATTTAAAAGATTCTTGATACATATTACTAATGTGTTTTCCAGAGGAAATTTACTGTTCCATCAGCAATATAGGCGAATGTAGACATCACCATATCAGATTTACATTGAGAATTTCAGTGGTTTTCATCTAGCAATTTTATGCATTTCAAATTTTGTATTTCATTCATTAGTGTGTTAGAAAATTTTTTATATGTATTAGTTATATGTATATCTTACTGTTTATGTTTTTTGCATTTTATTTTGTGTATTGGTGGTTTTGATTGATTCATAAGAGGTCTTTCTTTATATCATGCTGACATGAGTCATGTTTTACTTTTCCCAGTTTGTGTTTGTCAATAAGTTTAATGGAGTCAAATCTCGTGATATGTTTATGACTTTTCCCATTACTTATATGCTCAGAAAGTTCCTTACAATCTCAAGATCAAGCATTTGTCTATAGTTTCTTTTTTTTTTTTAATTGAGGTAACATTTATTTATTTATTTATTTATACAAGCACTGGGTACAGTCAGAAGTGTGGGAGGGTGAGAGAATTCACCAGAGCCAGAGCAGTGCGGGGAGCAGAGCAGGCAGAAGGACCGAAGTACACTGCTGAGGGGAGCAGCGGGCGGCAGGAGAGGTCTGCGCGCCATGTGGGACCCTCCTCCGGTGGCTGGGGGACCAAACCGGTGCTGCAGAGGCTGCGGGCAGCTTCGCAACCCCGCTCTCAACCACTGCGCCACCGGGGAGGACCGAGGTAACATTGATTTAATACACTGTATATGTTTGGGAGTACAGGTTTGCTCCTCCTCAAATGTATGTTACCACACCATGCCCACTACCAAAGTACTAATGACCCTCCATCTTAGTCCATTGGCCTCCCTCCATCCTTTACTCCCCCTCCCGCCTCTGGTGAATCCAAAAGTTGGTTTGGTTTTGGTTTTGTCGGTTCCTTTCTTTTGTTCTTTATAGTCCCATGAGCAAAACCATTCTATTTTTGCCTTCTCTTCTGACTTATTTCATTTAGCACAGTCCCCTCCAGTTCCATCCACGCAAACGACAAGATTTCATCTAGTTTTATAGGTGAATGGTATTCCATTATGTGGATCCGCCACATCTTTTTTACCCAGTCATCCATTGTTGGGCACTGCCTGCAGTTTCTTTATTTTTTTAAAAAGATTTATTTTATTTATTTATGCACACAAGAGCTGGGGTGCAGGCCAGAGGTACGGGGGTGAGAGGATTCACCAGAGACAGAGTGGGGAACAGAACAGGCAGACTGACTGAAGGTAGCAGCAGGTGAGACAGGAAAGGTCCCCTTCGCCTCACCTCCCTGGCCAGGGATGGACTCCTGCTGCAGTGGCTGCGGATAGCTTCATAGTGCTGCATCTTAACCTCTTGGGCCACCAGGGAGGCCCACTGCCTGCAGTTTCTTAAAATGGTTGTGCTTTCACTTTTTTCTTTCACAGTTTGACTAATTCTGTCCCTTGTTGGTTTGTGATGCTTCCTTATTATATATAAGGTTCTTATGTTTTAGTAAGTCAGTTGAAAGGTTTTCTATTCTGTCCCACTGATTTGTTTATTCTTGTGACAGTATGTTTTAAATATTATAATTTCTGTATATATTATAATATCTTATAAGCCTAGTCTCCCATCATTACTCACTTTCAAAAATTTCTTCACTAGTCTCCCCTATTTATTCTTTTTGGCGAGCTTTAGAATCACTTTATCAAAGGGAAAGTATCATTGAGTTTTGACTGGATTGAATTTAACATCTAATTAATTTTTAAGAATTGGTATCCTGAAAAACTTAGCTCCCCCATCCAGATATATGGCATTGATTTCCATTTATTTAAATCCTGGTTGCTAAGAGATAAACTGATATCCTGTGTGTGTGTGTGTGTATGTGTGTGTGTATGTGTGTGTATGTGTGTGTGTGTGTAGAGCTTATTCATATGCATTTTTTAAAAGCTATTACTGGAGATTTTTTGCTATTTTTGTCATTGTGAATGGATTTCTTCCCTTCCATTATATCTTCTAACTGGTTGTTGTTGGCCTACAGGAAAACTATTGATTGGTATTCAGCCACTTTGCTAAACTCTTTTCTGAACTCTCTTGCTAAATCTAAGAGTGTTTCAATGAATTCCCTTGGGTGTTCTCTGGATAGACAACAGAATCAGCTGCAAATAATGATGACTTTTTTTTTGTCTCCCAAATTATACTTCATTTCTTTTTCACAACTCACTGTGGTAGCCACAGGTCAGCTTCTAACATTTGCCTGGTCTGGGGCAAGAGTACAAATGGAGGTCCACTTACCACATGTCAAGAAACCATGAATTGGAACACAAAAAGAAACAAGAAAGCCAATGCTTGTTACTACTGGACAGCAATCATTGCTATGGAAGAATCTATTGCTATTGAGGAAAGAAGGACTTGACAAGTTCATTTGTCTTTTCTTTTACTAAGAACTCCAGCTGCTCAAATTCTCCCTGCACTCCAAAGCAGTGTCTGATATCAGCACCAGCATATCCTCCTTCGGGTCTGGGTACATTTGCCTTTCATTTCAGGTACGTAGGGCAAGAGAGATGAAGTATTCCCCTTACGGTTGAATCGATGTTAAGAATAGATGTTTAGGGTTATGTGTTGTGCTGGCACTGAGCACTGGATCCCAAGTCACACCAGTACCCATATCTTCTTTAATATTTTTTTACTTATCTGTAATATGAGGGGTCCCAGTGCAGAAGGTCCGCCTGCCCAGATCTCAGGCTCGTACTGACAACACTACTACACACTTTTCAATGTCACAGCTTACCTCCCTGGTGGCACAGGGGTTAAAGACAGTGCTATCAAGCTATCTCCAGGCACTGCAGGTGGCTGGGTTACTAAGGCACAGCCAACCTCTCCTGTAGCTCCCTCCCGCTGCTTCCTTCAGCAGTGCATTTCAGGCATTCTGCCTATTCTGCTTCCCACCCTGTCTCTGGTGAATCCTCTCACCCTCTTACACCTCTCCACTATACCCCAGCTCTTGTATGCGAAAATAAATAAATCTTTAAAAAAATAAACGGCACAGCTTAGCTTTGTCTTCAATTGAAGAATACTCTCAGTTAGAAGACTCAAATACCCTGTGTCAAATGACATTCTAACTGCTTCACATAGGTCACCTCATTTATTCCTTATAGCAACCCCTCCAAAGTAGGAACTATTGTTAGGCTTCCATTGGTTAAGTAACTTGCTCAGAGTCACATGCTTGTATGTTCCTGAAACCCAGTTTGGTCTGAAACCAAAAGCCCATTTTATTAACTATAACATTTTACTAACGTCTATTTTATATCACTTTTCATAAGGTTAGCCTTGATCTGAAATGGATGCTCTTTATCCTTACTTGGTTCTGGAGGTAAAATGGAATACTGGATTTTTAAACTTTAACTTGTAACTGATCTGAGATTCCATAGCTAGTTCCAACAAAGACGTGGCGCTCTTTTTGTTGCCTGGTAGGACCTGAGAAATCATGTTCTTAATCCATCTCATTATTTATACCTACCCCTTGGATACTTATTGGTTTTTGTTTAATTTTGGACCGGTTACTGTGTTAGGGGTCACAGACTCACATACTTACAGAGGGTGAAGAGTTAATATAGATGTATAAATCTAGTGAGACACAAGGCAACAGATATAAAGTTTTCTTGTCGTGTGACCTCTGAATGCTCCAGAAATTCTGGGGTAACTGCTAATGAGGTCACCAATTAGAGTGTATTCTTTTGGTGGTTCTTAAAATAGGTCTGAGAACCCCAATTGTCTGTTATTTCCTTGAATTATTTTGTGGGTTGTTCTCTTAGAGTGTTAATGTTATTACTTTGATTCTGGTTTGCTTTTACTTGATGTCTTATCCAAAGGAGCATCGTTTCCCCTATTTGTTATCTCACCAGACAAGGGAGGACATCTGGGGTCCCTCAGTCCCATCCCAACCTCCAACTCAGCCAGGTAAGCTGGGCGCAAACCAGCGGCTGGAAAATCAAAGGAATGGACCAGAAGGCCCTGCTCCAGGCTGGGAAGGGTATCTTGAGACCCTTTAAGTCAAGATTAAAAAGAGGATTCCAGAAACACTGGTGAGGGCAGACAAGAAGCCAACATTTACCGATTAGCAAAAGAGCAAGGAAAGCGCTCTGGGGTGATGTCCCTGGGTCTGAGAAAGATTCTCTGAGGGGCTGGGCATGGGGTCTACATAGGTTTTAGGGCTGAGATTTGAGAACAAAGAAATTCAACTTGATTGAGAAAGCAAGGCAAGTGGACTTGCCAAACTCCGTTTATTATTGCTGAGTGACCATCTCATGGAGGGTGCATGCCTGCAGCTCCTGGTCGAACTGGTCTAGTCTCAAGGTCTGTGACTCTCTTTTTCTCTGGGTTTGCAACTCCATTTTATTCCCCCATAACAGACAACTTGATAGGCTGTGAAAAAAAAAACTCAGAAACACCCAAGCTGGGGAGAAATGAGTGAAAACAATGAGCCAAGGAAATTTATACTAGCAGGTGTCCAGACCCAAAGTCATAGGTTTTTAACCAACTGTTTACCAACTCGTGGGAAAAGCAAATTTAAATGGCAAAATCTGGAAAGTTTTTACTTGAGTACTGTCCTGTCCTTGTCGCAGGAACCTTCCTGTCTCGGTTATGGGAGAGGCTAACTATGACATGTATGAGAAAAATACATGCAGAGTATTCTGCCTTGTCAAAGTGATCCTAATACAAAGATTGTGAGATCCACAGCTGATGAGGTACAATACTCATACTGTTATAGGACAGGGAGTGGGGCAGCCCAAACCCCGCAAACCTGCCTATTCTAAATGGGTTCTGCCATCCGCCGCATCAACACAAAACATAGGAGACTTTAATGGGAAGGAACTTTAATTAAACTAGGAAACAATACAGGTAAGGCAAAGAGTCTAGTTTCTAAATGAAGCACCCAAAGTTACCCATCCCCTCGTGGGTAAAAGTCCATCCATATGGGATCGGCCCAGAACAAGGCCCCAAAGCCTGCTACAAGTATAAAGCATCTTCCAGTGGGGACCCACAGCAAAGGGTCACAAACAACCGGACAAGCCCGGAAGGAAAAGAGCAAAATCAACATCAAGATAAAAGCTGCCATTGTCACCTCCCCACGGGTCTCACCCACATCTGTGTCACCCAGTCCACGACCAAAAGACAAGCGCAGTTTCTTTACGTGTCTCTAGGCTCCATGCGCCTCCTCCAGGTCTCCTTGCTCCATCCTGCTTCCTTCCTCAGTCTCTTCTGCAGCTTCTCCTCTTCCTGCTCAGCTCCACCCTCCCTTGGGTGGGGCAGGGAACCTGGAACTTCCCCCTTTCCTGGGGACCACCCTGTTACAATCCCCCCTTTTAATTTTTATTCCACCATATCTATGGTGGCACAATCTCAGGGTGTAGTCTTAGGAGACAGTCTTTTTTAGGGTTACAATGTGTATAAGAGAAGCAACAATTAGTCAGCAGCATTGTCCATGAATGTCCAGTATGACAGTTTTCCATTCTGAAAAATAGTCCATTATACCAGCCAAAAGAAAAAAAAAATTGGAGCGTTAGCTAAAACAAGACAGCAAATATATCAAAATCACAGTTAAAAAAATGTTAAAATGGTTCAACTGATGTAAAACACAAATTTTCTCAACCTTGATCCCAAACTTTTAACAGCAAAGCAAAAGTTTGCAAACTAAATCTACTTTTTAATCATTTTTCTTATTTTTGCATAAAATCACAGAGTAGAAATAACTAACAGCAATTTTAGCTGGCTTTGTTGAAATATTCCATACAGGATCAGAGCGAACCGGTGGCATGCAGTCGATGTAGGCTTCAGGTATAAAGTTGGTCTCATCAGACTCCACCTGGGCTTTCCTCTTCTCGAGGGTACCAGGGCATTTTCGTTGGCCGGGTTGTCCAGTCCTGCCAATGGAGGCAAGCTTCCTCACCTTCTTTGGAGGTCTCTGGAACCCTACAAACAAGGCAAACAGGTTCTCCTCTCTTGGTTCAGCTCTTTTTCAACTTTTTGGAAGAACTCCACACAAAGCCACACAATCAAACTCGCGTCCAATTTTTTTTTTTTAAAACAGACAAAATCCCTATGGAAGTTATGCAAAAACAGACTCTAAGATAAGTAGCAAAAATTACTACCACTATTTGTATGCTGTGTTGATATCAAGGGGAGAGAAAATGTGACAAGTTAGTTTTGCTGGAAAAAAAAAATTACAACCTTTCTGCAGATCCTGGTTACTCAAAACAAAACAAAACAAAACAAAAACTTCGTGGATTCAGGACAAAATGTATAAAAAAATTACCAGTATTATGTCAGAGAAAACTTAGTAAATGTCAGGTGTATTTCCAGGTCTATTGAGTCCTTTGTAAGAAAGTTTTACTCTCAACAGTTCCATCAATAGAATCTGTTGAGACCTTTTCTCCCTATATTTCCAGAAACAATTTCTGTAGATGTGAAACAATTGAATTATACAATATTACAAGGTGACAATCACCATTGACAATTACATACATACCAGATACTGAGAGGTTTTTCATACACATTTTAGAAAACTACTGTTAACATTTTGTACATACCAAAGTTTTACCATTTTCCCAAGTGACAATGCTTCCCTTCCAGTTTTACTTCATTAGGTAAAAGCCAAATAGAACAAATTCATGTAATGCTTTCCCAGGAGGAAAAGGAGAAACTTCGTGGAGTGTCTCAGGAGCTCTACTGAGGTTCCACAAAATTTCCTGCATCAGTCAAATGACAGGCCACCAAATTTGTACTTGAATTTAGATTTCTGGGAAGCTTTGCCATAAATATCAGAAAGTAACAGAAACAACAATATTCAATCTCTATGAAGGCACCGGCTTAGTTCAGTAGCACAATGTTGACAATCAAACCATAACTTTTTGTTTTTCTCATAACTGGAGACTTTTTTTTTTTCAACGTCTATGGGCACCATGTATACCAATTTGTCGATCACTGGAGGTCAAGACAGTTAGACACAAGGACATACAGACATACAACGTATAGACAAAGACAGTTTTTTTTAGTTATGCCACGTGGAATGTTATGTAACTGCAGTTTTACTCCATAGGCTCAGAAAAAAAATGTCAAAGTCCAAAAAAAATGTGGAGTGTTGCTGGCAGAAAAATTTGCGGTTGTCATCCTACAAACCTAAGACTTTGGAAATAGGAAGGAAAAGTTTTATTAATCACAAGAGTTACACGACCTTGTTTATCACATTAGGGTTTTCAGTGTTGAAGACTTTTTGTTAGAAGTCAATCCTGGGGTATTCTGTACAGCAACTGAAAGAATAAAAATAACAGTTAACTTTTAAGCAAAAGGAGTCATCTCTTGTTAGCCACCAAGCAGGCACTCCTTGGGTTTCCTGGAATAGAACCTGAAAAAGCAAAATCAAATTATCAGTAATTAACTTTCAATTAAAAGGAGTCATCTCCTTACTTCTGTTAGCCACTCTGGGACAGAAGCTGAAAGAGCAGATTAAACATCTAAGCACAGATTACACCTCCCCCACACTAGGGAGGGGCAACAACAACACAGGTATGAAAACCTGGTACAGTTACATGATGCACCCTAAAGAGTGCTTTCCATAACAGACCTTCCTCAGTAGGTAGCAGAAACTTAGAATCTTGTCTTACACCAGCAATTGAACAAATTCAGGATTCAAAATGGCAAACATGCCCAAAACAAATTGTGTAGACAAAATTCACAGCAGCAAATCCTTTCAGACTCAGACAAAATCTTGTTAATTTTTCTGATCCAGACTTTGCAAAAATTCAAGTTATCTCCAAGAATCCATCAAGGATACCAGCAATTACCAGTTACTGCTTAAGGCTACTGTTTCCTTAACACCCAGGCATACATTTGCTAATTTAATCACCACTACTCCACAATTGGCTTGCAAAATCCATCAGGCCCAGAGCAGGAAGTAGCAAAAGACAAAGCTACATACCACTGAAGAAACATTATTGCCTTTAGAAATGCTAATGAGACAGCAGAGATTACAAAAAGAAAGAAAAAAAAGTTCCAAAGTCCTAGCAACAAGAACCTCTGAATTTTACAAGAGCACACCAAGTGGCCTCAGACGCCATCTTTGATCTGGCCACATGGTCCTACGTACTGCATAATCTTTTGAGTAAAACTGGCACAGAACAATTTCCACAAAATCAAATGTCTTAGCAAGTCACTACAAACAAATTACATACAGACACACAGAATCTTCACAAAGCCCAAGCCAGTTTTTCAACAGCAAATCGACATATGAAACAAACACACTGGAGAAACCAAAAATCACATTTGCGCTTATGGTAGCCAGTGCCATAGGGAAGCCCAATTTCCCCATGGGGCTGACTAACCACGGATGGCTCTATCCTAAATCACGTTGGACGCCAAATCTGTTATAGGACAGGGAGTGGGGCAGCCCAAACCCCGCAAACCTGCCTATTCTAAATGGGTTCTGCCATCCGCCGCATCAACACAAAACATAGGAGACTTTAATGGGAAGGAACTTTAATTAAACTAGGAAACAATACAGGTAAGGCAAAGAGTCTAGTTTCTAAATGAAGCACCCAAAGTTACCCATCCCCTCGTGGGTAAAAGTCCATCCATATGGGATCGGCCCAGAACAAGGCCCCAAAGCCTGCTACAAGTATAAAGCATCTTCCAGTGGGGACCCACAGCAAAGGGTCACAAACAACCGGACAAGCCCGGAAGGAAAAGAGCAAAATCAACATCAAGATAAAAGCTGCCATTGTCACCTCCCCACGGGTCTCACCCACATCTGTGTCACCCAGTCCACGACCAAAAGACAAGCGCAGTTTCTTTACGTGTCTCTAGGCTCCATGCGCCTCCTCCAGGTCTCCTTGCTCCATCCTGCTTCCTTCCTCAGTCTCTTCTGCAGCTTCTCCTCTTCCTGCTCAGCTCCACCCTCCCTTGGGTGGGGCAGGGAACCTGGAACTTCCCCCTTTCCTGGGGACCACCCTGTTACAATACCTCCCATTGGGTCACAGTCTCATGACTTCCTCTGTAGGCTGAAATGGCATTCAAGACCAAGACCATCATCTCGTAAGTGGCAGAGCTAGAAATAGAGTCTGCCAAGCAGCAGAGACTATTTTGGGGACACTTATTTATTTATTATTTTTAGTTGAAGTCTATTTATTTTCTTATATCATTGTTTATTTTTGTACAGTATTTGATTTTTCCCCTCAGGTGTAGTCCCCATAGTTCTTCCACCACCATAGCACCCTTGTGCTCTTCCAGCTCCACCCCCAATCCCATTGTATGCCTGCTGCACCTCCCCCTGCAGTGACCTTTAGGGTTAACCGGCCCTAGGTCCGGCTGGGCAACCAGCGCACAGCGGGAGAACAGCATAACACCCAGAAGCAGAGGAAGTACAGCGGAAGTTCCCTGAAAAGGCAGAAGCTTATCAAAAGATAACGACCACCAGGAACCACTACAAGAATGCTAAAAATCTTATCCTGTCTTTCTAGAACTACAAACTTTAATCCCTTATTTGTCTTTCTAAACTTCCTTCTCTCTTCTATAAAAGTCATTGCTTGTTATGTAGATCACCTCCCTGATGGTGATAGACTGAGCCCATGAGCAAGCTGATTTCATTGATATTCATTGTCCCTGTGCCTTTGGAAAACATATATATATTGGTCACAAACTCAAAGAAAATTACACTCAGATTTTCATTCTTGAAGTGTGTCTGTTTGTCATTTCTTTCACCGACGCCCTGACCACCCTGCACGCTTCTCTCAACCCTGAGGTGGCCTCATCGTCTACTGCTGTGCTGGTCCGCGGCAATGCCTCAGACCTATGGTCAGCTTGCAAGCTTTGTCTTTTCCCTGACCCTTTGTTCGGTTTCCTTATATTCCTCCTGTAAGTGAAACCATCTGATATTTTTTTTTCCTTCTGACTTATTTCACTGAGCATAATCCTTTCCAGCTCCATCCAGTTGCCGCAAATGGCATGAGTTTATCTTTTTTGATCACTGAGTAGTATTCCATTGTGTGTATATAACACATCTTTGTGATCCATTCATCTGTTTTGGGGCATTTGGATTGTTTCCATATCTTAGCTATTGTAAATAGTGCTGCAGTAAATTCAGGAGCGCAAGTTTTCTTTCGAATTACTGTTTCTGTGTCCTTTCAGTAGATTCCTGGTAGTGAAATAGAAGACACAAAGAAATAGAAAGACATTCTCTGCTGATGGATCAGAAGAATTAACATTATCAAAATGACCAACTCCAATAAAATTCTTAACATTGCCTGGCATTAGAATCACCCAGAAATTTGTTTTTAATGCAGGTAAGTGGGACCTATCTGCAGATATTCTGATTTAGTTGGTCTGAGGGAGTCAGGGGCCTGGCACTGGTATTTAAAAAACCTTCCAAGTGATTCTTGGAAATCACCAATAAAAAGGATACTCGGCTTTGTTGCCTCAAAACTCAGCCACCTCAGCAATATCTCAGAGAAATACAGGGCACATGTTGGGAAAAGAATGAAAAGTGAAAGGAGAAACAAAGTAATAGTGGGGTGACTATTATGTTCAACCTGTGCCTCTCTCTGTCTACTGTAGGAGAGAGATGCTCCTTCCAAGGTAGGTGTGAACAGTATGCCCCGAGGGGCGCTTACGCTGTAATGACTCTTTCCTCAGCTTCACAGGTGGTGCTAATGGAGACCCTCCACAGCATCACTGGATGTGTCACTTACATCAAAATTCCAACTGGCAGGTAGCGCTATAGGGCAAGTACTGCCCTCCCATTTTAACTCTTTCAGTTACTTCCAAGAGAACCAAGATTACACTGTACAGGCAGCAGCCCTTTGTGGCTGTCAGGACTAAGTTAGAAAGCAAACCTAACCCCAGATATGTGCAGTTCTTTCCAGAAATTGTATTTGTTGAGCATTGCCCATTGGTCTTGGAGAGGCAGAGGAAGTAACTGAAATCTGCAGATTAGAACAACCCCAGGATCTGAGAGCTCTGAGCCATAAGGAGACCGAAAACCCTCCACACTGCATCCATCACACGGTGAGCCTCTCTGCCCTTGACTACAGGCTGAGCTATGGAGTGTGGGCCCTTTCACTCCCGCAATATCAGCATCAGCATCGTCCAGGAACTTGTTAGATATACAAAATCTGGGGTCTGCCATAGACCTTCTGAGTCAAAAGCTCCAGAGGGCCTCCCTGGTGGCGCAGGGGTTAAAGACACAGCGCTATCAAGTGATCACCAACCACTGCAGCATGAGTTGGATCCCCCAGTAGGCCAGGGAGCAACCCACATGGCGCAGCAGACCTTTCTTGCCTCACCTACTGCTCCCCTCAGCAGTGTATTTCAGTAGGTCTGCCTGTTCTGCTCCCCACTCTCTCTGGTGAATCCTCTTACCCTCCCTACACCTCTGGTCTACACCCCAGTTCTTGTATGCATAAATAAATAAATCTTTAAAAAAGGAAAACCTCTGGAGATGGGATCCAGCAATCTGTGTTTTATCGACCCCCACCACCAGGGTTTATTGAACATAAACCCTAAACTTTGAGAACTGCTGGTTAAAGGTAAAGTGATTAGGGCCTCCCTGGTGGCTCAAGGGGTTAAGAAGCAACCTACGAAGCTGTCTGGAGCTGCAGCAGCACAAGTTCGATCCCAGGCTAGGGAGCTTCCAACAAGCAGACCTCTCCTGACTTGCCCGCTGCTCCCCACAGCAGTGTATTTCAGTCAATCTGCCTGTTCTGTTCCCCACTCTGTCTCTGGTGAATCCTCTCACCTACACCCCCCATGCCTTAGGCCTGTAGCCCAGTTCTTGTATGCATAAATAAATACATCTTTAAAAAAAAGTAAAGTGATTAAAAGTGGCGAAGCAGGCATCATCCAACTGATTTCAAGTTCTGGTTCTACTGCTTACTGTGTGGCCTTGGCAAAGTAGTTGATCCCTCCCTAAGGCTCAGCTACCTCATTTGTAAACTACAACTGCTGGTTTTCTCTCTGTGAAATAAGTACCCCTGTGGGTTAATGCACATAGAGCCCCGAGCACAGTGTGAGTCACAAAGTAGGACTGAATCAATGTTGGGGATACTTATAATAAAAATAATAATAATGATAGTAACTATTATTATTATAGAGGAGCTACAGCTGTAATGCAATATAGAGGGTTTGTGTTGTCCTCATGGCTCAGAGCTCTGAGATCCTGGGGTTGTTCCAATCTGCAGATTCCAGTTACCACCTTATTACTATTAACTATTATTATTATAAGGAGCCTTCTGGATAATCATTTTCATTTCCAACATGACTGGATCCCTTTGTGAAAAGTCCTAATTATAAGATCAAAAACCAGATAGTATATGTTAACTCAAAGGGGATAGGGTAGAAAGTGTTTCACTGATCAGTTTCTTCACAGAACCATGGAACATGAAAGTGTGTCTGTGAGTGTAGGGGTACCTTAAAAGCAATCTAGTCCTCCGATTCCACTCCACCCAATGATGGCCCTTAAAAGAAATACAGGCCCATAACATCAGGAAGGAAAGTAGAGACAAGTGTCTTTATTATTAAGGGTTTGCTACAACTGGTTATTTGGAGAGGAATGAAATTATGGCTTCTAGGTGGTTGTAACATTTGTGCCCTTGGAACTGAGCCCCAGGGATGAAGGTGAGGTTCATATACTGATGGCTTTCCAATGTGGAGCAGGACAAGGGGAGACATCCCCATGTTATTTCTCTACATCTACCTCTAACAGATGAAGCACCAATACTGGAATGCTGTTAACACTGAATTGCAAATTGCAACAATATAAAAAGCAAAGGGTTGGAACCTTATTAAGTGAGAAAATGAACATCAGCCCTGGCCATATAAATGTAAAGTAGTAAATATCTTGTTACCCTAGAAACGAGAACATAAAGATAGCTAGGTAGTTTGGTGACAGTTTCCAGGGTAATTCCTCCCACATATAACATAAGAACTTTCCTATTATGTTAACTCTTTCTCTATGTGCCCATTGGACCTTCACTTGATATTCACTATCACCTCCCTCTCCCAAACGATTCCATTTCTGACTTCCCTATCTTTGTTAGTGGCAGTGCCATTCTCCTAATTATTGTGGCCAAAACCCTTTAATGTTTATCAGTGAACAGGAGGCCCCCTCAAAGTAATGTATACCTCCAAATCTAGGAAATGCAACTTAGAAAAAATTAGACACATAAATCAGGAAATGATAGACTCCTCAGTTGAAAAAAAAAATTTTAAAAATGGGCTCACAGTGGATGAAACTAGCCATCTGTGACTCCCCTGAAGCGACTTTTTGTAAATATAATTTGTAGATATACTGCAGATGAGATTAAGATGCGTCCCAATATCTCACCTGGGAGCTACCAACCTAGAATGTAATTCATGTAAGATGAGCTGTTACCTTGGAAACTGACATGTAATGAGGCTAGGAGGCAGGTAATGTTGTAATGACAGAATTCTGGTAACGAGTTAGAGGTGATGGAAAAAAAACATTGGAGAGTCACTGTTTATCCAGCACTGTTCAAGGTACAGGAACATTGGTTTGGTAGACATGTTACAAATATCCCAAAAGACTCCCTCAAAACCATTCAGCTCTGTATGTTCAAATGGCATTTTGGTGTCTTAGGTACATTATTAATTAGTGGGTATGACCCAAGATGGGAGATAAGAGTATTTCTATCACTAGAAACTATATTCCTCGCTGGCATTTGGCTTTATGTAAGTTAGTGCTTTAGAGTCTAATCACTTCCATAATAGCTGATAAAATCTAGTTCTGTTTCAGAGTATGGACTCTAGAAGCTTCAATAATATTCATCAATTCACTTTTTTCTCTGAGATTTTACTTTTTCCCTCATATTCAATATAATGCAAGTCCATTGTATGCAAATTGGCAAGTGTGGAAATGGAAGCCAGTGAATTACCCCCTGAGACCACAATCTTTTTTTTTTTAAATAAATTTTACTTTATTATTTATTTATTTATTTAAGATTTATTTATTTATTTATTTATTTATTTATTTATTTATTTATTTATTTATTTATTTATACAAGAACTGGGTGCAGTCAGAAGCGTGGGAGGGCGAGAGAATTCACCAGAGCCAGAGTGGGGAGCAGAGCAGGCAGACAGACAAAGTACACTGCTGAGGGGAGCAGCGGGCGACAGGAGAGGTCTGTCACGCCATGTGGGACCCTCGCCTGGTGGCCAGGGATAGAACCAGCGCTGCAGAGGCTGCGGGCAGCTTTGCAACCCAGCGCTGGACCAATGCACCACCAGGGGAGGCCCGAGATCACTATCTTGAGACAGCCACCGTCAACAGTGGGTTCCTTCCAATGCCCCCTTTTCTTTACACATTTAAGAGCATGCTGAATGCACAATTCTCTTTTTTCTTTATTTTTTCTTTATTTTCTTACATCACTGTTTTCGCTTCAGGCATAGTCCCTGTAGTTCTCCCACCATCATAGCACCTGTAGTCCCTTGTGCTTCCCTCTCTCTTCTTTTTCTCCTTGTCCTCTGCCACCCTCCCCCCCCCCATTGCTATTTGCAAGTCTATGGTCAGCCTGCAAGTTTTGTCTTTTTTCCTGACCCTTTGTTTTCTGTGCTCCACCTATAAGGGAAACCATCTAATATTTTTCTTTTTCCTTCTGACTTATTTCGCTAGCATAATCCCTTCTGTCTCTATTTATGTTGCCACAAATGACATGAGTTTATCTTTTTATAAATTAACGTTTTAAAAAAATTTGCATAGAAGAACTCGGGTGTAGGCCAGAGGTGTGGGGGTGGGGTGAGAGGATTCACCAGAGACAGAGTAGGGAGGAGAACAGGTGGATTTACTGAAATATACTGCTGAGGGGAGCAGCCGGCGAGACAGGAGAGGTCTGCTGTGCCATGTGGGTAGCTCCCTGGCAGAGGGCGGGAGGGATTGAACTCAGGCTACAGCAGTGATGACACTGAGATTTAACTCCTAGGCCACCAGGGAGGCCCGAGTTTATCTTTTTTGATCACTGAGTAGTATTCCGTTTTGTATATGTGCCACAACTTCTTTTTTTTTTTTTTTTTATTTTATTTTATAGAGGCATGTTTTATTTATTTATTTTGTTTGTTTGTTTGTTTTGTTTATACATGCACTGGGTACAGGCAGAAGCACGGGAGGGTGAGAGAATTCACCAGAGCCAGAGCGGGGAGCAGAGCAGGCAGAAGGACCGAAGTACACTGCTGAGGGGAGCAGCGGGTGGTGCCACAACTTCTTGATCCATTCATCTATTTTGCAGTATTTAGGTTGTTTTCATATCTTTGCTATTGTAAGTAGTGAACGCACAATTCCTTATCCTGCATTTTCCACTTACGGTTGCCTTCTCTACATATTTTCACATCATCACAAACTTTTCAAAGATATGATTTGAAGTTAAAATTTTACTGAAATATAAAATACAGAAAAGTGCATCTATCAGGAGTACAGTTTGATAAATTTTCACAAAATGAACACACCTGTATATCCAGCACCTAGATGAAAACAGACAATATTATTAGAACCTCAGAAGTGCCCTTGTGCCCCCTGCCAGGCATTCCTCATACCAGAAAGGCAATGCCATCCTGACTTCTAACATGAGTGTAATTTTTAGTGGCTTTGCAACTTTATTTTATATAACCATTCCCTATTTTTCTGATGTCTCTTGAAAACGCTTTTCTTTTATAAACTGTGAGACTCTTTGCGCATGTATTTTTGTTCACATCTCTATTTCTTTTGACTAGATTTCTAGAGGTGGAATTTCTGGGGCAAATGGTATGAACTTTTAAAGTTTTTTTTTTATTATTCTACTTGCCTTCCAGGAAAGTTGTAACAATTTATAACCCGGTAGGACAGGGTGTGAGAGCTTTTGCCTCTCTGTCCATGATCTGCTTTTGAGGAATATCAGTTCTTTTTTAATCTTCACCAATTTGATAGGTAAAAATTATCCAGTTGATATACTTCATATGTTTTATCATTTGTAGTGAGAGAGGACAAAGCAGTTTTTGACCAATTTCTTTTCCGGTGAATTTTCTCTCCCTGCCTTTGTGAAGGTCTCTGTTAGGGTCACTGTGTTTTTCTTAACAGTTTATAAAAGCTCTTTATGCAATAAAGTTAATGGCTCTTTGCCATACATGTGAGTACTTTGTATTTCTGTGATTTAATTTGTTAATTATAGATATTTTTACATGGGAGTTTATGTAGTAAAATCTATACGGTGAAAAAAAATCTACAGGGTGTTTTTTTCCTACTGCTTTTCAGCTTAGAAAATTCTCCTAAGTCCACATTTCAGATGCATACTTATCTATATTTTATTCTAGGGCTTTTATGATTGTTTTTTTGTTTTGACCTTCAATTAATTCATCTGGAATTTCAGAAGATGCATGTAGTGGAGGCTCAAATGTTAATGGGCATCACCCGGGTTGTTTCTCACAAACCCAGATATTCCTGAGCCCTACCTGCTGAGATTTTGATTCCTTAGGTGTGGGATGGGGCTCAGGAACCTTAATTTGTTAGTCACCCCAGCTGATCACTTTGCAGATTGGCTTCTGATATTTTTGAGAAACTTGCAGAATGCAGTGTAGCCTGCCATGTACAGAGACTTAGCACCTCCCTCAGCTCCCAGGTCACTATACCCTAAAATCCATCCTACACACAACTCCCAGAGATCTCTTCCAGAAACATCTCATGAAAAATTCTTTATTAACTGCCTATCATCAATGGAAACAGTTTAACCCTGTCATCCCAGCACTCCCAACCCTTCATCATCTTTACCCATGGATCTAATAACCCAGATCACCAATGACTTGGGCATCACTCTCCCATCCCCCCAGTCCTGCTCCTTTGTGGGCCTGAGACACACAGACAGTTTTTCTTGCTGCAGCCCCTACCACTTCTTAGATTATTTAAATCCTATGCATTCAACGCAATTCTCTTACTTCCCTGAGTACCAAGGTGACACGTGCCTATCTTAGAATTACCAAAGTCCTTTTTGCTGTGCAGAAGCTCTTTAATTTGATGTACTCCCAGCTGTTGATCTTTGCCTTCACTATCACTGCTTTGGGTGATGTGTCTGTAAAGATGTCTTTGATTTGCATATCACGTAGTGTTTCGCCTATATTTCCTTGTATTTCTATGTATTTTATGGTTTCAGGTCTTATGTCTAGTTCTTTAATCCATTTTGAGTTGGTTTTTGTGTATGGTGTGAGGTAGTAGTCAAGCTTCATTCTTTTGCATGTAGCGACCCAGTTTCCCCAGCACCATTTATTGAACAAACTTAAAGAGCTTCTGCACAGCAGAAGAGACAATAACAAAAACAAAGAGAAACCCCACCGACTGGGAGAACATTTTTGCACACAACACTAATGATAAAGGACTGATCACAAAAATCTGCAAAGAGCTGATGAGACTCAACAACAACAAAGAAAATGATCCTGTCAAAAAATGGGCAGAAGAGCTAAAAAGAAACTTCTCTGAAGAGGAAATGCAAATGGCCAACAGGCATATGAAAAAATGTTCAACATCACTTGTAATCAGGGAAATGCAAATCAAAACTACCATGAGATACCATCTTACACCAGTGAGAATGGCACATATTAAAAAAACTAGCAACAACAAATGTTGGCGAGGGTGTGGAGAAAAAGGAACTCTCCTGCACTGCTGGCGGGTGTGCAAACTGGTCCAACCACCATGGAGAGCTGTGTGGAGATTTCTTGACCTACTAAACATAGAGCTTCCATAGGATCCAGCAATTCCACTCCTAGGTATTTACCCAAAGGACACAGAAACATCAATTCCAAAGAACACCTGCACCCCTATGTTTGTAGCAGCACTGTTTACAATAGCTAAGCTTTGGAAACAGCCCAAATGCCCAAAAATAGATGACTGGATCAAGAAGATGTGGTACATATACACCATGGAATATTACTCAGCATTCAAAAAAGATAAACACATGCAATTTGCAGCAGCATGGATGGAGCTGGAAGGGATCATGCTCAGCGAAATAAGCCAGAAAGAAAAAGAAAAATACCGGATGGTCTCACTCATAGCAGGAATCTAGAAAACTTAAATAAGGGACCAGGAAAATGAATAACTATAAGAAAGTGAAAATCAAAATCAACAAACAACTATGAACCAGAGACACTCTATGGCAGGTGGGGGGCGGGGAGGGGAGGGATTGGGGTCAAAATAAGGGGGTTGCAATTGTATGGGGAATATAAAAATAAAATTTATAAGATAAAAAAAAAGAATTACCAAAGTCCATTGGTGTGTATTGTGATGTTGTGAATTTTGTCTTCCTGTCAAGTCACATAATATCAGGAGCCTGGTCTGTGTGTTTATCCCTCCTAGCTTCTAACATAGTACTGGGTGCAAGGTTGCACACACGAAGAACGTGGTCAGTAGGAGTGATTTCAAAGCATGTTATTTCTGAGAGCTAATGTTGTAAGATCTCATATATCTTTTCCTTAGGCCACAATGAGAATGTATGACACATTTTCTAGGGACTTCACTTTGCTGTGATTTGTTTTGCTGATAACAAAGTTAAGCAAATGTCATCTTGATTTCTGCTTTAATTTATTTTAATAATATTGCTTTTTTTTAAACAGCAATGTGTGACTTGTCCACTTATTGACTTTCTGGTTAAAGAGACTAAACTTTTGTAAATATAGGATATTTTTCCTCATACAAATGTAATGATTTCTCTTTTATAGAAGAACATACTTTATCAGATTAAATAAATATGAAAGGGTTAATGGCCAAGTAACTACATTCTAGCTTCCTAATTTCTTTTCTTGCTTTATCCCTCAGGGTTTTGCCTTCTCAAATGACAAACTTGCTTTAAATGAGTTGCTTGGATGCTCAGAAAATGTGAGTGTGGGGATGAGGGAGGATATGTCCTTTGCCTTTCAGTGGACAAAGTGGGATTCAGTTCAGTCCATCAAATATTGATTGAGCTTCTGCTCAAGCTTTTGGAATGGGAAGTAAAAGATTTCCTTTTTGAAAAAAAGTATATATGCATACAGTCTATACAATTCTTTTTGAATGATAATAGCGAACATTTATTGAAACTGTAAAACTTAATCTGTTCTAAGCACTTTGCATGCTTAGAATTAAATAAGAATGCTAGCTTATTTAATCTTTATCACAACCCTATAGGGTAAGTACAATTATTATGGACATTTTTTCAGATGAATAAACTGAGGGACTGAGCAATTAAGTATCTTGCCCCTGTTTACACAGCTTATAAGTGCGGGGACTTGGGTTTGAACTTTGGTGCAGCTGTCTTGATGTTTGCTGTTATTTGAGGTACTGGGTTATCTTTAATTTACTGTTGTACTCACCAGGACTAATGCATTGCATTGCACATAATAGGCATGGTATGATTCGAATAAATGAGTAAGTGAAATATTGACTATGAAGTGCTTTCCATTTAAGCCCAATTTACTATTAAGCATAAAAATTAAGTGTCATTAAACATAGATTCACTTTACTGTAAATTGTATTCTATCAAAGCAAAATTTCTTTTTATAGCACACACAATGTGTGCATCCTCCAATGTTCTCTTACTCATCTCCCCGGGCTCTTAATCTTCTAGAAATTAGAGAAATAATTGTATGTAGTGCAAGAGCTGATAAATGAACGATGGTATCTAACCACCTCCTGAGTTTTGTAGTCGATGGAGAAAAAGTATTTCCTTGAGGTTTTAGGATTCAGAGTCCTGAGTGGGATCCACTTAAGAAACCAGGTTTACCTTGTCATAATGACGTACTACTTTTTTAATGCAATTTAAAATAGAAGGAGAACGAAAATCGGAAAAACCCTTGGCCCAGAATAGTGCAGACTTACAAAAGGTTGCGATTTGAGGAAGCCACCCCATTCTTTGTCTCCCAATCTTGCAAACCGCTAAGGATTTACTGTCTGAAGTTCTACCATTAGAAATTTGTTGTTGTTGTTGTTGAAAGAGTTAAATCTAAAGCACCCCAGATACTGGTAGAACTATTGACACAGTAGTGCGAATTTCTTTGTGGATTTCGAGGCTTAGCCAGATTCACCAATGGGACGGTGAGAAGAGCAGGCTGTGGGTGGGGTTGCGGGGAGGGGCGTGGAGGGCGGGGGGGTGCGTTGTAAACTTGCGGGGAGGAGGGCGGCGGACTATAGGGCGGCGAGTGCTTTTGAGGAAGGTCTCTAGAGAAGAACGCCGGGCAAAGTAGGGCGGGGGCTCCCCAAACCTGCAGCGCGGACCTGGGGGAGCCCCTGGTTTCGCCGCACCTGCCCGAGGCTAGCTGCCGGCGCGTAGCGAATCGAGGCGCCCTGCGCACCAGGAAGTGACTCCCCTACGGCTGCGATCCGGGCCCTTCCCTGGTCTTATTGTTTGCCCACTCAGGTTTGTAAACGGATTTATTGGTTACGAAAGTAAGGGGGGTAATTAGAGTCCGATTTAACACTTACTGTCCAGAAAACTGCTTATTGCACCAAACTGCCCACGGAGCAGGGGATCTGGAAGGCAGGGGGGAGGTGGGGACGGGGACGGGACCGACGCCGGCGGCTCAAGGTCGAGTTCCGCCCGCGGCCGCCGGTGCTCTGGCCTCTCCCTCGCGCCCCGGCCTCCCCGGCCCCGCCCGCGATCAGCGGTTGCCCTTTCTAGTGTTTCCTTCTGTGAACCCTCCCAACAGAACAACTCCCCTTCTCTCCAAGAAGGAGTAGTGGGGCTGGTGTAGGGGTCGAGTGCCGGGCCTGAGGGCTGCTCTCGGGCCGCCGCACTATACCTACTTGCCGGTTTGATTTAGCCAGGAACGGAGTCTGGGGCAGGCCCGCTGAAGGAAGGGTAAACAGGGAATGTAACCGTGACCCTGGCCCGGGAGATAACCTTTGGCCCCAGGGACGCCCTGACCCTGGGCGGCCTGCTCCATTATCTCCCACTTAAACTCTTAGCGGTGAAGCCGGTGGCTCTTCCAGCCCTGGAGACGGTCTTCTGGATCCTGGGCCCCTTTCAGATCCATTCCTGAGGCAGGTCTAGGTCGAAGTCACACGCTTTCCCTACCCCACCCCCACCCCCTTTTACCCAAGCATTTATTTAAAACAGAAAAAACGTAAAATTCTTTAAATAGTTTTGAAATTTTTTTTGGTACACAAATGCCCTCTATGACGTCAAGAAACGAAGAAACATAACTCACTTTGACTGGTGTTGCCATGCTGCCTTGACAAATAAGCACAAAAATTACTAACTGTGATAAAAGGCACTTTACCAGGAGAGATGACTGATGGCATCCTGAAATAGTAGGGTCCTATTTTAGGTCATAGCTGATCATTTAGAGGAAGAAACCTACGTGGATAAGGACCCTCCTGCTGGGGACAGGGAAAGTGAAGCAGTCTTCGTGGCAGTCACCAGTGACAGCACCCACACCCTCACCAAAAAAATGTCTAAAGGTTGTGAAATAGGGAGCTGGAATCAAATTCCTCAGCTCCCCTGTCCCTCCTCTGCCAGCCCCCAGCTGGGCCTGCAGCTTCCTTAATCATTCCCACTTTCTGCCAGCCTGAGGGACAGGGCCCTGCTGAGCCAGCAGCACTCCCTCCCTGCTGTATCTGGACTTCCTCAGTGCCCCCTTCCCTTCCAGCCTTTCTTTATTTATTCTTTGTCTCCTACCTCTTCACTCATTTCCTCTTTCAGGGTTCTGCTTTTTTCCATATCAAATACAGACATTTGTCTCACTTGGAGAGATGTCTATCACATGCCATACAGGTAGGACAGGGCTGGCCTTAAGCTCACCACAGTCCAGCAGATCCTAACACAAAAGATTTTTTTGACATGTGTTATTTTGTTTGGTATACTTTTTTTTTTAAGCGAAGTACCATTGTTTTACCTCCTGTTTTATATTTTGACAGTACAATATTTCTCCCCTCAGGTGTGGTCACTGTAGCTCTCCCGCCACCAAAGCACCCACAATCCTCTGCCATAGTCTGTCATGCCTCCCCCTTGTGAGTTGTTTTTGTAATTTCCCACATACATACATTATTACATCTGACCAGTGTTGCAGGTTGGACACATTGAGGCTTAAGGAGGTGACATGTTGCGAGTCAGAGAGTAAGGAAGGAAGAAGTCCTCTATTGGGAATGGGCCTCCCACCTCCAACTGCTCACACCTAGAGCACTTCACATATATGAGCTCTATTCAATTCTCTCCACAATCCTGAAAGGTAGGTGTTGTCAGTTCTATTTTTGTAGATGGTGACCCTGAGGTTCATAGCATTTAAGCAGCTTGCTCCAAGTGGGAAGCAGAGCTGGGATTAGAACGTGGCTCCAAAGCCCACTCCTGTGAGTTGGGTGGAGGCTGCTGTCATCAACACCTGAACTCTGGGCCAGCTGAAACTTATTCTGTTAGAAATTTGAAGTGTTCCTCAGGCCTTCATGCTGTGACAGTTCTTTTCCTTAGTACACTGTAAGCATACAAATTGGTGTATGAGCTAAATGGTAGCACCAATATCAGCATCCTTTAAGGTACCTATTGGCATACTAATTTCACAGAAGTAGAAGAAACCAGGGAGGAATCTCTGTTCATCAATCTATTACATACATTGGACTTTTAAATATATATCACTGTGAATTAAGGTGTGTCTAAACATTGGGATGAAATCTAAGGTAGAAGGCAAGACCAAAAATGTAATTTCACAGCAGTTCAGGAAGGTGTCTGGCCAAGTCGATTCGCATGTCTTAGGAATACAAAAAAATCACACACAGCAATGATCAGGGACCCTAAGGTAAAATATTTTTAGACAGTAGCACAGAGTCCTGTGTTGGAGCAAGAGGGATTCCTTCCTCTTTCCAAAATGAGGCCCTCCACCTATTCTAAGTCTTCCAGCTTTTGCCTCAGTTACTCCCCCTCTCCCTTCCTCCTGCTCCCATCCTTCTTCGATATTGCTGCTTCCACTCAGTCCCAGGGTCTTTGAGCCCATGGTGACAGTTAATCATGAACACGTACTGAGCCTTTTGCAGGTATTAGACATGATGCAAGAGCTTTACAAACATCATCTCTGTTAAATTTTCTGTGGAGTACTTTTTATTAATTACCTTTATTTAACTCTTACAACCACAATATGAGATAGGTACTATTATCATCTCTGTTTTACAGATGAAGAAAAAGGAAGGTCAGAAGGAATGATTAATTCGCCAGAGGCACCCAGCTAATAAGCGGAGCCAGGGAACTGCCCAGGTCTGCCTGACTCTAGGGGCCACACTCTCAATACCTCAAATCTTCATTTGTCCCTCTTGCTTGTCACTTCCCATTGCCTATTCCTCTTCTTTCTTTGGCTCCAGACTTACTGGCTGAGTCAGTGCCTTCCCGAAAGGCATCTCTCTTGGCCTCCAAGCTCCACCCTATCTTGGTCCTTCTGGGTTAACAACCATCTTCTTGGCTCTTCAAATATTGCCTTTTCTCAGGTTTTGTCAATGGCCTTTTGCTCCCCTCATTCCTCAAAGCTCTCTTGATCTTACAACTTGTGCTTCTTATAATAGACACTTGATCAAATCTCTAGTCCTGACTTCTCCGCTCATTTGTAGTACTGATTCTCTACGAACTTGGTGGATGTTTCCATTTGAGTATGTCCCTACCTTTTCAAACACATGCCTCAAAACATGAATTTGCTTTTTATCAACCTCCCTTTTTCATCTTTATGTCGCTACATAAAGCCTCCATCAAATTACTGTTGCCTTTGCAATAAAATCCATATTTTATTCAGGCAGTCAAGTTCTTCCAGCTATCGCTCTAATGTAACTTTTCAGTCTTACTGCCTCTATTCCTTGAAATGAACTGTCCACTTAGCCAGATTGATCTAGCCACTGTCCTGGGAACATCTCATTCACCTCCCTGCCATCCTTCAGACTTGGTGCAGGACTCACCTGCTCCGGGGAACCTTTCCTGAGCATTCATCAGGAATCAAGCATATCCTGTTCATTACTATCTTTTTTCCTTTATGTCTACACTTGATGATAACCTTTGAAATTCCACCCATGTCTAGTGGGGCACAGTGCCTTGCACGTAAAAAACACTAAATATTAGTTAATTAATTGGTTGTTGGGTAGGAGTGTAGACTATGCAGAGACCTGGATCATGGAAGTATATCTTGAGAGTTGAACTCTTTGCTGGAAGATGGAGACTATATTTTCCTTATCTTTTTATTTTGGGAGCCAAAGGCAGTATCTAGCATACAGTCATTCAGTTCTGCTCAGCAGTCCTGTGTCCACCCTGTGCCAGACACTGCGTCAGGTGCTGAGCTTCCATAAGCATTTGTAAATGAATGAGGGGTTTGGGAGTTATGCCTGTTTTCCAACTTCTCTTTGTCTGTCTTTCATGCAGGTGAATCATAGTGTTTCTGTGAATGACAGGCATTAAGAGAAGAGCCTGGTGCACAGCCTGAGATGTTTCCTCTCCAGGGTGGGTCTCTTCTCCAAACCAGGATTGCTTCCTTGATGTATCAGAAAAGCACCAGGTTGATCACAGCCTTTTTGGGCTCAGCATACAAGGGAAGCTTCATCCATGTGATAACCAAGAAGTGTCAACAAGAACAAAAAAGTCAGAAGAAACTGAGTCATCTTGGACCACCAAGTGAATCCTGGCAGGAAAGGTGAGGCCCGAACTGATGTCCTTAGCAAGTCCGAATCTCTGGACTGAATGAGATTCTATATTCCTGATGTAACTAACATGGCACTGAAAGGATTTGAGGACACTGAAGGTAGGATGCCCAGGGCAAACTTGAGACATCTGACGAGTGCTGGCAGATATGTTTTGGGATCACAGAAAATGTGCTTCTTGCCTTTAAGTGTGTTTTCAGAAAGGAGATAATAAACTGGGACTTTGTCTCTAAAATGTCCAGAGCAGGAATTCTGAAACTCAGGAACCTAGAGAGAGATTAGATGCATTAGAAATGAATAGTCCCATTGCAGCCTTGCAAACACAAATATACCTCATTTTATGCAGCAAATGTATTTTCTAAATCAAATTATACTTTAAAAGCATTAGGGAGGTGAGCTATTTAAAGGAACCCAACAGTGAAGTCTTTTGTAATATGATTAATTACCTCCTGATAAATCTGGATTTTTCTTATATTAGGTTTGCCCATCTGTTCTGCTTTGTTAAATAGACAGCACCAGAATGGGCTCTTCTCCCAGACTCTATCTCCCGAGGGGCATGAGGGTTAGGTCTTCTGAATGATAAGTAAAATGCTGGAGAAAATGGTGGCAGGAAGTACTTATGCAAAATAGGTGCTCAGTACATATTTATATAATGAATGAAGTGCCTGAATTATTTTATTCAAGGCTGGCTGATGTGGTGACACCACTTTGGAGGCTGAGCTATGAAGAACAACTGAAGGTAGGTGCCCAGCTTAAGCCCTTAGTCCTCCATTTCACCAGGTGAAAGGTGCTATCCTTATAGGAAGCTTGATTAGCTGCCTCTACCCAGATACCCCTACCCAGATGCCCCAGCAGGTCTTTAAACTCCATATGCTAATGAGTCTGAAAATTTTTTAAAGATTTATTTTTATTTATGTATGTAAAATATAAGAACTGGGGTGTAGGGGCCTCCCTAGTGGCACAAGGGGTTAAGCGTCAGCACTATGAAGCAATCTGCAGCTACTGCAGCACGAGTTCGATCCCAGGCCTGGGAGCTACCCACAAGGCACAGCAAACCTCTCCTGTCTCACCCACTGCTCCCCTCAGCAGTGTATTTCAGTCAGTCCCCCTGTTTTGCTCCCCACTCTGTCTCTGGTGAATCCTCTCACCCCCCTCCCACCTCTGGCCTGTACCCCAGTTCTTGTATACATAAATAAGTAAATCTTTAAAAAAAGAACTGAGGTGTAGGCCAGACGTGGGTGTCTCACCAGAGACAGAGAGGGGGGCAGGACAGGCAGATCTATTGAAATACACTGCTGAGGGGAGCAGGGGGAGAGACAGGAAAGGTCTGCTGCACCATGTGGGTTAGCTCCTTGGCTAGGGATCAAAGTCATGGTGTAGTGGTTGGTGATATAGCTTGATCGTACTGAGACTTTAACCCCTGCGCCACCAGGGAAGGCCCCCAAGTCTGCGAAATTTTAATTTCAGACCAGTTATGTGTTCTAAATTCTAGAGCCATATATCCAAATGCTTGTTTTCTTTCTTGCTTTTTGTGGCTCTTCTTATAGCTTTCTGTGTGTGAGTAGCAAGCGCTCTTGCTGCTTCATATAGAACTGCACCTTCTACCCTGGTAGCCACTAGCTGCATGTGGTTATTTAAATTGAAATGCAGTCGATTCGGCGATAATGCTTGTTTTGAAAACGGAAATTTGTTCCAATGGATTGACATATTAGGGAACAATTTGAACATAATGCAAATTTCACGTTTGCTTAGGAGTGATTTTGTCCTTGAGAAACACTGGATGAAAGAAAGAAACTGCACCCAGCTGAACTGAGCTGGATAAAAATACAGAAAATGAACAGGCACACACACCTCAAACATCTACCTGCTCATTCAGTTTGCTGTTTTGAGCTACACCCATTCACATCTGCTGCTAGAACGTTCTGTCCAACTCATGTAACCCTCCCTTTACTCCCTCGTGATTACTCATAAGTAGACAGCCACATCCATAAGCAAGCTTCAGGTCTTTGTCAGGGGAAAGTGCTATCCTTACCAAAGTTTTTGTTTCTTAACCACTTAATCTGTATAAAACTGTACTACTCAAAGTCCACAGTTTACATTAAGATTTACATTTCATTAAGATTTGAGTGAATATGATGTGTCAGTGTAAGTTCAATAGTTGTACGAATGTACCACTCTGGTGGGGATGTTGTTAGCGAGGGGATGTTGTATGCGTGTGTGGGGCAAGGATTTGTAAGAAATCTCTGTACATTGCACTTGATTTTTCTGTGCATCTAAAACTGCTCCAAAAATTAAGTCATTTGAAAAATCACACAAAAACAAATAAAAAATCTGCGACTCTGTTTTTGAGGCTATTACTCCTGTGAATAATGATAGCATAGGAAATACATATCCAGCATTCTGCCTTGATCATTTTCCTCTGCATTAAATTATTTAAGTGAAAAAAAAAAAAAACCTACTACCCTTTTCATTAGGTTCCTATCTTTTCTGAGTTTGTTACTCATATAATTTGGGAATGTGTGTGCCCTATCACCCTTTTCCCAGGAGCCCTGTGATTTCTTTGGTGCGGCTTTGCAGTGTGGTGAAGGAATGCAGATGTTGTTTTATAGCTGTGCTAACTCTGTAAGTTATTAACATTAAATAAGATGAAAAATTCAGTTCCTCAGTCGCCACAGCCACATTCAAGTGCTCTGTAGCCACATGTGGCTAGTAGCCGCCATGTTGCAGAGAACATCACACTGACACAGAACATTTCCATTATCTCAGCAAGTGCTGCTGGGCATCCCTGACATATAGCTTGTATGTTCACTAGCAAAGGTCAGATGAAGTGATGAGCTTACACAGGAGCTCATTCTTGGATTCCTTACCTGCTAGACCACAATCCAAGAATCTGTTGGACAATCTTTGCATACCCTGTTTGTTTCCTACTCTTTGAGGTGATACTGTAAAAGTAGTTTGCTACATTGCTGATTTTCTTTTGCAGGTGAAATTTGAAGCTCAGAAGAAGACTTTACAAAGGCTGGAGTCTTACCTCCAAATGCATTATGCAGTCAATGTGACCACAGATGCCCCCAGATCCCAGGGGCTCTGTTGTCTTCTCCATCCCATTATACCTTCTGTAAGCACCGCCCCCCCCCAGCCTTTATTTGCTATGTGTTCTTAATAGCTAAGTCATGAACATGCATCATTGTCTTGTTTACTGTTTACTGTCACCTTGAATGGTAGGCAGTCATTTCTCAGATGAAGATATGGAGGCTCAGAGAGATAAAGTAATTTAATTTGCCCAAGACTTCACATATAGAAAATGCCAGAGCAGATTCACACTAAGGTCTATCTGACCCGTTTCTTAGCTACTACACTACTACCTTTTTAGGAAGATTACAGACTTTGGAAATCGTCTAATGAGGCTTCAGAGAGGCAGAATTTAATTTATGGCTGAGGTTGGCAAACTATGGTCCCTAGACCAAATCTGTACTATCACTTATTTTATAAAGTTTTATTGGAACACACTGAACTCATTCTTTTATGGATTGTCTGTGGCTGCTTTTGCACTCCCACTGGCAGAGGCGAGTCCTTGCACAGAAACCATATGGCCTTCAAAGCCTAAAATAATTTACTCTCTGGCCACTTACTGAGAAAGTTTGCTTCCTCCTGCTTTATAGTAAGATGGTACCTTCTTCCTACTGTGTAATGTCTTGATCTTTACCTCCAAGGACTTTCACATATGCCAGACCTCCCAAGCAAGCACCATTTATTTGTCCTCATCCAGTCAACATTTTTACTCTCCTTATGTTCTTGTCCTACATGGTTTCATTTGACTTGTCCCTCTTCTGCCCTTCTGCCTTTTCCAGCCTGTCATCAATGGTTACCGAAATAAGTCTACCTTCTCTGTGAACAGAGGTCCAGATGGCAATCCAAAGACTGTGGGATACTACCTGGGAACTTGGAGAGGTGAGCTGAAGGCCATGACTAGTAGCAGTAACAAACCAAGAACTACGAGAATGGGGAGGGGTGCAGAGGATAGTGTCCATGGGAATGGAGAGGAGTGGAAAATACAGGAAAATAAAGGAGAAGATTGGATGGGAAGTCTTTATGCAGAGTATGATCACAGGGTTAATTCTGGAGACCTTTATGTGGTTAGTCATTGTAACATAGTGTTAGGGATCATAACCCTCGCCCTTTCTTCCTTTAAAAGCCTTATGCCTGAGCCCTAGTAAGCACTTAGTAAATATTGTTCTGCTGTGCTCTTTGATCATCATTGTTGTTGTCACCATTTTGTCCGTACTGGGAGTGGTTCTCCTTATTAGAGAGTTGCCTTTTTTATTTCTATTTCATATCCTCAGATCCCTCACAACTAGAACTTTTCTATGATAAATAAGCCTTAGAAGAATTTTTAGGGGAGGTGAGTGCTGATGAGAGAAATCTCGGTAGCATATATTTTTTTTTTTTTCGGTAGCATATTGCTAAAACTTAGTTCTAGTGTCCATTCCCAAATTCCATTCCTGAACTTTCCATTTGCCCATTTCCAATAAATCCACTTGAAACACCATCATTTTATATTAGTCACACTGTTTAATATCCATATGCCTTAAACTCCAGTTCATTAGGGCAGACGCTTTGGCTTTTTTCCCCCCTGTGTGCTGAACTGAATGGAGTATATGACGTCAGTGTTCTATTATTCAGTAACAGAAAAACAAAACCCATTATATTTTATTTCCTTCTTAAAATCTGAACCGAAAGCAGGCATTGTCATATTGTGCATTTGTGGCAGAAAGAAAATATTGAGGACTAGCTCCATTATGAGCAACCTTTTTAGTGCACAGAGCAGGAAACAGGTTTCCTCCAAAAAATGATCTTGAACTTGAATTAGGTATTTAGCTTCTTCATGTCTGCCCGTGTCTGTTTGAAAGAGGGAATCTGAGTGACCAGATATTTTTTAAATAATGTTTTAGGAAGAATAACCTCTTAGGAAGCAAGCCATATACATCAAAATCTTTTTCTTTCCATAGACCGAAACATTGTCTGTGTGCAGTCTAGTCATCTGAAAAACATTCCTGAGAAACACAATCAAGTGGCACAGGTAACAAGGAGCCAAAGGCTGACTGAGATGACCCAGGCATTGCTGTCTATGACAGCAGCATCCCTGACGTTTTAATAATAGAGCTGCTTTCAGTGGCAGAGGGGAGGAGGGCTCTGTTCAGAAAGCATACCTCTGAACGTGGAGAGAATATTACTAGTGTTTCATTTCAGGGGGGATGGAGAGGAGGAGGGAGAATTGCGGCCCTTGTTGGAAATGTCAGGCATCAGAGGAATTTAATGGAAGAGAAGTATTAGGAAAGAGAGGTACTGATAAGGGCAGTATAGCAAGTGGCAAGTGCCTGAAATACTTGATTTGAAAGGCTAGTATTTCGGCAGAACAGGACTGGGAAATATGGTGAGAGATGGAGTGGTGGTAAGGCATCTAGAGCATGAGTTTGGCCTCTGAGGCAGCTTTCTATTCTTCTACTGCACACGTCTACCGCTTGTTGGGTGGCTACTGTGTGGCAGGCAGTGTGCTAAGTGCTTTGGATCCAGTGGTGACTCAGACATGGTGCTGCCCTTGTGGAATTTAGAGGAAGAAAAGCAAAAGCCTTACTCGTGAGAATTGAACAGGACTCCCAACTGACACCCTTGTTCCTTGTTCATTCTTACTGCCACCTGCTCTCCTAATCATTCAGATTTCTGATACTTGGTTGATGCCTTATGATAGGACAAAACCTCCAAGTTCCCCCCTCTAGCACACAGCTTCCAGGATCATTCGCCAGAAATCTTCCTACATGGCCCTCATCATCTTCTGCCATCCTCTTCAGTCACTATTTGTTCTAAACTCTTCTCAGTTTTCCTACCCTATCACCTTTAAGCCCTTGCACTTAGCGCATGACTGTGCCTGCTTCTTTGTTGGAAAGTTAAGGCCATCAGATGAAAACTCCCTTAGCCACTTCTGCCACCATCTACCGATTTCACTGAAATCTTATCCCTCCCTCCCTCCTAGCTCAGTGAAAGAGGTGATTGCCACCCCTCCTCCCACCATCCAAGACTATATCCTTCCAGTTTGGACTCATTGCCTCCCTCCCTAGGAAACTTGTTCCTTCATTACACACTCTTTCTCTTGTTTCTTTACTTCTTTCCCACCTCCCCATCCCTGTCGGCTCTGTTGTTTTCAGTCCAAAACCATATAAAATATCTTCCATCTTTGAAAAAAATCTGATGGTTCTTGCTTCTGCCCCCAACACTCTATGGAAATTGATTTGGCCAAAGTCATCCATGACCTCCATTTTGCCAAATCCACCGGAAACTTTCTGTCCTTAACTTACTCAACTTTTCTCTGCCTGTGGTACACTTACTATTCTTATTTCACCACGTAAAACACTGTCTTTATTTGGTGTCTATGATATTCTCTAATCAATTTCCTCCCATTTCCCTGGCTATTTCTTCATCTTTTTCATGGTATCTTTTCCTTGTCTTCTTTCCTTCCAACTCAGTGTTGTGTCTCCCAGGACTGTTCCTGGACTTTTTTAATAACTTCATGGAAGGTTACACCCAACAATAAGGACTCCTAAACTTTATATTTGCATTCTGGCTCTCTCTTGAGCTTTGGAAGATGCATTTCGAAAAGTCTACTGAGCACCCTTAGCTAGCTCTCCTGGATAGTTCTGCAATTCAGCATTGCCCTTGATCAAGATTTCTCAGCCTACATAATATTGACATTTTGGGTTGGGTAAATTTTTGTTGTGTGGGGCTGTTAGATGCATTATAGAGTGTTCACCAGCCTCCCTGACTTCTATCCACTAGATGCCATTAAACCAAAATGTGTCCAGACATTGCCAGATAAATCTTGGGGTGGGAATGGGGGACACAATAGCCCTCAATTAAGAACCACTGTCCTAAACTAAACTTATCCTCTTCCCTTTCCAAATGTGCTTTTTCCCCTCACCTTAGTCAATGGTACCATGACATATTAGAAACACTTGACATTCTAGATTTCTCCTTCACAATCCCCCCTTTCCTCAACAGCCATATCTAATCAATCTCCAACTCCTGTTTTTGTTTTCTAAAAAATCTCTTGAATCCACCTTCTTCTGTTTCCAGGATGGACATGGTGCAGGTTTTCTATGATCCAGCAGACCGGGTAAAGGAGGAGTCAGAGTCCTCAGTGGTTTTTTGCAGGTTTTTATTGGGATTACCAGGTACACGGCAGGCAGGGGCACTGGGGGACCGGTAGGCTGGCAGGCCTCCCAGCCCCCAGCAGGTCTTCACTCTATCTGGGCTCTCCGGCCTTCTCTCTCGGCTTCTGTTCGTTCTCGGCTTCTCTTTCGGCTTCTGCTGGTGTCGCCGTGACGCCGCCCTTAAAAGCCCACTCAGCCCAGGTGAATCCCATCTACCCATGCCGACAGCTCATTCCAGGTGCCTGCCATCAGGCATGCATTCAGGACCGCAGGGATCCATCATCCATCCCAATGGCAGGAGGGCAGAAAAGCCTGACATTTCTCCTTACTGTACAGTCCACCCCCTCAGGGTTTTCTGCCATAAAGTCTTCATATATACAATTTTCTTAGCAAACATAAACAATGCAGCCATGGCCCACAAAAGCAAATACATCACAATATAACAACAAAATACAACAGAACACAAATACGTCCAGGCAGGGCACCAACCTAGTGGCAAAAGACAATTATTGGTACCAGCAGATGAGCCACCACATCTGCTGCTGAAGGCACTGCTCATACGAGGGAGGGGAACCACTCACGGCATCTACTGTAACACACCAGGAGCCGTCAGGCTTCCTGGCCTTCTCTGGCTGTGGTCTCGGCTACAAGGCACACACAGCATCCACCCCCAGGATGCACTAGCTCTGGGATTGGCAATTTTATTCTGTTGGGGGTAATCGCCAACCCTCAGGGTTTCTGTCTGCAGTCGCTCCAACACTCGGCCTTCATAGCCACCCATGCGACTCGCAGACCCCTGCACTCAGGCCAACCCACTGCACAAGCACATGGGTTGGGGATCCTTGGATCCAAACTCTGCATTTGGCTTGGGCTCCTCCCCAAGCCACGTTCCCCACCCGTCCCCCAAGGACTGGTTCCTCAGCTCCTCACCCTCACTCGACAACGAGCAGGGCATCACCCACAGGTGATTTTATGAGACTCACTGTCCTTCCTCAGCTTACTTGGTGTTTAACAGCCACTCAGGGCTTCCCAAACTTAGCATCAGCACCAGCTTTTGCCTTCTCAGTTGGCTTTTCTCCTCTGCCTAGCTGCTGGGCATAACAGGCTGCTTTTGGCCATCAAGGCCCACCGGCCACCCCCAGATTCTCAAAAAAACATAACCTGCCAAGGTCCTTCTCCCTCTGGCGGGATTATCAGTCCAAGTCCATTAGTCCAAGTCTGTTGGCCTCTCCTTGCATCAGCACTGGTGAGCTCCGAATCGTGGTTCTCTCTTCCGATGATTCTTGCTGCCTCAGGGGTCTTTGGCTGGTCCTCTCAGGCGTCTCTTCCTCCTCCTCCAGGCGAGGTCTTATCCCATAGCTCCCGGAACTTGTCCACCTTCTGTGCCGCCATGACTCTCCAGCGCGGTCACAGGCTCAGTCTGCTATTCCTTAGTCCCTACAGGTCTTCGGAGGGCTCCATACCCATCTGCATGGATCATCTTGCTGACTTACGCCAATTGTACAGGCAGGATGGACACGGTGCAGCTTTTCTATGATCCAGCAGACCGGGTAAAGGAGGAGTCAGAGTCCTCAGTGGTTTTTTGCAGGCTTTTATTAGGATTTTCCCGGTACACAGCAGGCAGGGGCGCTGGGGGGCCGGTAGGCTGGCAGGCCTCCCAGCCCCCAGCAGGTCTTCACTCTATCTGGGCTCTCTGGCCTTCTCTCTTGGCTTCTGTTCGTTCTCGGCTTCTCTTTCGGCTTCTGCTGGCGTCACCGTGATGCCGCCCTTAAAAGCCCACTCTCAGCCCAGGTGAATCCCATCTACCTATGCCCACACCCTATTCCAGGTGCCCGCCATCAGGCATGCATTCAGGACCGCAAGAATCCATTATCCATCCTGATGGCAGGAGGGCGGAAAAGCCTGACATTTCTCCCTACCGTACACACCACCATCATCACCATCACTGTAGTCCACGCTACCATCTTCTCGGCCGGAACCACTGCAGTAGTCTCCAAACTGCTCTTGCTGATCCCCACCCTGTACCTTGGTATATTCATTTCACTGCAGCCAAAGGCGTCCTTAAAATGTGAATAAGATCATCCTTCAAATTCTAAGGTGTTGCCCAGTAGCTTTTAGAATAAAAGTTAAATTCCTTCCCTCTGCAATTAAGGATCTTCATGATAGGTCCTCTAGCCTCATCTTCTGCATATCCTCACCTGCTTCCCTCTTTGTATTCATATTGAACTAGACTTACCCTGCCTGTCCATCTTACTCCTGCCTGAGGATGCCCTCTGTCTAGAATGCACCCAATCTTCTTCACCTGGCTTCTGTGTATGCGCCTAAGATTCATTTCAAGCGTCAGACCCTGGAGAAAACCTTCTCTAACTCCCTGAACTGGTTGGGGATTGTCCTCTGTACTCCTGTGGCTTCTCTCCCGTTGTAGCGCCTGTCATCCCAGACCGCATAGTTCAGTGCTGGCGCTTCCCACATGAGACTGTGAGGTAGCAGCTGTGCATTATTTAGCTCTGTAACCTAGCACTTAACACAGATCCATTTGTTCCTCAAATGTTCAGTGAATGATTACCTCTTTGCAATGTTTATCCAAGTTTCTAGCCCTTCCAGCTTTGGGTAGGCAAATTTCTACCCTCCACATCTATCCAGACAAATTCCTCCTTTTGTAAAAGGCATGCAAGATCTAAAATCCAATCAAGTAGGTAATAATAACAGCACCTTACATATATAGAGAGGGCACTGACTGTTCTCAGTTTTTTCATACCTTCATGTCCCTTTCTCTGTTACTAGTACTGACATTCTATTCCATTAAGATGACAGGCTAGGCGGGTCTCCCCGGTGGTGCAGCAGTTAAGCGCTGGGTTGCAAGGCTGCCCACAGCCTCTGCAGTGCTGGTTCGATCCCCGGCCACTGGGTGAGGGTCCCACATGGCGCAGCAGACCTCTCCTGCTGCGCCTGCTGCTCCCCTCAGCAGTGTGTTTCGTCAGTCTGCCTGTTCTGTTCCCTGCTCTGGCTCTGGTGAATTCTCTCACCCTCCTGAGCTTCTGACTGTACCCAGTGCTTATAAAAATAAATAAATAAATCTTAAAAAAAAAAAAGATGATAGGATAGGGGCCTCCCTGGTGGCACAGGTGGTTGAGCATCGCACTGTGAAGCTGTCCGCAGCCTCTGCAGCATGGGTTCGATCCCGGCTGGCCAGGGAGAATCCCACATGGCGCAGCAGACCTCTCCTGTCTCGCCTGCTGCTCCCCTCAGCAGTGTATTTCAGTAGATCTGCCTGATCTGTTCCCCGCTTTGTCTCTGGTGGATCCTCTCACCCTCCCGCACATCTGGCCTGTACCCCAGTTCTTGTATAAATAAATAAATCTTTAAAAAAAGATGATAGGATAACCTACTCTGCCCCAATTTGAGGTTTAAATATCTACTCTCGAGGCTTGAGTAAAAATGAGAATTTTATGGGAGTTGTCAGCTGGAGTGCCAAGATATAGGAAGAGATCTTTAAATATTATCCAAGAAATACAAATACTTAGTTGTAAAAGTCAAATAGTGCTAAAAACTTAGTAAAGAAAAATGGTAGTCCTCTGCCGCCCCTCCTCTCTTGAACCTTGCTCCCCAGAAACAATAACACTTATTTGTCCTGGTGTTCCATATTTCTAAATAGATTGACATATCTTGACTTATCAAATGTACATATTATATGTCAACTTCCACTTAGGATATATAAGAACATTTCCCTCTTACTTTGTTTCCCTTCCCAGACTATCCATCTCCTCATATATTTAAAGCATCATTTTTGGTTAAATTAATATTTAATATTTATATTTTTATAATGATAATCACTGCTGAGCCAAGTAGATGTACTAAGATGTCATTTCATTTATTATACATATTTCTTTCATTTTATATTATGGAAAATTACAAATATCTCAAAGTAGAGAATAGAATAATAAGCCCCATGTACCCATTACCCAAACTCAACAACCGTCAATGTCTGACCAATCTTGTTTTATCTATACTCTCACCTCCTTTCCACCAACCCCTTTGGATTAGTTTGGGCAAATCCCACAAATTGCATCATATAAAATGTAAATATGTCAGTGTGAACCCTAAAAGAAGGGACTTAATTTTTAAAACATATTCATTCCATTATCACACCTAGAAATAAACATTTCTCCCTTCATATCACCACGTATCCAATAAATGATCAGAACTGATGTCAATTTATCTCATAATGATTTGATTTTTATACTTGGTTTGTTCAAACCAGAATTCAGACAAGATGTTCAGTTTGCATTTGATTAACATGTTTTTCATGTTAAGTACCCTTACCTCTTAATTATTTTGCCTTTGCAACTTATTTTTTTATTTTTTAAGATTTATTTTATTTATTAATACATACAAGAGGTGGGGTGTAGGCCATTTGGAGCATTATTGGTGCCCTAGTGGTAGGCGAAATACTGTAACATACATCTGAAGAGGTGTGAATTTATCCCCATAAATCATACACAGCACTGTAAGCCAGTGTTAACCTCAAAAAAAAGCTACAAAAACAAAATTTATGGATTAAAACCAAAGTTTCTCATCAGCTTTCACCAACTGGTTTTAGCAACCATTGATGATCATTGCCTAGCTTTGTTGCTTCAGGAGGGCTGGCTGTGTGGTGGATTCTGTGTTGCCCATGCCTTTCTTTATTACCTGAGCTTCTTCTAAAAATAACTTTCCCTTACAACTATCAATATTTGGTTACTCTGAGGCACTCATACAAGAAAAGCAGAGTAAATCCTTAATTCTTTCACTTTCCTCAAAAGATGGTAATTGGGCCTCCTTGGTGGCGCAGGGGTTAAAATCTCAACACTATCAAGCTATCATCAGCCACTGTGGCCTGAGTTCAATCCTAGCCAGGGAGCTGACCCACATGGCACAGCAGACCTCTCCTGTCTTGCCCGCTGCTCCCTTCAGCAGCGTATTTCAGTCAGTCTGCCTTTTCGGCTCTCTGCTCTGTCTCTGGTGAATCCTCTCATTTCCCACAACTCTGGCCTACACCCCAGTTCTTGTATGCATAAATAAATAAAAATAAATCTTAAAAAAAGTGGTGAGTTAAATTTGTTCGTTTTGCTATTATAACCTTAACTCATGGATTTTTTGACATACATGATATGTTTCAATCCATGCAGATACGTTATTTTTGTCACTCAAATTGTTCCATTTTTGGCCAATTGAACTGCTTTCCATTGCTTCAGAGCCCTAGCTGACCCTGATAGTTCTAGAATGGTAAGATATTTCTAGCACTATCAATTCATTTTCTGCATGAGACCTGAACTTAGTCATTTTCGAGGAATTTTGTTCTCTTCTAGTGGAGAATGGTATTTGGAGGCCATGGTATGAGTGTGAGAGGGGTTTGCTTACACTGGATTGGTCATATGTCAAGCCCTTTTTAGTGGAACTAGAAAATATTTTCTTTTTAAGAGAAAATATGAATTTGTAGCGGTATATCCAAATCAAATTTTGAGTTACAGTTTACTTAAAATCATTTGATTTTATGTTTTTTATCCTGCCTCTTACAATGAAAATTTGAATCGTGACAGCATTAATGTAATTATATATTTTATTCTAATATGTTATTGTAATTATATAATATATATGTATTATAGAATTTCTGAAAAACAGTACTGATATTACTACTAATGATTACTGAAAAGATCTCAGGATTTCTGTTCAGTTCTTTCTTTTTGTCAAATTATTGTACCTTCTGAAATAATTCCTTTTTTTGTAATTAAGCCACTAATGTGATACTTGATACATAGTTCCTTTTTTTCATTTTGCTTGCTTTCAAATTTTAAGGATTGATTTTTTTCTTTTTCATTTCGATTTGATTTTGTTATATCATTTTGTGAAATAGTTGCTTGATTCCAAAGTCAAATCTACAAAATAAAGGTACATTCAGAGAGGTCTAGCTTTCACATTGGACCTTTCTACCCAGGTCCCTCCTTCCCATGGGTAATGATATTTATTCATTTTGCTTATTAAAAAATAAATGGAAGGAAACTTGCATCCTCCCCTTTTCTTAGCTAAAAGGTAGCTCAGTATAGACACTCTTCTGCATCACCTTTTTTTCCCCACATAGTAACATGCTGCTTTTTTTCATAGCTGTATAGTCCTATGTAGTATGCTGATTTCACAACTTTTGGTTTGACATGAATGTATACCTCATTTTTCTAATTGCTTAGCCTCTTATGAACCTACTGTTGATTATTTCCCCCACATGCTCTAAGACCTCTGTCAAACATTAATCAATATTCCCCATGAGCTAAGAGTTGAGTTCATTTTTTTTGCCCCAAATATCTTTTAGTTTTTTTTTTAATTTTTATTTATTTTTGAGGGCAGTTATTACTTAATGGGAACAGAGTTTCAGTTTTGCAAGGTGAAAACTTCTAGAGGCAGGTGGTGGTCACGTTTGTGTAGCAATTGTAAATGTACTTAGGGACACTGAGCTGTACAGTAAAAAATGGTTAAAATGGAAAAAAGTAAACCAACCCAAGAGACTAAGCCCTGAGCACAAGTGTAGAGGGTGGAGCAGGTTGAAACTGGTCCCTGAGGAAGGCAGAGTAGCGCCCCCCAGTGCTGGCTAGTCCTAATTTCCAGATGTGCATCACCACACCCCACCCACCCCATGAGCATCCATATCCCTTTATGATATACCATTGAGCTCCCTCCCCACTGTATTCCCACCCTTCCCTTTTCCCTTCTAGTGTCCTCAATTCTACAGTCATTTCTAGACTTTGTCTTGGTTTAGTTCTGTCAGTTCCTCAGTCCCTTTGTTTTGTTTCTTTCTTCCACAGATGAGTGAAATCATCTGATATTTGGCTTTCTCCTTCTGGCTTATTTCACTTAGCACAACCCGTCCAGTTCAATCCATGTTGCAAAGGGCAGGAATTCATCTTTTTTTAATAGCTGAATGGTATTCCATCATGACCATGTACCAGATCTTCTTAATGGAGACATTTTTGGTTGGAGACAGTTTTGGAGATGACTGAGCAGTACTGCTAGCATGTAGTGAGCAGAGGCCAAGGGTGTTTTTCAACATTCCACAATGAATGAGACAGCCTCCTCCAACAAAGAATGATCTGGCCACGGATGTCAATAGTATTCTGGCTGAAAAAACCCTGGAATTAAGACTTAAAGGAAGTGAGGGTGCCAGCCATGCGTAAGTCTGAGGGAGCAGCATTCTAGACTGAGAACAGACACTGTAAAAGATAGAAATGTGGCAAGCTTTTGGGAGGAACTGAAAGTAGGCCCAGATGAAGAGGACTTTTGGAGGTAAATGGTTAATGGGGGTCATGTCAGGTAGTACCTCTGGTCTGTACCCCAGTTATTGTATGCATAAATAAATAAATCTAAAAAAAGTTTCTTCCTCTTATAAGTCCACTGGTCAGATTGGACTGGGTCCCACCCTAAGGACCTTATTTTAAGTTAATTGTCTCTTTAAAGACCTTATGTCCAAATACGGTTACATTCTGAGGTACTAGGGGTTAAAGCTTAAACATGAATTGTCATCCAGCAGAAATAACTAGCTGTTGAACTTGTTCGTTTTCCCTCTGTAATGTTACTGTTTTCTTCCTAGTGCTATGAAGTACTCCTTCGACAGTCCCCAATGGAGCCCTGCCTTCAGTTTCATGAAGGTGGGTACTGGCGTGAGCTCACAGTGCGAACCAATAGCCAAGGGCACACAATGGCCATCATCACTTTCCATCCCCAGCAATTAAGGCAGGTGAGACCCACAGGCTGCTAAGGGGCAGCTTCTGTAGCCATCCTTACTACTCCTGTGCTGTGATTGTTTTGGGGAAGTTTCAGAGCAGAGAGCAGAAACTACACATAATATATTTGTGTGTGTCATCAATTAGGGTTGAGGGTAAGGAGAAGATGGCCAGGATACTCTTTAACCATGCTGTTAGCATAGTCAAACTGTAGGTGCAGGCTGGATTACCAAATTACCCTGTGAGGACTCAGAGTATTTTCACTAGAACTTTGCCCATGGAAATAGTAGGAACTTTGCCCATGGAAATCAGTGGGTGTTCTACTGAACCCAAATGCCATTAGAAACCAGAATATAGCCAGAGTTTCATAACCCAAATACTACTTTAGATTTGTAATGCAGTTAAGCTTTCAAACATTCCCATGTGAAAACATTCCTAATCTTAGATGATCATCTCAACCAATGTGTGACGTAGGCAGAAGATGGCGAGGTATTGTCACCCCCCGTTCCACAGATGAGCATGTGGAGGCATAGAAATACCCAAGGTAAAGAGCAGGTAAATAGCCAAGTTAGGACTTGAGCCCAGGTCGTTTTTAACTCTATAGCTTCAACTTAGTTTACTCTGGTATAGCCATGTCTCAAACTAATATTCAGGGTCTCTTAGTGATATAAGAATCTTAAAATGTTCTGAATGCAAAGGAAGGACTTAGTTGTTTTAGTGCTGATAGTTTTGTGTCCCAGGAAACCCCTGCATCCCAGGCACACGAAGATGGCAACCATCTTGGTTTAGAAAACCAATAGCTTAGACATGAAAATCAGCTGCCCCCTCAAAAAAACCATGCTCAAGTTTTGCTGCCAGGAAGTAGATTTAAAAAAAAAAAGGGGGCCTCCCTGGTGGCGCAGCGGTTGAGCTCTGGGTTGCGAAGCTGACCACAGCCTCTGCAGCTCCGGTTCAATCCCTGGCCACCGGATGAGGGTCCCACATGGCGCGCAGACCCCTCCTGCCGCTCGCTGCTCCCCTCAGCAGTGTATTTCGTCAATCTGTTCTGCTCTCCGCTCTGGCTCTGGTGAATTCTCTCACCCTTCCGCGCTTCTGACTGTGCCCAGTGCTTGTATAAATAAATAAATAAATAAATCTTTAAAAAAAAATGAACATTTCTATTTCCAGTTTCTCATCATAAACCTTTCTTCTCTAGGAACCACTGCATCTTATTATAGAATTCCAGAACATATAAAGAATTTCTTAAAATTTACTCTTAAGTGACCAATTCATGTTCCTCGTGTTTTTGTAATGATATCTGACAGTTTTTTTGCTATGTTAGTGGTTTTTCTTGAACCTTTTTAGAGTCTGAGCACTTTGATTAATTCATGTCACCAAATATGAAATCTGATATAAGGTATCATGTACATTTCACTGCTTCAGAGATGTTTTCTGCACTTTTCCCCCAACCTTCAGTGAGATGGCTGCAAGAAAGATCTGTTTCCTAAGAAAGATCTGATATTTCATGGAATAAAGAATGTCCTTAATGATCATTAATTATTTAGAGCGATGTAATTTATTGCTTTTTTCTTACTAAAGTATGGTCAAAAACAAAACAAAAATTGAGTTACCAGGATTATTTTCTTCCAGGGTCTCTCCTTTTTCCTGGGATTCAAATCTTGTGAGTGGTGTTGGAGTGGATGGTTGGGATATTTGAAGTGAAGACATTTGAAAGGAATTAAAAGGAATTGAATTGCTTCTTCTTGATGGGACAAAAGCTTAGTTTAGCTCCCATTTTCTTTTTCTTTTTTTTAAAATTTATTTATTTATTTATACAAGCACTGGGTACAGTCAGAAGCACGGGAGGATGAGAGAATTCACCAGAGACAGAGCGGGGAACAGAACAGGCAGACTGATGAAACACACTGCTGAGGGGAGCAGTGGGCACGGCAGAAGAGATCTGCGGCACCATGTGGGACCCTCGCCGGCAGCCGGGGATCAAACAGGCGCTGCACAGGCTGCGGGCAGCTTCGCAGCCCAGCACTCAACCACTGCGCCACCAGGGGAGGCCCTAGCTCCTGTTTTCAGCAACAGTAACTCTCACACTTTCTTTAGAGAACTATTAAAGAGTCTCCAACTAGAGAAAGTGCCACATCTATTGTATAGATTTTGTCAAAAGTCGATAAAGCAAAGCTATGCTTCTGCTAAGATATGAAAATAGCTTATTTTCCTTCTTTTTGGCCCTGCGGAATATTGCTTTATGTTAAGTGTTATTTATAATGGGATTTGAGAAATGTGCCTTGTTGTCTGACTTCTGCAGGGAGGATTACTTCTTGTCGCGGAAAGGAAATTTGTCAGAGATGAATCTTTGCTTGACACCTGATTTTGTGGTCTGGGCAGGAGGAGCTCTGTGTCCAGAAGGAGATTGTAAAGGAGTTTTTCACCAAAGGGCCAGGAGCAGTCTGTGACTTGACTTCACTTTACTTCCAGGAAAGGTAAGCCTGGGACAGCCAAACAAGTAGAATGTGTATGACTTGCCATATACTCGTATTCCTAATCCATGGTGTTAATGTGTTCCAGCTCAGTTACTTGTGGTCAGCTGTGGTGCAGAAATGTTCCATATAATGAGATATATTGGCAGGGAGGTAGTCATATTCATGTTTCATATGTTTTATTAAACATACGACATTTACTAGGACAATAGTCCCAAATGTTCTATTTTATTATTATTGTTGTGAATCTCTTAGCATGCCTAATTTATAAGTATGTGTGTATGCACAGGAAGATGCTGTACATATAGGGTTCAGTACTGTCTGCAGTTTTAGGCATCCACTGGTGGGTTTACAATGTACTCCCCACAGGTAAGGGATGCTGATCGTGGAGGATTTGGGTGAAGATGTTCTCGCCCCCCTACACTCTCTAGGACTGGGAAGCCAGGCCAGAATGTAGATGAAGGGACATGTTCATGTACCTCCAGCCCTGGGAGGTGACCTCCTTCAGAGCTGCCAGGGCCGTGGCAAAGAGGCTATATTTCCTAGTCTAGGTGCTGTGGCCTCTCCATCCGACTAGCTACTAGAGATAGCATGACCTGCCATTCCAAGATGCTTTCTTCTTCATTTTCTTCAAGCACCATGACCCGTTGTAGCCATCAGCAGTCCCCTTACCAGCTCCTATTTGGGGAACCCCACATCTTTGAAGATCTCCTGGGCTTGAAGATCCGCATCTCTCCAGATGCCTTTTTCCAAGTTAACACTGCTGGTGCAGAGATGCTGTATCAGACTGTGGGGGAACTGAGTGGCGTGGACTCCAACACCATCCTCCTTGACATCTGCTGTGGAACTGGCAAGTGGCAGCCCAAGTAGAATCTACATGACGATTAGCTCCCAAACACCATCTACTCAGTACCCAGGCCCCTGTAACCTAGGTGGGGAGGTGGTGGTAGTGGTGCAGGCATAAGCTTAATGGGTTAAAGCCCTAAAACACACTCTTCTTAGTCTGTCCTCCTTCCTCAGGTGTGATCGGCCTCTCTCTGGCTCAGCGCACGTCCCGAGTCCTTGGGGTTGAGTTGCTGGAGCAGGCAGTAGAGGATGCCAGGTGGTCCGCAGCCTTCAATGGTACAGTACTCACAGTGTGGGGAGGAGTTAAGAGCTGTAGTTTGTGCACTATGGAAAAGGTTCTGTGGAAAGAGTATCTACTGTGTCCACAACTTGTGGGGAGGAAGGGAAGAGGTTCTAGAGAGGTCACAGTTAAGACCTAATGGTTTTCTGAAAAACCAGAAACAATACACCCCGTCAACAATACATTTTTTTCCTATCCAGAAGAAGAGTTGAGGGATAGAACAAGCCTGCCTGATAGAAAGTAAACTTGGCAAAACTTTGGATAGTTTAGAAGACTCTTGAGGCATCATAACACAATGGAATAGGTTTCAAAATATTTTTAGCCACAGAACCTTTTCTTTGAATAAAATCTTTTTTTACTGAATTAAATTTTATTGATTCACTATTTGTTCACAAATCTGTAGACTTTAGGGGGCATCCTTCACCTCTTGACATGTGCACATGTTGAAGAAAATCTTATACTAAACTGCAGTGTGGAAAACAGGTCCTATTGTTCCCTGCATCTCATTTCCAGACAATTCTTTAAGCTCCAGGTGAAAACCTCTGCTATAGCAGAAGGAGCACTTGAGTAGTCAAGTTTCCCTTCTTGGAGTAGATACGCATGTGCTGTGTGAGTCACTAAGTTGTCAAATGACATTATCTGGTCTCTCCAGCTGAAAGACTTACTGACATATGCTAAGGGAAGGTGCGTTAGCAAATTTGAAGCAAGTCCACTGTAGTTCTTTAATTGTTTTTCAGAGATACACTAGATCTGAAGGGAAGATGGCTGTGCCCTGGTTCCTGGACATTTCTAGAAAGCTGAAGTTCCCTGCCACCTGCTTCTGGGCTTGAATTATGTCATGTGGTCATCTCTTCTGCAGGCATCACCAACTGTGAATTCCACACTGGTCGAGCAGAGAAGATTCTGCCACAAATACTCAAGTCCAAGGGTGACGGGCAGGTCATTACTGCTGTGGTGAACCCAGCCCGGGCTGGACTACGTAAGGATGAATGGCTTTCCTGCTGCAGAACTAGTGAGGCATTCCCCTAGTCCTTTGATGTCCACTAGCTTTGGTCCCTCATCCTCATACCTTGCTAAGAGTGCACCCAAAGGGCTGGCACTGAATATGCATCTCCTCTGTTCCTAATTTCAACCCCAACTGGTGCTGGCCAGTTGGGAGTTTGTGTTAACTCAGATCATGATAGCTCAGTGGTATGAATAGCTATGTGTCTCTTCCTTCAGATCACCGGGTGGTTCAAGCCATTCGAAACTGCAGGGCTATCCGCACACTAGTTTTTGTTTCCTGCAAGACCCATGGTGAAACCACAAGGAACATCATTGAGTAAGTCATGACTTGTTTTCTTAATTATTTTTTTCTGATTGGTAAGGTGATCCATGCTTATTGGATCATGCAGACAAGCATAAACAGAAAATTGTCACTATACTATCATCAAGAATCAGTTACAGAGCCAGGTCCCAAATAAAGCAAATTAGGCAATGCAGTTTGGGTACAGAATTTTAAGAGGATGCCCCAAATTGCCATAATCAGGATACGTTTTTTAATGTATTTTCAAAAAACAAAATGAACCCCCAAATATCCATGATGAACAAAATATTAAGTTTTTTTGAGAAGGTGAGATCCGTGCTGTACTTGCTAAACCCCATCTCATTCTCCTTATCTTAATCCTGGCCTGGTTCCCATAATACTTTATTAAAGTAGGCAGCCAGTACACAGACTGTAGTTTTCCAATTTGATTTTATAAAGTATTACATTGAACTATTTTTTTGATTACTTAGTTACTGAGTTCATTGGTACCCTCAAATTTTTCACCCAAGGCAGGATTGCTTCTTGCTCCCCTCTTGCTCTGGCCTTGGTCAATTATTTTGATTTTATTTTAAAGATTTATTTATTTATACAAGAACTGGGGTGCAGGTCAGAGGTACGGGAGGGTGAGAGAATTCACCAGAGACAGAGACAGAGCGGAGAGCAGAACAGGCAGATGGACCAAAGACATTGCTGAGGGGAATAGCAGGCGAGGCAGGAGAGATCTGCTGCGCCATGTGGGTTTCTCCCTGGCCATCGGGGAATCGAACCCACACTGCAGAAGCTGCGGACAGCTCCACAGTGCGGTGCTCAATCTGCTGCGCCACCGGGGAGGCCCAATTATTTTGATTTTTGAAGTTTTTTTTTTTTTTTTTATAGAGGCATGTTTTATTTATTTATTTATTTTGTTTGTTTGTTTTGTTTATACATGCACTGGGTACAGTCAGAAGCGCGGGAGGGTGAGAGAATTCACCAGAGCCAGAGCGGGGAGCAGAGCAGGCAGAAGGACCGAAGGACACTGCTGAGGGGAGCAGCGGGCGGCAGGAGAGGTCTGCGCGCCATATGGGACCCTCCTCCGGTGGCTGGGGAGCAGCCGGGGATCGAACCGGCGCCACAGTGGCTGCGGGCAGCTTCGCAACCCAGCGCTCAACCGCTGCGCCACCGGGGAGGCCCTGATTTTTGAAGTATTTTATTTTTGTTTCTCTTTCTCTCTCTATCCCTCTCCTGCTCTCACATGCACACACACATATTCCTTTTCTTTTTACGTGAGTAATAGAACTTATTTGTAATATTTAAATAATACAAGTGGGTATAAAGTATAGCTATAGCTAGATAAGTGAGAAATAAAAGTAAATGAATTGAGTTTTCATATCAGTGAGCTAGAAAAAGAATAATACACCTAAAGGAAACTGATGGATGAAGTCAATGTTTTTAAAAATTTGATAAATTAACTCCAAAATAAAAAGTAAACCTATAGACATGCCAATTAAACAAAGGAGATATTATTCGAAGAAAATAAACTAGATAAGCCTAATCAAGACTATAAAGGAGTAAAACACAAAGTCGTGAGAAAAAGAGCATAAGTACAGATAGGAATTTTGAGAAGTTTTGTAAAAATTATAAAAAAGTACTTTTTATAGCTCCTTTCCCAATACATTTGAAAACCTAAATGAAGTGGGTGATATTCTGGGAAACTGTAAATGACTAATATTAATTGCAGAAGCTATAGTAAACCTGAACAACCAGTAATGAAGAGAACAATGAGAAAATTGTGAAAGAGCTTCTCCCACCCAAAATAAAAAAGCTTGAGGTTCATATGTTTTTATAGTCTTATTTCCTTATCTCTTCTTATACGTATACTCTCCTAGTAGTCCTTTATCTTTATTTTACTGTTTAAGATTTTTTTTTTAATGTATGATAAAGGTGGCATCTTTGTGGGATCTTCAGTGGGGAAACAGTGTACTATCTAACAAATGCTGGTGGCAGAAGGCTCTTCAGAAACTTCTGGAAAAGATGACATACAATATCATTAAGGTTCACTATATTTTAAAAAAGCTTCCTTTGTTACATGATCACAGAAATTAATTCAATGGATCACAGAAGTAAATGTAAGAACTGAAGCATAATAGTAAATCTTTGTGACCGTGGCTTAGGTAAAGCCTTCTTAAGTATGACATCAAAAGCCCAATAAATAACAATATATATTATATATTTATATATAACACACGTCCAGATTGTGTGTGTGTGTTTGAACATCATCAAAATTGAAAAAACTTTTGTGCTACAAGTGATACCATCAAGAAAGTGAAAAGACAAACCATAGTGGGGAAAAATATTTGTAAATCATGCAAGGATTGGTATCTAGAAGCCAGACACAAATGGTCACATAGTGTATGATTTAGTTTGTAGGAAATGTCTACTAGACAAATCTCTACAAAGTAGATTAGTGTTGCCTGGCCCTGAGGTTGGAGGGTTTGGGGAGAAATTAGGAGTGACCACTAAGGGGTGGGTGATATCTTTTGGACTAATGAAAATATCCCCAAATTAATTTTTTGTGAAAGTCGCACAACTCTGTGAATATACTAAAAGCCACTGAACTGTATAGTATGTGAATTATATCTCAATAAAACAGATAAAAATAACTTGATGATAAAAAGTACCAATAACAGAGAGGAGACAGCATACAAAGTGGAAAAAAATTTTGCTGTTCATATCACAAAGAGTTTTTACTTAATTTATAATAAACTCTAGGAATCAATAAGAAAAACAATAGGCTAATAGAAAAATGAGAAGTTATGAAAAGAAAATATAAATTGTTTATGAACCACAAAAGGATGCCTTGGCTCGTCCATTTTCATTGAAAAGCAAATTTCAAGTACTCTGAGATACTGCTTTTTACATCTTAGATTGACAGATGTTCAAATTTGATAATGCATTGTTAGCCATACAATGGGCAAACATGAATTCTTTTTTTTTTTAAGATTTATTTATTTATTTATACAAGCACTGGGTACAGTCAGAAGCACGGGAGGGTGAGAGAATTCACCAGAGCCAGAGTGGGGAACAGAACAGGCAGACTGATGAAATACACTGCTGAGGGGGGTGGGGGCGGAGGGGAAGGATTGGGGTCAGAATGGGGCGTTTGAAATTGTATGGGGGAATATAAAAATAAAATTTATTATTTAAAAAAAAAAAAGAATTTAGAAAACCTAAATAAGGGACCAGGAAAAATACTAATCATGTAATCAGTTTTAAAAAAAAAAAAAAGAAAGAAATACACTGCTGAGGGTAGCAGCAGGTGCAGGAGAGGTCTGTCGTGCCATGTGGGACCCTCGCCATTGGCTGGGGATCGAACTGGTGCCGCAGAGGCTGCGGGCAGCTTTGCAGCCCGGCGCTCAACCTCTGTGCCACCAGGGGAGGCCCGGAAAACATGAATTCTAAAGATTTATAGGTCAGAGTGTAAATTGGTGCTATCCATATGGAGGGGCAATTTAGCAATACATTGTGTTGTCAGAAAAGTCATGACGTATTTTTTCTTTGAAAAACATAGAAAATTGCATCATGACTTTTCCAACAACCCAATAGATTAATACTATAAATGTATATATCCCCTTTGAGGCCCAGTATTTCCATTCCTGAGGCTTTATCCTACAAATCCTACAAATATACTGATGTGTAAAATGACATATATTCAGTTACTTATAGCAAATGAAATATCTTAAATATCCGTCCAGTGAAGAACTAGTTAAATTAACTGCTACATCTTTACGGTGGAATACTATACTTCTCTAAAAATGAAGAGAGAGAGAGTGAAGCCTGTGCATATGTTGGGGTATGAAATTGTACTCCAAAAATTCTGTTGTTTTATAAACAAATGGCAAAGGCATAAAATTGGATTTAAAAAAGAATGAAGATGTTCTCTCAGTACTGATATGGAAAGATTTCTAAGGTATCTTGTTTTTTAAATTTTTTATTGAAGTAACATTACATTATAACATTATATAGATTTCAGCTGTGCATCATGATAAATAAGCATCTGTATATACTACATTAAGTTTACCAGTAAAAGTCCAATTATGTCCTTCATACAGTTGACCTCTTTTACCTGATTGGGCTCACCCTATGTCCCTCCTCCCTTCTGGCAACCTAATTTGGTTTTAGAGTCTAAAGGTTTATTTTTGTTTAATCCCTTTATGTACGCACATATGAATGAAATCATATGTTTGTTTTGCTCTATCTGATTTATTCCACTAAGCATAATACGCTGTTGGTTCATCCATGTTGTTGCAAATGGCAGGATTTCATCTTTTTTAGAGCTGAAAAATGTTTTCCATTGTGTATATATATACTGCATCTTTATCCATTTATCCGATGATTGGTATGCTATATTTTAATACCAGCTTTATTGAGATATAGTTCACATAAAAAATTCACCCTCTTAAAGTTACAATTTGGTGGGTTTTGGTATGTTTTCAGGCTTACGTAGCCCTCATCATCTAATTACAGAATATTTTTATCACTCCAGGAAGAAACCCTGCACCTTTTAGCAGTCACTCTCCATTTTTCCACAATGCCCCTGGCCCTTGTCAACTACTAGTCCACTTTCTGTCTCTATAGATTTGGCTGTATAAATAGAATCTTAAAGTATGTGGTTCTTTGCATCTGGCTTCTTTCATTTAGCATGTTCTTTGCAAGCTTCATCTGTGTTGTAGCATGTAGCAGTAATTGATTCCTTTTGTGGTCAAATAATATTCTTCTTTTTAAAAGATTTGTTTTTATTTATTAACGCATACAAGAACTGGGGTGTAGGCCAGAGATGCGAGGAGAGGGTGAGATGATTCACCAGAGACAGAGTGGGGAGCAGGACAGGCAGAGCTACTAAAATATACTGCCGAGGGGAGCAGCAGGTGAGATAGTAGAGGTCTGCTGTGCCATGTGGGTTAGCTCCCTGGACTAGGATGGGATCGTCATGCTGCAGTGGCTGGTGATAGCTTGATAATTCTGAGACTTAACCCTTGCACCACCAGGGAGGCCCCTCAAATAATATTCTATTGTTTGGGTATACCATAAATTTTTTTTATCTACCAATTGGTTGCACAAGTTTTTGTGTGGACGTCTGTTTTCATTTCTTTTGTCTATACCCAGTAGTGAAATTGTTGGGTCATATGGTAACACTGTTTTAACCTTTTAAAGAATTGCCAGACTGTTCCTGAAAACTATTCCAATGAGATTGCCCAATTTCCTCTTCCCACAAGTGTATGAGGGTGCATTTTCTCCACATTCTTACCAACATTTGTTATTATCTGTTTTTTTTTTCCTTGTATCCATTTTAGTGTGTGTGAAGTGATATATCTCTGTGGTTTTGATTTGCATTTCTCTAATGACTAACAATGTTGAGCATGTTTCCATGTGCTCATTGGCTATTTGTATATCCTTTATGGAGAATTGTCTATTCAGATCCTTTAACCACCTTTTAATTGGGTTTTCTTTTTATTACTGATTTTTAAGACTTCTTTATATATTCTAGATATAAGTCCCTTATGAGATACATGATTTGTAAAATTTTTCTCCCATTCTGTGAGTTCTCTTTAGCTTCTTGATGGTGCCCTTTGAAACAGAAGAATATTTAATTTCAAGGATGTCCAGACTATTTTTTTTATGGCTTGTAATTTTGATTGTAAGGTATGTTACTAAATGGAATCAGCAAGGTGTACAGGACTGTTTATGTAACAGTAAAGTATCTTTGTTTAAAAAAAGGAAAAGGAAAAGAACACATGCATCTATGTACATATATGTATCTATGTGTGTATGAGTGTATGTATATAAATGTATATATACAGAGTGAGAGAGAAACTGGCAAGTTCTATAAGAAACTGCAAACAGTAGCTATGTCTGATTGGGGAGAATGCAGGGACAGGAGTCATGGGTGGGAAGGAGACTTCACTGCATACTTTTTAATATTTCTTCTTGAGTAAAATGAAAATAATCATTATGAGAAACGATAAATTAAAATGCAATGATTAACAATAAACCAAGGATTTTGCTAACATTCATATTGTATAAAAACATGGCTTTAAAAGAGGCAAAATAATGAGCAAAGATGTAAAATAATGATAGTTCAACAAAAAATATATTTTTTTTGGCGAGACAAATATATTTTGAAAAGACAGTATGTGCATATGGTAGGAAAAAATTCAAATATGAAAGAGTAGGAAGCGAAAATGAATCTTATTCCTGACCTGTAATCCTTTAGATGTCACCACTTTTACCTGATTCTTACATAGCCCACCAGAGATATCCTGTGACAATACGTGTGTACATGTATGTGTGCATACCATTCTTTTCTCATTTTTTTAAACAAATAGAAATGGACTATAAACTCTGTTCTGTACCATGCTTTCCACTGAATGATTGATTGTAGAGATTGTTCTGTGATGATATGGAATCTGCAAAAGAAGTATAGGTCTACTCATTTTTTAAATAGGTTATATAGTTTTAACTTATGTCATTTAACTTGTCCATTGCTAATGAATTTTTTAATTCATTTTTTAAAGATTTATTTATTCATGCATACAAGAACCGGGCCAGATGTGTGGGAGGGTGAGAGGATTCACCAGAGACAGAGTGGGGAACAGAACAGGCAGACTGACTGAAATACACTGCTGAGGGGAGCAGCCGGTGAGACAGGAGAGGTCTGCTGTACCATGTAGGTATCTCGCCAGCCGGCTGGGATCGAACCTGCACTGCAGAGGCTGCAGACAGCTTCACAGCACTGCGCTCAACCACCTGTGCCACCAGGGGAGGCCCTATTGCTAATGAATTTAAGGTTGTTTTTTCTACTCTGTTACCACACTGTTGCTGTGAATATCCTTGTATACATATCTTTGCACATATGTGTATATATTAAATACCCACTGTGGAGTTGGAGCAAAGCATCTATACTCTTAATGTTTTCATGTATTTTCTAACAGATCTAGAATGAACTTATCAAAAATACCCTTTTGGGACTGTGACTGGAAGTACACTGAATTTACTAATTTAGGGAGAATTGAAATTTTTACAGTGTTTTTCTGTTCATGGGATTACCAGGTACACGGCAGGCAGGGGTGCTGGGGGGCCCGGAGGCTGGCAGGTCTCCCAGCCCCCAGCAAGTCTTCACTCTATCTGGGCTCTCCGGCCTTCTCTGCTTCTCTCTCGGCTTCTGCTACTTCTTTCTCGGCTTCTCTTTCGGCTTCTGCTGCTGCTGGCGTCCCTGTGACGCCGCCCTTAAAAGTCCAGTCTCTCAGCCCAGGTGTACCCACTCCAGGTGCCCGCCATCAGGCATGCATTCAGGACCACAGGGTTCCCTCATCTATCCTAATGGCGGGAGGGCAGAAAAGCCTGATACCTTTTACCTACCCTACACCATGTTATGTTTATTTAATGAAATACCACATTGTCAATAAAGGCGAGGTGGCTTTGCATATAATATAGATGCTCATAATGAATATTGTTAACTGATGAAACTGACTGTAAGGTAGCATGTACAATATGTATAGCGTGACTCCATTTTTAAAAGCCCACTTAAATGTACATGTCCAGAAAAGTTAGCGGTGGCGATCCTTCTCTGAGTATTAAGTTTACAGGTCATCCTCTGCGCTCATTTTTGCGTGGCTACCTTGAAATAAGGGGAAAAAGTAATCTCTTTTGAAAAAGTTCAACAGAATACATTTAACTCAGTAATATTCATTTCTTATCTTCTGGGCGCAAATCACAGAGAAAAGTATATGACATAAGCTCATTGCTCCAATCACCATGGAACCCCTATTCTGGGGCACACACTGGGAACACAGAGATGAATAACAAGCAATTTCTGCCTCATTTCTTTGCTCAAAAAATGATACGCCAGTAAGAAAGGTGGTGAAAAAGAACCTAGGTAGTTATATTAAGTAGGATGCTGTTATAGAGCACATCAGAGGAGACTGTGGGAACATGGAGAAAGGGCTTCAATTTAAGAAATTGTGTTCCCATACGTTGTCCTTGGTTTCTCAGAAATGATATTTTGATCTGTCTCTACAGGCTGTGCTGTCCTTCAAACTCTACTAAGAAGCTTCTAGGCGAGCCTTTCATACTGAGACAAGCTGTGCCTGTGGATCTGTTCCCCCACACTCCACACTGTGAACTGGTGCTCCTCTTCACTCGATAAGCAACCTCCTACAAGGCTTCAGGCTCTTTGTTCAGGCTGAAGTTTCAGTAAATCCCAGGTCTGGCATATTGCTACTCTGCAGACCCTGAGAGCATTGCCTGGGAAACCAGTCTTTGGATCACGAGCAGAAAGAATATAGTAGGCTATTTTAAGCGAGTTTCTAATCTTAGTTTTCACGTTCCCTTGCTTTCATGTGTGTTTCCCTGGTTTGCACCACTACTTGGCCCTGGATCTAGACGGCTTCTTTCTTTTGCTATCAACTTATTGTGCCCTTGGTCCTAGTTTATTGTCTTACCTTTCTGACTCTGCCTGTGCTGGGCTGACAACAGAGCTTTCCTCACCAGCTGGTAATACTTTCGCATGGATTAGGATCTCCATATTTGCCCAGAGATTTTACTAGAGCTGTTCCCAGTTCATGAGGTAGCCAAGGGTTGGAACTAGAAACAAGTTTAGCTGTTTAAATTGGCAGAATAAGCTATAAAGTGATTGCAGGTGACTCTGTGAGCACAGTAGAGCTTTATTCCTTTGGGCTTTTGAGACTTTGAGGCTTCTAGAATCTCCTTTAAAAAGTAGTTACTCCGGGCCTCCCCGGTGGCGCAGCGGTTGAGCGCTGGGTTGCGAAGCTGCCCGCGGCCTCTGCGGCGCCGGTTCGATCCCCAGCTGCTCCCCGGCCACCGGCGGAGGATCCCACATGGTGCGCAGACCTCTCCTGCCACCCGCTGCTCCCCTCAGCAGTGTACTTCGGTCCTTCTGCCTGCTCTGCTCCCCGCTCTGGCTCTGGTGAATTCTCTCACCCTCCCGTGCTTCTGACTGTACCCAGTGCATGTATAAACAAAACAAACAAACAAACAAAATAAATAAATAAAACATGCCTCTATAAAATAAATAAAAAAAAAAAAAAAAGTAGTTACTCCTAGGAGCAGTAGCACCAATTAACTCTCACTCGAGGAAGGAGGATTAATCATAGGAAAGAACCTATGGGAAAGTAGATATTCAAAGAAGAGACCGAATGCCTGTAATTGTGCTGTGTGGTGTGGAGGCAGAAATCTCCAGAACCCTATAATGGTCCAGTATATACTATAATAAACTGCATATTGAAACTGGCATTCTCTGGTCCATGATTTCTTTGAATCCAGAGTTGTTCTTGGACACTTGCCCAGCTGTTTAACTTGTTTTGACTGTTTTAACAGGCTAAGGACATGCAATTCAGCAAGTATTGTCTGATTTACAAAATATTAGGTCAACTAGTATGTTTAATTCTTTTCAATCATAAATACTTACAGAGAAGCTTCCTTCTAAGAAAAATATGGCTGTTAAAACTACTATATAAATACCCATTTTAAAAAAGACTGGAAGGGAATCATCTAAAGTGCTAAAAGTGTGGATGTATGGTGGGCAGATAGCTTTTATACCCATTTGTCTATTTTTCATTTTAAATAACAGGCTTATATTGTTTTTATATATTAAAAATTCTTAATTTTTTTTCCTCTTCCTTTGTTCCCCATATCTCTAAAAGGCAATCCCATCTATCGATATTAGTTATTTGAGCAGGAAACCAGTGTTATCATTCCTAGTCCAACTGCCTACGAGGTGGTCTCCACCTGGGTATCTCCTAGGTACTCTAAACTCAACATATCTGATGTTGAATGCTTCATCTCTTTCCCCCAAACTGTTCTTCCTCCTATATTCCTAATCTTGATGAATATCCTAATCTACTCAGCCTCCAAAAGCTGGTAATTATTTCTGAGTCCTTCTCCTATACCTCCTACTTCCACCCATTGTATGTTGTCTCTTACCAAATTATTACTGGAAGGACTGTCTTCCCAATGGATGCTGCTTGGATCTACTTTTACTCCCATCGATTCCATTCTCTATAGCCAGGGTGAGTTTTCTAAAATGCCACTCTAGTGTTGTTTCTCCAGTGCTTAAAATCTGTTTGTCATTGACCTCCTGCTTTCCAAATTCCCCCTTCATAATCTGGGCAACCTCATTTCCCTGTCCACATAGAATTCCTTTCCCTCGAAAGGACAGCTCTCTTATGTCCTTCTGGTCTTTTTCACAGTCTGTTTCTCCACTTGGAATGTTCTTTTTCTTCCCTCTGCTCACTAATTTTACTCATCTTTCTGTTTTTTTTTTTCTTTTTTTATAGAGGCATGTTTTATTTATTTATTTGTTTGTTCGTTTGTTTCGTTTATACATGCACTGGGTACAGTCAGAAGCGCGGGAGGGTGAGAGAATTCACCAGAGCCAGAGCAGGGAGCAGAGCAGGCAGAAGGACTGAAGTACACTGCTGAGGGGAGCAGCGGGCGGCAGGAGAGGTCTGCGCACCATGTGGGACCCTCCTCTGGTGGCCGGGGAGCAGCCGGGAATCGAACCAGCGCTGCAGAGTCTGCGGGCAGCTTCGCAACCCAGCGCTCAACCGCTGCGCCACCGGGGAGGCCCTCATCTTTCTGTTTTTAAGAAATGTCTAGTGAATAGAGGAGTGAGTATGGATATTTGGCTTCCTGATAATTCAGCTAGTGTAACATCCTGCAAATAAGGTGATTTTTACTTTTTAAGAATTGATTATCATCGTTTTAAAATAATACATAAATTTCAGGAGTATAGTGCAATACCTCGATAAACATATACACCACATTCCACCTACCACCAAAGTTCTAGTACCACTCACCATTATCAAATTGACCCCCTCTACCCATTCCTCACTCCTTCAACCCCACACCCTCTAGTCACCACTATCTTATTGTCAGAGTCTAAGAATTGTTTTTGTATTTTTAGTTTGCTTTGTTTCTTTATATTCCACATATGAATGAAACCATCCTATATTTGTCTTTCTCTTTCTGACTTAGTTTGCTTACCATAATCACCTCAAGCTCCATCGATGTTGTCCCAAAAGGAAAGATTTTATCTTTTTTAATAGCTGCGTGGTATTCCATTGAGTATATATATATATATCACCACTTCTTTATCCAGTCTTCTGTTTTTCCCATGTCTTGGCTATTGTGAATAGTGCTATAATGAACATAGGAGTGCAGATATCTTTTCAAATTAGTGTTTTTGTATTCTTCAGATACATACCTAGAGGTAGAATTACTGCAACTAATAGTAGTTCTAGTTTTAATTTTGGGTGGAACATCCACACTGTCTTTCATAGGGGTTGCACCAAGTTACATTCCCACCAACAGTGTACAAGAGTTCCTTTTTCTCCATGCCCTCGCCAACACTTGTGGTTTCTAGTCTTTTTATTACAGGCCATTCTCACAGATGTGAGGAAGATATTTGCATATCACATTCAACATGGTATTAATATCCAAAATATATAAAGAACTCATAGAACTCAACAACAAAAGAACAAACTACCCAATCAAAAAAATGGGCAGAAGATATGAATAGACAGATCTCCAAAGAAGACATACAGGTGGCCACTAGGCACATTTAAAAAAGGCTCAGTATCTTATTATTAGGGAAGTGCAAATCAAAATAAGAATTTTAGGGCCTCCCTGGTGGCACAGTGGTTGAGCGCTGGGTTGCGAAGGTGCCTGCAGCCTCTGCAGCGCCAGTTTGATCCCCGGCCGCCGGGCGAGGGTCCCACATGGAGCGCAGACCTCTCCTGCTGCCCGCTGCTCCCCTCAGCAGTGTATCGTCAGTCTGCCTGTTCTGTTTCCCGCTCTGGCTCTGGTGAATTCGCTCACCCTCCCGTGCTTCTGACTGTACCCAGTGCTTGTATAAATAAATACATAAATCTTAAAAAAAAATAAGAATTTTAGAACAATGCTGTCATTTTTGTTATGAACACTTTCACACAGGAAAGTTGAAAGAGCAGTTCAATGAACACTGGTACATCAACCACCAAGATTCAACAAATGTTAACATTTTGCCATTTTGCTTTACCTCTATGTGTTTATGTTCTTTGATAAATCATGTGAAAGTAAGTTGTGGCATCTAACACTTCACCTTTAGATACCAAGGCATACATCTTTTAAGCATAAGGACATTTTTCTACATAACTATAAGCCCACATAAGAGAATTAGCAGTACCTCCAGTGAGGTCATCTATATATATAGCCCAAATGCTTCCTGAAGTGTGTTCTGCAGACTGCCTTGGGATCCACAGGGAGATAAGGAACTTGCACCAGAGTGTGTATCAGTGCACCATGCCCTTATCAAGAGAGTCTTGCTTCTCAGGCACTTTCACTCATGTGGAATATATAGAAGAAAAAGGAACTGACAAAACAAAACTAAAACAAACCCTGGAAATATGACTGCAGAATTGAGGGAGGGTGGAAGTGGAAACAAAGTGTGGAGGAGGCCCAATGGCTTAGGGTAAAGGACTATACTTTGATGGTGGGGGTGGTTGGGTGACACACATCTGAGGAGGTGTGAACCTATGTTCCTCAATAGTGTACAGTGTCGGGGCCTCCCCGGTGGCACAGCGGTTGAGCGCTGGGTTGCGAAGCTGCCCGCAGCCTCTGCAGCACTGGTTCGTTTCCCGGCTGCTCCCCGGCCACCAGAGGAGGGTCCCACATGGCGTGCAGACCTCTCCTGCCGCCCACTGCTCCCCTCAGCAGTGTACCTCGGTCCTTCTGCCTGCTCTGCTCCCCCCTCTGGCTCTGGTGAATTCTCTCACCCTCCCGCGCTTCTGACTGTACCCAGTGCTTTTATAAATAAAAATAAATCTTAAAAAAAATAGTGGACAGTGTTGTAAATCAATGTTACCTCAATAAAGGGGGGAAAAGGGAGCCTAATTAAACAGTGCCGTGGCATAGTTCATTTACATTTATGGACTTGACTGAGGAACACTGATCTATACACAGATTTCTCCAGCTGTCCCCTAAATGTCTTTTATGGCCTGTTTTCATGTTGCATTTGGTCATTGTATCTCTTTTATTCTAGAACAGTCTCCCCACTTTTATCTCATGCCACTGCATTTTAGAGACCAGGTCTACCCCACATCATGTATCTGTCTGATTTTAGGTTGACCAACCTGGGACGCTGCTGACCCTGCATCTTGGGATGCCCCTCAATCCTGGACAAACCAGGATGGTTTTGTGCATGATGGCGATACTGAGCTACTTCAAGCCACTGAATTTCCTTTCAACTGGCCGATGGGTCTTAGAGACTATTAGATTCAGATTAAACCATTTTTTGACAGCAATGCTTTTGGTCACATCCCACCAAGAGGTGTGTCGTGTCTGCTGTCCACTCTTAGTAAAGGCAGTGATTAAGGTGATTGCCCTTAGAACTCCTCATGTAATTTTCTCCTTATAATTAACAAGAAATCAGGAGGGGGAGGGTTACTTTGGTACCAGGTGACTACCCTGGTGCCTAATAACCTCTCACCTACAGATTTCAGCAGTCATCGATTACTGTTTCCTGACTTAGTAATTTTTCTCATAGGAAATGAACCAAAAAGGAGAGGTAAAAGCCTAAGCCTTTGCCCTTGACTGCCAATGTTCAGACCAAGAGGTTAATGTCATACTTCTGGTAATAGCAAACTAATTTTTTAATATCATTCAATTCAATGTTTTTATTAAATTCGATGTTCTACATTCAGTTCAGCCATTTTCATTATAATATCCAAATTTTCTTCACATTTCTTCAGTTTTCTAAGTCAGTGGGAACTACTGCAGTTTGTATCACATGACCATTTGACATGCGTTCCATGTCTCTTTAGCACTGCCTTAGATTCTGGCAAAAGACTCTCAGACCCACGGTCCATTTCCCTGCTCCTGTCCTGGTATTATTTCCAAGGAGCCCCAGTTCCATTAATGATTGGTATTTAGAAGCCAACATCAGGATGCTGGATGTCAGTAGCAAAATCTAATGGTACTGTAGCCCATTTTGTGAGCTGTAAAATAGTATTACGACCAACTGTCCTAAACCTGGAAATTTCAATGCTGAAACTTAGAGCATCCAAAGCAAACAGCCATAAGAAGTTGATCACCCTAAATTAGTCACACTGTTAATACAATAGTAAAGGTTAAGGAAAAATAGTGGAAATTGGGGTTGGGGTATGGGGAGCAGTAATAGCTAAAGTAGCTGTGAATTTCCAGGAGATTTAAGAATTTGTACTGAATGATTTTTTCCAGCTATAAAACATGTATGTCTAGGGCAGTGAGTCTCTGCACATTACCATCCCCTGAAGAGCCCTTTAAAATCCTGATACCCACCCTGGACAGATCCAATTTCATTCATTTAGGGAAAGCTCTAAGCATCATTGTAGAGGGCTAGACTGGACACGGTGCAGGTTTTCTGATCCAGCAGACCGGGTAAAGGAGGAGTCAGAGTCCTCAGTGGCTTCTGCAGGTCTTTTATTGGGATTTACCCAGTACATGGCAGGCAGGGGTGCTGGGGGGCCGGGAGGCTGGCTGGCCTCCCAGCCCCCAGCAAATCTTCACTCTATCTGGACTCCGGCATTCTCGGCTTCTCTCTCGGCTTCTTCGCTTCTACTGGTGTCCCCGTGACGCCGCCCTTAAAAGCCCACTCTCAGCCCATCTACCCATGCCCACACCCTACTCCAGGTGCCCGCCATCAGGCATGCATTCAGGACCGCAAGGATCCATCATCCATCCTGATGGCGGGAGGGCAGAAAAGCCTGACATTTTTCCTTACCCTACAGTCCACCCCCTCAGGGTTTTCTGCCATATAGTCTTCATATATACAATTTTCTTAGCAAACATAAACAATGCAGCCATGGCCCACAAAAGCAAATACATCACAATATAACAACAAAATACAACAGAACACAAATAAGTCCAGGCAGGGCCCCAACCTAGTGCAAAAGACAATTATTGGTACCAGCAGATTAGCTACCAAATCTGCTGCGAAGGCACTGCTCATACGAGGGAGGGGAACCACTCACGGCATCTACTGTAACACACCAGGAGCCGTCAGGCTTCCTGGCCTTCTCTGGCTGTAGTCTCGGCTACAAGCCACACACCGCATCCACCCCCAGGATGCACTCACTCAGGGACTGGCGATTCTATTCTGTTGGGGGTAATCGCCACCCCTCAGGGTTTCTGCAGTCGCTCCAACATTCGGCCTCCATAGCCACCATGCGACTCGCAGACACCTGCACTCAGGCCAACCCACTGCACAAGCACATGGGTCGGGGATCCTTAGATACAAACTCTACATTCAGCTTGGGCTCCACCCCAAGCCACATTCCCACCCGTCCCCCAAGGACGGGTTCCTCAGCTCCTCACCCTCACTCGACAACGAGCAGGGCATCACCCACAGGTGATTTTACGAGACTCACAGGTCTTCAGCATACTCAGGCTGCTTAACAGCCGCTCAGGGCTTCTCAACTTAGTGTCAGCACCAGCTTTTGCCTTCTCAGTTGGCTTTTCTCCTCCACCTGGCTGCTGGGCATACACAGGCTGCTTTTGGCCATCAAGGCCCACTGGCCACCCCCAGATTCTAAAATAAATAAATAAATAAATAACCTGCCAAGGTCCTCCGCCTTCAGGCGGGATTGTCAGTCCGAGTCCATCAGTCCAAGTCCATTAGGCCAAGTTCGTTGGCCTCTCCCTGCATCAGCACTGGTGAGCTCTGAATCGTGGTCCTCTCTTCTCTGACAATTCTGCTACCTCAGGGGTTGTTGGCTGGTCCTCTCGGGCGTCTCCTCCTCCAGCTGAGGTCTTGTTCCGCAGCTCCCAGACCTTGTCCATCTCCTGTGCCGCCATGACGCCTCCAGCGTCATCACAGGCAAACACTGTCTTACTCCTCAGTCCTTCCAGGTCTTTGAAGGGCTCCATACCCATCTGCATGATCATCCTGCCGGCTATGCCAATTGCAGAGGGCTGGGCTGGACACGGTGCAGGTTTTCTGATCCAGCAGACCGGGTAAAGGAGGAGTCAGAGTCCTCAGTGGCTTTTGCAGGTCTTTTATTGGGAGTTACCCAGTACACGGCAGGCAGGGGTGCTGGGGGGCCGGGAGGCTGGCAGGCCTCCCAGCCCCCAGCAAGTCTTCACTCTATCTGGGCTTCCGGCGTTCTCTGCTTCTCTCTCGGCTTCTTCTGCTTTTCTCGGCTTCTACTGGCATCCCCATGACGCCGCCCTTAAAAAAGCACAGTCTCAGCCCAGGTGAATCCCATCTACTTATGCCCACACCCTACTCCAGGTGCCCGCCATCAGGCATGCATTCGGGACCGCAAGGATCCATCATCCATCCTGATGGCGGGAGGGCAGAAAAGCCTGACATTTTTCCTTACCCTACAATCATTATTTTAAAAATGCCCCCTGGTGATTCTCAACTGCTGCCAAGGTTGCAGATGAGTGCTCTAGGGGAGGTTTTACTCCTCAAAGAGGGGCCCCACCCCCCTCCAACCCCAGCAGCGTTGGCATCACCTAGGAGCTTGTTAGAAATGCAGAATTTCAAACTTCACCCCAACCCTCTAGCAATCTGTTTTAACTTGCCCTCCAGGTGATTTTGATGCACTGTCAATTCTGAGAACCATTGGTCCCTTCTCCGGTTGCACCAGAGTCACCTGGGGACCTTTTAGAACAGAGCTTCCTGGGTGTCATTCCCTCAGGGTGATTTTATTCCTTTGGGGTGTGGCTCTGGTAGCAGTGTTTTCAAAGCTCCCCAAATGACTCTAATGAGCAACCAAGGATAAAAATCACTGTCAAGGGATTTTGTCTCCAAGTCCAGTGTTTGGCTGGATGACAAAAAGTACACACCAAGTTACAAATGAAAAAACTAGTTGGGCAATACATAGGCCAAATTACTTGACTAGGAGGAGGCAGAAATCTTTGCAGTCCTTTTCAGAGGTTTTCATACTTTATTTTTTTTTTTTGAAGTTAATCTTTTTAAAAAAATATTTCTTTTTTTTTTTTTTTTTTTATAGAGGCATGCTTTATTTATTTGTTTGCTGGTTTGTTTGTTTTGTTTATACATGCACTGGGTACAGTCAGAAGCGCGGGAGGGTGAGAGAATTCACCAGAGCCAGAGCGGGGAGCAGAGCAGGCAGAAGGACCGAAGTACACTGCTGAGGGGAGCAGCGGGCGGCAGGAGAAGTCTGCACGCCATGTGGGACCCTCCTCCGGTGGCCGGGGAGCAGCCGGGGATCGAACCGGCGCCGCAGAGGCCGCGGGCAGCTTCGCAACCCAGCGCTCAACCGCTGCGCCACCGGGGAGGCCCCAAAAAAATATTTCTTTATACAAGAACTGGGGTACAGGCCAGAGGTGCGGGAGGGTGAGAGGATTCACAAGAGACAGAGCGGGGAGCAGAACAGGCAGACGACCGGAAACACTGCTGAGGGTAGCAGCGGGTAAGACAGGAGAGGTCTGCTGCGCCATGTGGGATTCTCCCTGGCTGGCCGGGAATCGAACCCATGCAGCAGAGGCTGCGGACAGGTTCACAGTGCTGTGCTCAACCCTCTGTGCCACTGGGGAGGCCCAGTTTTCATACTTCAAAGCATTTCATTTCTCAGTCCTTCTGCAATTATTTTAGCCAGTGTGGTAGAGAGAGGTGCTTAAAAACAACCGGTTGCTAGTAACGCTAGCCAAGTAGGACAGTTTTAGGAGTTGGTCTGCAGTCTGCTTCCTGCCTGTCTTCCAGAACTGGCTTCTCATTAGGCTCATCTTAGAATTGGCAAAACTCTGGGTGCAAATTTTGTCATCTTCCTTGCAGGTTTGGAGTTTAACCTCTGGTAGTTGTTCCCAGTCTTGATTGCATGTTGGAATATCTGGGATTTTGAAAAAAAAAAAATGGTTCAACATGTATGGGCCACACCCCAGAGCAATTCAGTCATCACAATCTCTGGGAGTGATGCACAGGCTTTTGGTAGTTTTGAAGTTTCTCCAGTGATGCCAATGTACAGCCAATGTTGAGAACCACAGGGTTAGGGCACTGGATTGTTTGGGGGTTGGGCAGGAAAAGAGAATGATTTTCTTTGGTTGACATTTTTAAGCCTTTTTTACCCCTCATCTTCAAAATCATATTACCAATTTACAATTTACGGGATCGTCATATATTTCAAGTTTGTATAACAGTAGTGCAGTCATGAACGATTTGGTGCTCCCTCTGCCCTCACTAGTTAATGCAAGTGCGAAAAGATAGCTGAAGTGGAATGTTAATATTATGTCCCAGACTTAAAAACTTTCCAGCAACTGATTTCATTCCATTATTATATGTATTTCCATATTATTTCCTATTGCTTCTCCTCAAAGGATACTAAGTGGGTGGCAATGCCAATATCTAGCCCAGAGCCACATGATGGAGAACATGTCAATATCCCGAGTCCATTCCTAACTGGTAGGATCCTGAGGCTATATGGAGGGAGAGGCCTCGGTTTTGAGGACTTAAAACAGGAATCTAAATATTTACAGATGTTGGCAAAAGGAACTCGCCTACATTACTGGTTGGAGTGCAAACTGGTCCAACCACTATGGAAAGCTGTCTGGAGGTTACACAGTCTACTAAAAATGGAGCTACCATATGACCCAGCAATTCCACTCCTAGGGATCTACCCAAAGGACATAAACACATTGATTCAAATGAACACCTGTACCCCTATGTTTATTGCAGCACTATTTACAATAGGTGAAACCTGGAAACAACACAAGTGCCCCAAAATAGATGACTGGATCAAGAAGATGTGGTATATATACACAATGGAATATTATTCAGCAATCAAAAAGATAAACTCATGCCATTTGCAGCAATGTGGATGGAGCCAGAAGGAATTATGCTCAGTGAAATAAGTCAGAAGGAAAAAGAAAAATATCGGATGGTTTCACTTATAACAGGAATATAGGGGAACCAAATAAGACATCAGTGTAAAAAAATAATAACAGTACAAACCACAACAAAGCAAAAACAGATGATTATAAACCAGAGATATCCTGCAGGGGAGGAGGAGGGAGAGGTGATCAGAGGGGGGAGGAAGGAGCACAGGGGACCATGTTGATGGTGCACAGGTGCATTGGTGAAGGATATTCTATGGGGACTACACCTGAGGGGGTGGGGAGGAAGCAAATATTGTTTTAAAATGAACAATGATGTAAAAAATAAAAAAAAATTAAAAAATATTAAAGATGCTGGCATTCACAAATTACATTTACTGATCACCTTAAGTTAAAACCAATCCAAGGCATACTTGAGAAAAAGAGGGCTGTATACTTAGCTGTTTAAGGATCTCTCTCCTCCAACTAGATTGTAAGGCTTGAAGGGATAGAGCTGTTATCCTACTCACTGTTGTAGCTGTCTGGCACCCAGCACAATGTCTGAAATGGGGCAAGTGCTCTGAGAGGCAGTATAGCATACTGGCCAAGAGGACCAGCTTTGGAACCAGGCTGACCTGGCCTCGAATCCTGGTTCTATCGCTTACATGCTGTGTGACCTTGGGAAATTTCCTGAAACTCATCAACCCTCTGTACCCTGGCCCTCTCCCTCTAAAAGATAATAAAAGCACTGACCTGATGGGATTGTTGTGACTGATTTAGTGAAACAATATTACTAAAGCAGGGCCTCCCCGGTGGCGCAGCGGTTGAGCGCTGGGTTGCGAAGCTGCCCGCGGCCTCTGCAGCGCCGGTTCGATCCCCGGCTGCTCCCCGGCCACCGGAGGAGGGTCCCACATGGCGCGCAGACCTCTCCTGCCGCCCGCTGCTCCCCTCAGCAGTGTACTTCGGTCCTTCTGCCTGCTCTGCTCCCCGCTCTGGCTCTGGTGAATTCTCTCACCCTCCCGCGCTTCTGACTGTACCCAGTGCATGTATAAACAAACAAACAAATAAATAAAAAACTTTAAAAAAAAAATATTACTAAAGCACTTTGCAAACTGCCTGGCCTGTACTTGGTGCAAGTTAAATGGGAGACATTTTTTAATAATCTGATTATTTGTTGAAGGAAGAAATGGATGTCATAGCCTGCTTTCCTTTCCCACGCTTGAGATGAACTAGCAAAAATAACCCTATCCGTTTGCTTTCTATAAGAGTTCAATACTTCATTTCAGGCAAACAAAACCAAATGTGCATAGGAAAGAGTCCTTTCTCCATCACTGTGTTATGTGCTTCTTGGCATCTATGTTAAAGTCAGTTTGAAGAAAAGGAAACAGAAAACAGATGAGGAAGGCCATCTCTCTCATTTTGTCACTTCCATAATATTGGTTGCTATAATAACCTACTTGTCAAATCCCTTTGTACTACTGTGAGAAGTGTTGATGTAAGACGTGTTTTCTGAAAATAACCACGATGAGGTGTCATGAATTAAGAGCTTTGATACAGGAGAGGTGGAATTCTTTTTAGGGTAGAATAGCTCAGGACTAAAAATTTCCCAAAGCATCTACTGGCTTGCTCTTTCTACCTCCTAAAAGGAAACTTGTTTCTGGGGTGATCTTTTTTTTTTTTTTTAACTGTGCATACCATAAATGCTGCATGGGATCCTGGACTGGATCCTGAGCAGGAAAAGGACCTTAGAAGAAATATTGGTGAAAGTGGACTCAAGTCTGTAGTTTAGTAAATAGTATTGTGTTGATGTTAGTGACTGAGTTATGTGAGGGGTTAGTGTTTGGGAAAGCTGGGTGAAGGATATACAGGAGCTATCTGCGCTAATTTACAATTCATCTGTAAGTCTAAAATTACTTCAAAATACAAACTTAAAAAAATCTAAACAGAATACTTGAAAACTAAACATACCGATTGAAAGTTAATTCTGGAAGCCCAGGTCTGGGCAGGTGTTGAGGCCAGGGCACCAGGAATAACATTGGTCACCAAAACAACGTGACAAGGGGTAGAGGGTAGTATGTATTGGTTCTTCTATAATAAGGAATTTCTGGCAGCCTATCAAAAAAACAATTCTTTTCTCTTGGTATAAGCTAGCCTCATTCAAAACACAGCAGCCTGACTTAAAAAATGTCCAAATATGGTTTTGTTTTTGAGTTTCAGATATTTATTAATCAGTGTAACCTCCAACACAATATACCAGCATGATTTCATGCATTTAGAGGGGAAGTATTTCCTGGTTAAGTGGAAAACAGTTCACATGGCTTCTGGAAGACCTTCATTTTAAGCATCTTTATAGTGAGATACTTCATTTAGCAGTCTGGGCCTTCTTTCTTCAGTTTGCTGTCATCTACATTCACCGAGTAGAACTTGCACTGAACTTTTGGGTCCCAGTTTGTTCCCAGGGTCTAGGTTTATTCTTTCTGTCCCAACTGACATCTAGATTGAAGAAAACCAGTAGCATGACATACAGCACTGCTCCATAACCGCCTCCAATAAAGACAAAGAGGGGACCAAGCTAGGATGCTTCTTGACCTGACGAAGGATCAGGTGGAGCATGGTTGCAGGAAAGGCCTTGGGTTTCGGGCCCTTGCAGGGCCAAGGACTAAGTTTCTGCAGTGAATCTATGTGGAGTCCCCAAATACCTGTTTTCTTAAAGTGCCACTTTCGTGTTATTTGATTAACTGGATGTTTGAGAGGAATTTCTCATCATAGTGCTGAACTGGAGATGGGAAGGGGTAAAGGAAAGCTCCAGCCACCTTGAAAGCACCAATCCCTTAGCACTCAGTTCTTCTTTACTCCTGAGTCAGATGATCTGTGGGGTTAACTCCTGTGTCAGCTAAAACACAAGTGTCTCTGCAACTTAGTGTGATCAGGATGGCAATGAAAAACAAATGTTTTAAAGCAAAAGGTGTTGGGGGAGGGGAGTTGAATCTGGTAGGACTATGGCACTCTTCATTTTTGTAGGTTCTTTAGGGATGAACTTTTCCAAGTATGATTCCCATAGTTCCGATCAGCACATGTATGATGCTGTTTTCACTTAAAGTTATCTCACATTTTGGTTCCCACTTGCATTGTGCATATAACTGTTGTCTTTAATGGCTATGTAACATTCCATTGTATGGAACAGCATGATGGTTCTTAGCACTGGGCTCATTTTTCTGAGCAGGTATAAAAGGACTGCTGTCTCTTAGCCCCAGAAGTCTATTTTTGTTTCTGGAAGTGGCGACTAGCATGAGTGTGGGATCGCGTGGGATTCCTGAGTCATCATCTCAAGGCAGTTTGAGTGTGTTGTTAATATCGCCCTGCCCACCACCCGACAGCAGAGACTCCTGGGCTCCCTGGACTTTAGCCGGGCACTTCATGGGCACAGGGGCAGAAGTCCAAGCCTCCCCGACTCCCACAACTCTCAGCTGATACCATCTCCCTGCCAACCACAGGAAGTTCCTGCTGCTTTCTCTCTGGCCTGGCATTATAGCCCCACCTGTATTTTCCACACAGATTGCTGTGACAGAAAAGACAAAGGGAGTGGGAAGATGGATCATTCTAGGCAAAGGGCTAAGGCATAGGTCAGGAGTGCCAGAGCTACAGGTTTTTAGGTGACTCGAAAAATGAAGTGGGACGAGGGGATGATTTCAAGTCCTGGAAAGTCGTGTGATAGCTCTCATTCTCTCCACCCCTTCCTGTTAGAGAACCGTGTTTGGGCTATCTAGCAGAGAGTTGACAGGGGTGAGTGACAAAGCAGTGAGTCTAGGCGTGGCCCCTACCCCACCTGTGGCCACGGACATTTTATAGCGGAGAACGCTAGTTGGCAGGTTTTTCCTGAGAAGAGTGCCCTTGTGTTCAGTGCACTTGAGGTCTCGCCGGCAGCCACTGCCTTGATTCTAGTAGGTTGCCAGGAAGGAAGAGTGATATTCAAAATACAAGTGGTATGGCTTAAGCACCAAACGCTCAAATCTCTAGGGAATTCATGGCTGGACTGGCTACTTACTGCTGGGGTCCATGCTCCTGCCCTAGATTTGTTCTTCCTTAACTTGTTCTTCCTTAATCCTTCCCATGTACCAATTAACCCGTGTTCTGCAGGTCATACAGGATACCAGCCCTGTGGGTAGTGTGCCTCTGATGGGTAGAAAAAAACAGATCAAGAGTGGTGACCAGACCTCAGGAATTGAAAACCATTGAGAGCAGAGGGACCCCTCTACCTATCATATTGAATTCTCTAGTCAGAAGCTGTAGGGTAAAGAAAATGTCAGCCTTTTCTGCCCTCCCGCCATCAGGATAGATGATGGATCCTTGTCCTGAATGCATGCCTGATGGCGGGCACCTGGAGTAGGGGGTGGGCAGAGGTAGATGGGATTCACCTGGGCTGAGACTGTGCTTTTTTTAAGGGCGGCGTCACGGGGACGCCAGTAGAAGCAGAGCAGCAGGAGAAGCCGAAGAGAAGCCGAGATCACCGGAGAGCCCAGATAGAGTGAGGATTTGCTGGGCACTGGGAAGACTGCCAGCCTCCTGGTCCCCCAGCCTGCTGTGTACCGGGTAAATCCCGATAAAAGACCTGCAAAAACCACCGAGGACTCTTACTCCTCCTTTACCCGGTCTGCATGGGATCCTAGAAAACCTGCACTGTGTCCATTCCTGCCCCTACAGAAGCCCAGCCCTGTCTTGTAGATCAAATGGACAAGTACCCAGAGCCACATGGGACTTGTGGAGTGATGGGACCCAGTCGTAGGCCTGTACTGTCTTGGACAGGAACCAGGCTCTGAAAGTCCTGGAGTAGGGAGGTCAAGACATTGACAACGGAGGGAGAGAGACCCCTAGGCAATCACTTGCTGAAAGAACACTGTAGGGTAAGGTAAAAAAAAAAAAAAAGCATCAGGCTTTTCTACCCTCCTGCCATCAGGATAGATGAGGGAAACCTGCGGTCCTGAATGCATGCCTGATGGCGGGCACCCGGAGTAGGGTGTGGGCAGAGGTAGATGGGAGGGCGGCATCACCGGGACGCCAGCAGAAGCAAAGAGAATGAAAGAACGGAACAGCAGGAGCAGAGAAGCAGAGAGAATGAGAGCGAGAGCGAAAGAGAAGCAGAGACCGCCAGAGAAGGCCGGAGAGCCCAGAAAGAGTGAAGACTTGCTGGGGCTGGGAGGCCTGCCAGCCTCCCGGCCCCCCAGCACCCCTGCCTGCCGTGTACCTGCTAAATCCCAATAAAAGCCTGCAAAAGCCACCGAGGGCTCCAGGACTCCCTCCTCCTTACCCTGTCTGCTTGGGTCATAGATACCTGCTCTGTGTTCCCCTGCCTCTACATTTTCCTCTCTTGGGTCACCACCTCCGGAGCATCCGCAGGTATAACCTGAAACTCCCCCTCCCCCATGCCCTCCCTCCCACCCCATACAAGGAAAGACAAGAGAAAGGCAGGCCACTCCATATTGGTAAGCGGCAATTTTAATAACCAAGGGAACTTACTTATGAGGCTTTGTCTGGGGCAGCTGTAAGACGAGAGTTTTCTGTACTACCCACTAAGTATTAAAAGTTTATATATAACCTTTACTGCCTTTAATCATGTACACTATCCAGATGGTCCCAACAGCATTTTTTATCTCAGGGATGTATCCTTGGGCAGCTTCTGGGAGCCAGGAAAGCAAGGGAAACACACATTCCAAGAACCAGGGAAGCGGTGAAAAGCCTCCAATTGCCCGGATTCAACTCATGGGTCAACAAGGGGTCACATTCTCTTTATTGCCTTCCCCAGCACCCTCCAAACTCAAGAAGCGGCCCTTGATCTTGGTTCCTGGGCTGACACATGGCTTTTTAAGACCTCTTTGGCAGATTTCGGATCCTCAAAGATGGGATACGGGAGGCAATGTTTGGCAGTGGTTATAGTCACTCTACATTCTCTGTTCTTTGTGCTTTAGAATTGAAGACATTTATCTCCGGGTTATTCTCTGTAGAAAAAAGGATCCCTCTCCCAGAAAGGGGAGGTTCCTAGCTGTCTAATGATCTGACTAAGCCCCTCCCCTAGTCATAATAGTAGTAGCTAACATTTAATGAGCTACTTTGTTATGTGCCAGACCCTATGCTTAGGGGTTTTATATAAGATTGTCTCTTTTGATCCTCCCAACAAGCCTGTGAGGTAGGTACTCTTATTCCTGCTTTGCTGGGAAGTCACCCAGCTTGCAAAGGGGTTTGAAGTAACAGCCTGCAGGAACCACATTAAGATTCAATTTTAAAATAGAATTTTTTCCTTTATAGAAATAAGAGTATGCTGGCTATATTGGGGGGAATAGACTTTAAATAACCTTGTGATGGGTAGAGTCTATGTAGGTAAATATGACTGACACCCAGGAACACATACATTGGACACAACTGAAATTCGTATTTGTTAAATTCCCCACCCTGCCCACATTCACAGGCAGTACTCCCACCCCCTTCTAGCCACACTTCCCCTTCCCTCTTGACTGAGAAAGTGCTTGCCTCATAAACACACGTGCCGTAAAGAGAAATGTGGATGATCCATGCTTCCTACGAACCAGGGTTTACAGTCTTGTAGGGTAAAGAAAATATCAGGCTTTTCTGCCCTTCCGCCATCAGGATAGATGATGGATCCTTGTCCTGAATGCATGCCCGATGGCGGGCACCTGGAATAGGGTGTGGGCATAGGTAGATGGGATTCAGCTGAGCTAAGACTGCTTTTTAAGGGTGGCGTCACGGGGACGCCAGCAGCAGCACCAGTAGCAGCAGTAGCAGCCAAAGCAGAAACCGAAAGAGAAGCCGAGAAGCAGCAGAACGAACGCTAGAGAGCCCAGATAGAGTAAAGACTTGCTGGGGACTGGGAGGCCTGCCAGCCTCCCAGCCCCCCAGCCAGCACCCCTGCCTGCCATATGCCTGGTGAACCCCAAATAAAAAACTTGCAAAACTACTGAGGACTCTGACTCCTCCTTTACCCGGTCTGCATGGGATCAGAAAACCTGCACCGTGTCCAGTCCTGCCCCTACAAGTCTCCTGCATGATAAAATGCTTCTTCAGTAGAGACACTTGCTGGGTGAGAATAATTGTCAGCAGAATTTTCCAATATTATTGATTGGGCAAATTGGCATGTAGGGAAAATGGAGTGGCCCAGGCTTTTTGTCTGCCTTCCCATTGCTGGCCTCTATGGCCTGCACCTGCAATCTTGCTTTCCTCCTAGGTTTCATTGTCCACACATGATATCACGTTGGTGCAAGAGGCATTTAGGAGCATGAGCACAGGGCATGCACAGATATCTGGGGCGGAGAGGTGTGAGCATGGGGCCTGTGATTGTGGACACCTGCGTCAAGAAGCCAGTGCCTGGGGTGTGTGCATATATAAATGCAGAAACCTGGGCCTAGAAGCAAGGGATTAAAGGAACTCCTCAGCTCTCACATTCACGTTGGCATCACTCTGGAGCAAGATGAGATGAGATAGAGGGGGACTGAGAGAGAATGCCAGAGAGAAGAGAGAGAGTGTAGATTGTGGGAGCTGGGGGGTTTGGTTGCTACCTGACACCTGGCCTCCCTGCCTGGCCTTCCTGCCCAGCCTGTCTGCCCACTGGTCTGCCTGTTGTACCTGTTTCCCTGCTTCAGCATTAAAAGGCCTGTCAAATCTATTGACGGCTCCAGGACTATCTTCCATCTGCCCAAATCCACAGTGAACCTGCCTGGTCTGGGATGCTTCCCCAACATGGTGGAAAGCAGGTAGATGGAGAGTGGCCAGAGAAGACCTCGGAGAATGTAGTATTTTTGGACAGGGAAAGTGGAGCACTGACTGGGACATGCGGATCTGTATTTGAGGAGTATCCTGTCATGATTATTTGTACAGTCTTGGGCAAGTCACTTAAACATTCTGTACCGCAAATTCCTCATACATTTCACAACCAGGGTTACAACTGATGTTTTAAGCCCCCTTCCAGCTTCATGGCTAATAAGATGAGCCTCACTCAGAATCTCATCAAAGACCCACAAAATGTATGGGGGGGTTCCCTTGGAGATAAGGCCATGTGCAATATATAACAGCAAGTCATGCAGCCTTAGCCAGTATCAGGCCCTCCAGATGGGGTTTTAAGACTGAACTTTCTGTGTAAAGTTTCTATCCCTCAGAAACAATTATGGGCTAGTTGGTTTACATAGTCAGGCAAGACCATATAGGGTAGGAGTTAAGAGCATGAGTTATGGAGTTGGACCTTCATTTGAAAATCAGTTCTGCTGCATCCTGGGGGCATACATAATATACCCTCTCCAAACATCACTTACTGCCTCTGTAAGATGATGATAATAGAACCGACCTTGTAGGCTCATGAAGAGGAAAGACAATAATGTATGTAAAGCACTTAGCCTGACACCTGGCAGAATGGAAGTGCTCAGTCAACCTTGTCTGCTACTACTATTGACACGCTTATTTCTATCAGTGTAATTTTCCTGACATGGGCATGGCTAAGCTCCAGCATTTTTCCTGGAGATAGCTTTTCTTTCTGGGTGGAGTTTGAGAAAAGCATATGTAAATCTTTCTGGCCTAAAGTAGCTCTAGAGTCAGATCAATTTCCTGCTCTCTTCTTCCAGGTTATGGGACCTTGGACAAATGATTTAACTTCTGGTGCCCTTTAGTTCCCTCAGCTGTGAAATTCAGTCAGGTACATTCCCTACCCCCAAAGGCGGTTGTGAATCAGGTGAGTGTGACCTGAGTGCTGTGTCTGCCCATCCAGAAGGCATTCAATCAACGGTGGTTGTGGAGCTGATGGTGCAAGTAATAGTCGTATCATAGTAAATAAGTGCCACCACTCCCACCCAGTGTCACCCTTGGGATGGAGGGTTGAATGTGTTCACACGTCTACAGGTTTTGCATGCTGTAGGGTAAGTGATTTTCAGGCTTTTCTGCCCTCCCACCATTAGGATTGATGATGGACCCTTGTGGTCCTGAATGCATGCCTGATGGCGGGCACCTGGAGTAGGGTATGGGCATGCGTAAGTGGGTACACCTGGGCTGAGAGACGGTGCTTATAAGGGCGGCGTCACAGGGATGCCAGCAGAACCACGAGAACAGAGAGCAGAGAAGCAGAGAGAACGAGAGTGAAAGAGAGAGCGAAAGAGAAGCAGAGACTACCAGAGAAGGCCGGAGAGCCCAGAGTGAAGACTTCCTGGGGGCTGGGAGGCCTGCCAGCCTCCCGGCCCCCCAGCACCCCTGCCTGCCATGTACCTGGTAAATCCTAATAAAAGCCTGCAAAAGCCACCGAGGGCTCCAGGACTCTCTCCTCCTTTACCCCGTCTGCTCGGGTCATAGATAACCTGCTCCGTGTCTTCCGGCCCCCTTACACATGCCTAACCAAAGTCTTAGCAGAACCAGCCCTTGTTGATCCCGAAGGGACAAGAAATTGTTGCTTGGATTCCCAGACAGTGTCTGGGAATTAAAATATTTGGAGGCATGACTGAAAGTGATTCAATAGAGCATAATTCTCAGCAGAAGAGTTCTATTTATTTTTTTCCAGCCTTCTAATGCCTAAGAACCTTAAGGAAAAACATAGTTCTATGTTGATCCCATATTTTCAAGGCTCAATTTCAGATGGTGATGGACATGTTGATCACCGACGTCATCAGGTGTATCTAGGTGTAATGACGTAAACGTTGTCTTCATTCTCATAGAGACCAGCTAATTTTTCCTATGGGCACAGGATCTATGTGATGCCCACACAGGAATTGGTGGTAAGATTCATGTGTATGGCTAGAATGTCGGTTGAGGAACAGTAGCAGTTCTCAGGGATGTGATATCACAGTAGGTGGTGTTGCATGGGCACTGTTGAGATGTGGCAAATCAAAATAAAAAAAACTGAGTGGCCTGCTGGATCTGGAGAGGAGGCCAGTTACTCAGGGAGGATATTAGATGTTACTTTGACTTCATTTTCTCTTTAGTAATCTGCTAAGTCTAACAAGAGAAAGAAAATAGCCAGTCACTGCAAGCAAAGCTAAGCACCTGTCCTGCCTAGATAACTTCAGGTTTAGAAGGTGTTGGTGATTTTCTAAAGAGGTGTAGACTGCACCCCACAAGGCACCCACCCTTTTCCCCCTGGCTCTATACTTTTTCGCTTTTGCCCTTCCACATTGCTGCTTCATTTAAGACATACTAGCCATAGGATCCAAAGCTTTCTTCAAGGGGACTTTCTAATAACATATCCTCCGCGTCCCAGGTATCCACCATCATTTTTGTCCTGGGTTCTGAGGTGATAGAAATAAGACATGGATTTGAGTTTTGAGCAGATATTTAGGGAAAGTTTCTGACACCTAGAAAAACACTTCCTTCCCTCTTATTAGCTAGATTACTTCTATTCAGCTCTCATCCTCATCTCCCATGCCCACATCACTATCTTTCTCCTCCTCAGTGACCCTCGCCAAGTCCAGACCCCTCCATTCTGGTGGAACAACACAAGGCTCCTGGGGTGGATGGAAGGGTCAGACACCTAGAAGATCAGGTGACATACTATTAACAGCCCACGGTCTTGGGGACTGGGGTCCTAAGGAACACTGAGGAGTGGCCTTTATTGTATTGGGAGAAATGAGAATTGTGTAAAATAAAAAATAGAACAAAATCTGAAGAAAAGCCTTTTCTCAAAATCATCTAGAATCTCACCAATCATCTAGAAATCACAACTGCTAATGTTTTGGTGATTTTCCTCTAGATATGTTATGCATGTAGCCACATCTTGCTGTTCAAGTTGTACTCTGGTTGGCTATTTTCTCTAGTAAAATACCAGCTTGTGGATAACTTTCCCTGTCTGTAAATATAGCTAACCATCAGCTCTTTTCAGGTCTGCATATTATTTGATTGTGTGGATGCACCGTATTTATTTAGTTATTCCCCATTCTTGAACATTTAGATTGTTTCTAAGTTTTAGCTATTATACACAACGCTGTGATTGAACAACCATGAACATCCTTTTTCTTTGTATTTGTGTCATTATCTTAGCATATAGTTCAAGATTATGAGATGCTTGGCTTAAAAGGTTTCCACAATTTTAAAGTATCTCTCGGAAAATAGGAGGGACAACTAAACTACACTCCATAGAGCTTGTGGGAATTTGTGCTTTCACACTGGAAATCATAACCTTTATCATTACCCTATCGTCATCTAAAGATCTTGGGTCACCCATTGCTGGGACATCATACTGGGTTACCAAAAAGTGTTTCCCAAGCACTCTTCCTGCACTTCTGCTTCTTCTACACTGTGTCCTGATCATCAGCCACAGTACGAGTAAAGAGTTTCAAACTCAAAATAATACTCCTTTATAAATTGTGAGAGATGGCCTGGTAGCACAAGGGGTTGAGTCTCAGCACTATCAAGCTACTACCAGGCTCTGCAGCACGAGTTCCATCCCCAGCCAGGGAGCTACCCACATGGCACAGCAGACCTCTCCTGTCTCACCCGCTGCTCCCCTCAGCAGTGTATTTCAGTCAGTCTGCCTGTTCTGCTTCCCACTCTGTCTCTGGTGAATCCTCCCACCACCCCCTCACCTCTGGCCTATACCCCAGTTCTTGTATGCATAAATAAAATTAAAAATAAATCTTAAAAAAATAAATAAATTGTGAGGGAAGGCCTATATATCTTTTCTTCCCTGCTAACCACTGACCCATCATTACCTTTGAAAAGATCATCATCCACAGCATGTGGAGCTGGGATTGGCAAGTTACCACCACTCTGATTGTGGCAAAACTCCACAGTGTTGGAAACACCTTTTCCTCTACTACATTCACCTTCCTCCATGAGTTCATCCAATGCAAATGTTACGGATATATTCTTTTTGTTTGATCTGAAACCTTCTTTCTGTACAACAAGGAGATGGAGGAGGAAAAAGTCAGGTGGTGCCACAGAGTGGTCCCTGTGCAGTTTTACCACCACTAGCTGTTTACCTGTAGGATTGGCTTTAGGGGTTTAGCTTCGACTGAGTGTTGACCTGCACGATGTGTTTTCCCTTTGAATCGCCGAAACCTAGCGGAGAAGCTGGGGAAGATAGAAAGGACAGAGTCAGAGTGAGAAGACATACTTCGAGCTCCTTGATTGAATGCAGCTATTACCCAGTCTGCACCATATGCCTTTGCACAATGAAAGGGAGAACAGAAAAGAGGACATTTAGATCTTTTACTGTTCAAAACCGTGGTCACCTCCTGCTATCTCTTTTCCATCTTCCTTTACTCTCCCATCTTATTGGAAGGATCAGAGAACTGGAAGCAGGGAATGTGGTGTGGCTCCAGGACATTAATCTATAGAATATTATGAATAAGCTCCTCGAGGGACTCACGCTTCCTTTTTCCTTGTATAAGCCAGGGAGTAAGAACCTTGTTTTGCAGAGGCGCTAATACCAATAGCTTTATGTTTCTACAACTCACCCCACTGACATGGCCACTCATATTGTGCTGAAAGTAGGGAGAGGGAGGCGTACTTAACAATGTTGGAATGTTTGTGGTCACTGCCCAAGTCCCATTTGGGCCAATGCATCTTGACAGTGTTGCTCAGCACTATAGACTCCCAGTACCTCCCAGAGCTCCCTGCTTATGTTGAAAACTGACTCGTGCCTCTATTCTTATCAGTATACATAGCTGAGGCAGTACAGTACCTATCTGACGAGCATCTTTCACCAGATTTTTTCATGCTCTTAGAGGTTGAGATGCTCGACGTGAGTGGCTGCTGCTGTGGTGTGTGCAGCTCTTCGTATTTATTGTCAATGGCAGCCAACAGCCAACGAAGACTTTCAATGATGGACCGTTGCTGCTTCTTAGAGAGGGTTTTGATGACTGAACAGGGTTCCTATGACAAAAAGAGAAGAGAAGGCCCCAGCTCATGAGTCTGGGACACTTGGGGCCCACATTTCCAAACAGGAGAAGTCCACATAAGTTCTGTTGGGCCTAGAGTGGTTCTTAAGACTTCCTAGGAGAGAGGGGGCGGAGCAACATGGCGGCGAGGAGACGCTGCGAGTAAGATCTCCCATTAAAAAAAGTGAATAGGGAGGAAAAAGCGGCAGGTCCAGTGAGAACTGGGACACGGAAGATAAACGGGTGACGCCAGCGAACTGCCCGAAGAAGAAAGTGGCCATAAAAGAGGACGAGAAGGGAGGGAAGCGCAGAACCCTGCTCCCCTCCCCCGCCCACAGAGGCGGCACTCTCCGACCGGCAGAGAGGAGGAAACAACAAACCAAAACAACCAACAAGAACAAACGACGCAGCAAGCGGGACTGTGAGCGGAAAGGAACTATTGCAGCCACCACCCCGTGAACGGGAGCTGAGGCGAACCCTGCAGGATCCGCCGCGGCGGTGAGCGAACGGCTCCGGGCGCCATTAGAGAAGAACAAAGACCCCGGGAGACGCGCACACAGCCCGGGCTGCCGGTAGCCTGCGCGGGAAACGCGGCGCGCCTGGCGCGCTTGAAAAGCAAGTGCAGACCGGATCGCGGCTGCCCAGGTCCCCGCGCCTGCGACCTAGGCTTGCGGGGAGACGACCTAGGCTTGCGGGGGAGACGCACGGAGGTCCTCACTGAGGTGAAGGTCCCTCCCTGAGTAAGCAGGAACCAGGCGCCCAGGCACGGGAGCGGTGCAAAAGGCGCCATTCCCGCGCCACTGAACTGGGCTACAGCCCGCGTCCTGGACCTGAGGGCTTTGAACTGAGACCCGGGGCACGAAAATTCGGGGCGTGGTTTCTCCACGACGGTGGGGCACAAGGCAGACACAGCACCCCAAAGCTGTTGAGGTGTACCCTACCATTCCCGCTCTGTTCTCTGTCCCACGGGGTGGGGGGAGGCGAAAAACAGCTCCCCAAGGACAATAGGAGAGATCTCTGGCGCCACCTAGCGACCAGGGAAAAAAAAGTCACTAACACCCTATAAAACAGGACATTTCTTAAGTCTGCTTGAAAAGGGCAGAAGGTTTCTGGAGGACCCAGTGGCCAGCCGGAAGTTATTCCACGCCAGGCCCCTTCCGACCAGCAGTCTGAGCCCACCGAGGGAGCAGGCACCCACGTCCGGGGCAGACCGGGTGCGCAGAAGAGTGTGCCTGAAACCGGAGGCGCAGGGACTGCATCCCGCTTCGCCATTTGAGAACAGGACATTTCTTCAGTAAAAACTGCCTAAAACCAGCAGAAAGCTCCCCCAGAAGACAGAGATGGCTCCTGGAAGAGCCAGAGGGGAGCGGAGAAGTTCACCCAAAGATGTCAGTCAGTCCGAGCAACACAGTGTCCCAACGCATACGACAAATTAGAAACAGACAGTAGGGAGTAGAATAGAAGAACCAACGCAACCTAAAAACTCCTCAGAAAGAAGCCACACCACAAAAAGAAAACCACTCCCAGATTGGCAACGACAGCGACTTGAAGAACTTCTGAGCTTCCAGAAAGAGAATTTAAAATTGCCATGATTAAAAAAGTGATAGATCAGAAAAAGGAAATTGAGTCCCTAAAGAGGGAAGTAAGAGAAATGCAGGAGATCAAAGAATTAATGGAGGAACTAAAGAACTCTGGGAAAAGCAATTAAAGCAGAATAGATGAAATGGAAGAACGAATAAGTAATCTTGAAGACACAGAAATAAAAAGAACCAAAAACAGAAAAGGAAAGAGAAAGTACGAAGGAAAGAATGAAGAAGAAAGACTTCGGGAACTATCTGACTCCATGAGGAAAGGAAATATAAGAGTTATAGGAATTCCAGAAGGAGAGGAGAGAGATGTAGGAACAGAGAAATATCATGGATATAATTGAGAGAAACTTCCCAAATGAGAAGAAGGAGCTGAAATTGATATACAAGAAGC